>NW_027192698.1:675174-1012761 GCF_949987515.2 Delphinus delphis | reverse complement strand
CTGCAGAGTTATAAATGACAGCTATCGTCCAAAAATAGACTGAAGTAAGGCTGCCAAGAGGACTTGAAAGCGGGGCAGAATTGCAGGAATCCGATTTCAGGAGGTAGACTGGAATTGCATTGAAAGCATAGGAAAAGAGGCAGAACGTCCACAATGATGCACTTGGCCAAAAAGGGCGTATGCGTTTTCTCCTGAATATATTCAGGAAAAAACGCATACGCCCTTTTTGGCCAACCAAGCAAGCTTGCAAAGGAAATCTGCACTACAATGAAGTCTCACTTCCCCCCGGTCAAAAGGGCCATCTGAAAAAAGTGTAAAATCCAGAAAGGCAGGGCAGGCCATGGAGAACTGGGAGCCTTGTTATGCTGAAGGGCGGGATGTAAATTGCCAACAACCACTCGGGAGAAGTGTATGGTGTTTCCTGAAACATCTAAAAAACAAAGCAACAGAGCCTAGGGCACTTCCACTTATGGTCCTATAGCTTAGGGAATTTAAAATCAAAAAGACACAGCCACCCCAAAGTTTGGAACGGCTCTGTTTACAAGAACCTCGTTTACAGTACAAGTTCAACATCGCAGAAAGTGAAAAATGGATAAAAAAGTTGTGGTATTTACTTACAAAGCAATATCACTCAGCAATGAAATCTGTGTCATCAGGACCTTAGCAGCACAATGAGTGGATTCAGGTACGATGATTCTAACTGAAATAAGTCACACAGAAAAAGAAACATCATAAGATATCGCTAATACACGGAATGTAAACTTGCCTACACAGGAACTGAATTACAGAACAGAACAGGGTCTCAAATTTAGAAAACCAACTTATGCTTGCTTAAGGGGAAAGGTGAGTTGGGGTGCTGCATAAAACCAGAGATTGAAATGAGCACAGATAAAGTTCCTTAAGCCAAATATGGAATAGACAAGAGCTACTCCTTGCTCAACGAAATGGACTCAACACCGCATATTAAATGCCTAAGAATGTACCTGACTAGTAAGTATCTTAAAACCTATGGATTGCTATGTCTCCGAAAGAGAATCAAGCATGTGTACAGGGGCATAAACGCAGCAGTGATAGGATTGGAGAGGTTCGGTGAGCAAATGAAGACCCTTTGAAGTCATATTGCATGGTACCCATTCCACGGGTTTCAACTACCCAGGTTTTAGGTATTCTTCCTTCAGCTAAAACATGCATGTGGGACCTAGAGTATGATCAACCATGTGATCGGGAGACGTGTTCAAATATGTCTCAGTTTTCGTACCCTGGTACTCGGGTGCAACATTCCAGATGCTTTACTAACACTCTCCCCACTTGGAGAGTCAGTCCCTTTAACCTCCTGTTTGGCCCAGTTTGCAATTTCTGCGGAAGATGAACAGGAATAGCGAGAACCAATGAGAGGCTAGCTGGAGGTGTCTGGATGGGCAAATTTAACTCTCATTTCCCACCAGGAAGAGGAATTAACCAAAGGCTCAGCGTGCCATGCCAGAACCAGATTAGGGCCTGAAGACATCCTGCGGTGTTGCGGCCAGTTCACAAGAAAGCGAGTTGAAGAAAGGAGCTCAGGGGCACTGTAATTCACAAACCTGCAGAGTTATAAATGACAGCTATCGTCCAAAAATAGACTGAAGTAAGGCTGCCAAGAGGACTTGAAAGCGGGGCAGAATTGCAGGAAACCGATTTCAGGAGGTAAACTGGAATTGCATTGAAAGCATAGGAAAAGAGGCAGAACGTCCACAATGATGCACTTGGCCAAAAAGGGCGTATGCGTTTTTTCCTGAATATATTCAGGAAAAAACGCATACGCCCTTTTTGGCCAACCAAGCAAGCTTGCAAAGGAAATCTGCACTACAATGAAGTCTCACTTCCCCCCGGTCAAAAGGGCCATCTGAAAAAAGTGTAAAATCCAGAAAGGCAGGACAGGCCATGGAGAACTGGGAGCCTTGTTATGCTGAAGGGCGGGATGTAAATTGCCAACAACCACTCGGGAGAAGTGTATGGTGTTTCCTGAAACATCTAAAAAACAAAGCAACAGAGCCTAGGGCACTTCCACTTATGGTCCTATAGCTTAGGGAATTTAAAATCAAAAAGACACAGCCACCCCAAAGTTTCGAACGGCTCTGTTTACAAGAACCTCGTTTACAGTAGAAGTTCAACATCGCAGAAAGTGAAAAATGGATAAAGAACTTGTGGTACTTACGTACAATGCAGTATCACTCAGCAACGAAATCTATGTCATCAGGCCCGTAGCAGCATAATGAGTGGATTCAGGTACGATGATTCTAACTGAAATAAGTCACACAGAAAAAGAAACATCATAAGATATCACTAATACACGGAATGTAAACTTGGCTACACAGGAACTGAATTACAGAACAGAACAGGGTCTCAAATTTAGAAAACCAACTTATGCTTGCTTAAGGGGAAAGGTGAGTTGGGGTGCTGCATAAAACCAGAGATTGAAATGAGCACAGATAAAGTTCCTTAAGCCAAATATGGAATAGACAAGAGCTACTCCTTGCTCAACGAAATGGACTCAACACCACATATTAAATGCCTAAGAATGTACCTGACTAGTAAGTATCTTAAAACCTATGGATTGCTATGTCTCCGAAAGAGAATCAAGCATGTGTACAGGGGCATAAACGCAGCAGTGATAGGATTGGAGAGGTTCGGTGAGCAAATGAAGACCCTTTGAAGTCATATTGCATGGTACCCATTCCACGGGTTTCAACTACCCAGGTTTAAGGTATTCTTCCTTCAGCTAAAACATGCATGTGGAACCTAGAGTATGATCAACCATGTCATCGGGAGACGTGTTCAAATATGTCTCAGTTTTTGTACCCTGGTACTCGGGTGCAAAATTCCAGACGCTTTACTAACACTCTCCCCACTTGGAGAGTCAGTCCCTTTAACCTCCTGTTTGGCCCAGTTTGCAATTTCTGTGGAAGATGAACAGGAATAGCGAGAACCAATGAGAGACTACCTGGAGGTGTCTGGATGGGCAAATTTAACTCTCATTTCCCACCAGGAAGAGGAATTAACCAAAGGCTCAGCGTGCCGTGCCAGAACCAGATTAGGGCCTGAAGACATCCTGCAGTGTTGCAGCCAGGTCACAAGAAAGCGAGTTGACGAAAGGAGCTCAGGGGCACTGTAATTCACAAACCTGCAGAGTTATAAATAACAGCTATCGTCCAAAAATAGACTGAAGTAAGGCTGCCAAGAGGACTTGAAAGCGGGGCAGAATTGCAGGAAACCGATTTCAGGAGGTAGACTGGAATTGCATTGCAAGCATAGGAAAAGAGGCAGAACGTCCACAATGATGCACTTGGCCAAAAAGGGCGTATGCGTTTTTTCCTGAATATATTCAGGAAAAAACGCATACGCCCTTTTTGGCCAACCAAGCAAGCTTGCAAAGGAAATCTGCACTACAATGAAGTCTCACTTCCCCCCGGTCAAAAGGGCCATCTGAAAAAAGTGTAAAATCCAGAAAGGCAGGACAGGCCATGGAGAACTGGGAGCCTTGTTATGCTGATGGGCGGGATGTAAATTGCCAACAACCCCTCGGGAGAAGTGTATGGTGTTTCCTGAAACATCTAAAAAACAAAGCAACAGAGCCTAGGGCACTTCCACTTATGGTCCTATAGCTTAGGGAATTTAAAATCAAAAAGACACAGCCACCCCAAAGTTTGGAACGGCTCTGTTTACAAGAACCTCGTTTACAGTACAAGTTCAACATCGCAGAAATTGAAAAATGGATAAAGAAGTTGTGGTATTTACTTACAAAGCAATATCACTCAGCAATGAAATCTGTGTCATCAGGCCCTTAGCAGCACAATGAGTGGATTCAGGTATGATGATTCTAACTGAAATAAGTCACACAGAAAAAGAAACATCATAAGATATCACTAATACACGGAATGTAAACTTGGCTACACAGGAACTGAATTACAGAACAGAACAGGGTCTCAAATTTAGAAAACCAACTTATGCTTGCTTAAGGGGAAAAGTGAGTTGGGGTGCTGCATAAAACCAGAGATTGAAATGAGCACAGATAAAGTTCCTTAAGCCAAATATGGAATAGACAAGAGCTACTCCTTGCTCAACGAAATGGACTCAACACCGCATATTAAACGCCTAAGAATGTACCTGACTAGTAAGTATCTTAAAACCTATGGATTGCTATGTCTCCGAAAGAGAATCAAGCATGTGTACAGGGGCATAAACGCAGCAGTGATAGGATTGGAGAGGTTCGGTGAGCAAATGAAGACCCTTTGAAGTCATATTGCATGGTACCCATTCCACGGGTTTCAACTACCCAGGTTTAAGGTATTCTTCCTTCAGCTAAAACATGCATGTGGAACCTAGAGTATGATCAACCATGTGATCGGGAGACGTGTTCAAATATGTCTCAGTTTTCGTACCCTGGTACTCGGGTGCAACATTCCAGACGCTTTACTAACACTCTCCCCACTTGGAGAGTCAGTCCCTTTAACCTCCTGTTTGGCCCAGTTTGCAATTTCTGTGGAAGATGAACAGGAATAGCGAGAACCAATGAGAGACTAGCTGGAGGTGTCTGGATGGGCAAATTTAACTCTCATTTCCCACCAGGAAGAGGAATTAACCTAAGGCTCAGCGTGCCGTGCCAGAAACAGATTAGGGCCTGAAGACATCCTGCGGTGTTGCGGCCAGGTCACAAGAAAGCGAGTTGAAGAAAGGAGCTCAGGGGCAGTGTAATTCACAAACCTGCAGAGTTATAAATGACAGCTATCGTCCAAAAATAGACTGAAGTAAGGCTGCCAAGAGGACTTGAAAGCGGGGCAGAATTGCAGGAAACCGATTTCAGGAGGTAGACTGGAATTGCATTGCAAGCATAGGAAAAGAGGCAGAACGTCCACAATGATGCACTTGGCCAAAAAGGGCGTATGCGTTTTTTCCTGAATATATTCAGGAAAAAACGCATACACACTTTTTGGCCAACCAAGCAAGCTTGCAAAGGAAATCTGCACTACAATGAAGTCTCACTTCCCCCCGGTCAAAAGGGCCATCTGAAAAAAGTGTAAAATCCAGAAAGGCAGGACAGGCCATGGAGAACTGGGAGCCTTGTTATGCTGATGGGCGGGATGTAAATTGCCAACAACCACTCGGGAGAAGTGTATGGTGTTTCCTGAAACATCTAAAAAACAAAGCAACAGAGCCTAGGGCACTTCCACTTATGGTCCTATAGCTTAGGGAATTTAAAATCAAAAAGACACAGCCACCCCAAAGTTTGGAACGGCTCTGTTTACAAGAACCTCGTTTACAGTACAAGTTCAACATCGCAGAAATTGAAAAATGGATAAAGAAGTTGTGGTATTTACTTACAAAGCAATATCACTCAGCAATGAAATCTGTGTCATCAGGCCCTTAGCAGCACAATGAGTGGATTCAGGTATGATGATTCTAACTGAAATAAGTCACACAGAAAAAGAAACATCATAAGATATCAGTAATACACGAAATGTAAACTTGGCTACACAGGAACTGAATTACAGAACAGAACAGGGTCTCAAATTTAGAAAACCAACTTATGCTTGCTTAAGGGGAAAGGTGAGTTGGGGTGCTGCATAAAACCAGAGATTGAAATGAGCACAGATAAAGTTCCTTAAGCCAAATATGGAATAGACAAGAGCTACTCCTTGCTCAACGAAATGGACTCAACACCGCATATTAAACGCCTAAGAATGTACCTGACTAGTAAGTATCTTAAAACCTATGGATTGCTATGTCTCCGAAAGAGAATCAAGCATGTGTACAGGGGCATAAACGCAGCAGTGATAGGATTGGAGAGGTTCGGTGAGCAAATGAAGACCCTTTGAAGTCATATTGCATGGTACCCATTCCACGGGTTTCAACTACCCAGGTTTTAGGTATTCTTCCTTCAGCTAAAACATGCATGTGGAACCCAAGTATGATCAACCATGTGAACGGGAGACGTGTTCAAATATGTCTCAGTTTTCCTCCCCTGGTACTCGGGTGCAACATTCCAGACGCTTTACTAACACTCTCCCCACTTGGAAAGTCAGCGCCTTTAACCTCCTGTTTGTCCCAGTTTGCAATTTCTGCGGAAGATGAACAGGAATAGCGAGAACCAATGAGAGGCTAGCTGGAGGTGTCTGGACGGGCAAATTTAACTCTCATTTCCCACCAGGTAGAGGAAATAACCAAAGGCTCAGCGTGCCGTGCCGGAACCAGATTAGGGCCTGAAGCCATCCTGCGGTGTTGCGGCCAGCTCAAAAGAAAGCGAGTTGAAGAAAGGAGCTCAGGGGCACTGTAATTCACAAACCTGCAGAGTTATAAATGACAGCTATCGTCCAAAAATAGACTGAAGTAAGGCTGCCAAGAGGACTTGAAAGCGGGGCAGAATTGCAGGAAACCGATTTCAGGAGGTAGACTGGAATTGCATTGAAAGCATAGGAAAAGAGGCAGAACGTCCACAATGATGCACTTGGCCAAAAAGGGCGTATGCGTTTTTTCCTGAATATATTCAGGAAAAAACGCATACGCCCTTTTTGGCCAACCAAGCAAGCTTGCAAAGGAAATCTGCACTACAATGAAGTCTCACTTCCCCCCGGTCAAAAGGGCCATCTGAAAAAAGTGTAAAATCCAGAAAGGCAACAGGCCATGGAGAACTGGGAGCCTTGTTATGCTGATGGGCGGGATGTAAATTGCCAACAACCACTCGGGAGAAGTGTATGGTGTTTCCTGAAACATCTAAAAAACAAAGCAACAGAGCCTAGGGCACTTCCACTTATGGTCCTATAGCTTAGGGAAATTAAAATCAAAAAGACACAGCCACCCCAAAGTTTGGAACGGCTCTGTTTACAAGAACCTCGTTTACAGTACAAGTTCAACATCGCAGAAAGTGAAAAATGGATAAAGAACTTGTGGTACTTACGTACAATGCAGTATCACTCAGCAATGAAATCTATGTCATCAGGCCCGTAGCAGCATAATGAGTGGATTCAGGTACGATGATTCTAACTGAAATAAGTCACACAGAAAAAGAAACATCATAAGATATCACTAATACACGGAATGGAAACTTGGCTACACAGGAACTGAATTACAGAACAGAACAGGGTCTCAAATTTAGAAAACCAACTTATGCTTGCTTAAGGGGAAAGGTGAGTTGGGGTGCTGCATAAAACCAGAGATTGAAATGAGCACAGATAAAGTTCCTTAAGCCAAATATGGAATAGACAAGAGCTACTCCTTGCTCAACGAAATGGACTCAACACCGCATATTAAACGCCTAAGAATGTACCTGACTAGTAAGTATCTTAAAACCTATGGATTGCTATGTCTCCGAAAGAGAATCAAGCATGTGTACAGGGGCATAAACGCAGCAGTGATAGGATTGGAGAGGTTCGGTGAGCAAATGAAGACCCTTTGAAGTCATATTGCATGGTACCCATTCCACGGGTTTCAACTACCCAGGTTTAAGGTATTCTTCCTTCAGCTAAAACATGCATGTGGAACCTAGAGTATGATCAACCATGTGATCGGGAGACGTGTTCAAATATGTCTCAGTTTTCGTACCCTGGTACTCGGGTGCAACATTCCAGACGATTTACTAACACTCTCCCCACTTGGAGAGTCAGTCCCTTTAACCTCCTGTTTGGCCCAGTTTGCAATTTCTGTGGAAGATGAACAGGAATAGCGAGAACCAATGAGAGACTAGCTGGAGGTGTCTGGATGGGCAAATTTAACTCTCATTTCCCACCAGGAAGAGGAATTAACCTAAGGCTCAGCGTGCCGTGCCAGAACCAGATTAGGGCCTGAAGACATCCTGCGGTGTTGCGGCCAGGTCACAAGAAAGCGAGTTGAAGAAAGGAGCTCAGGGGCACTGTAATTCACAAACCTGCAGAGTTATAAATGACAGCTATCGTCCAAAAATAGACTGAAGTAAGGCTGCCAAGAGGACTTGAAAGCGGGGCAGAATTGCAGGAAACCGATTTCAGGAGGTAGACTGGAATTGCATTGAAAGCATAGGAAAAGAGGCAGAACATCCACAATGATGCACTTGGCCAAAAAGGGCGTATGCGTTTTTTCCTGAATATATTCAGGAAAAAACGCATACGCCCTTTTTGGCCAACCAAGCAAGCTTGCAAAGGAAATCTGCACTACAATGAAGTCTCACTTCCCCCCGGTCAAAAGGGCCATCTGAAAAAAGTGTAAAATCCAGAAAGGCAGGACAGGACATGGAGAACTGGGAGCCTTGTTATGCTGATGGGTGGGATGTAAATTGCCAACAACCACTCGGGAGAAGTGTATGGTGTTTCCTGAAACATCTAAAAAACAAAGCAACAGAGCCTAGGGCACTTCCACTTATGGTCCTATAGCTTAGGGAATTTAAAATCAAAAAGACACAGCCACCCCAAAGTTTGGAACGGCTCTGTTTACAAGGACCTCGTTTACAGTACAAGTTCAACATCGCAGAAATTGAAAAATGGATAAAGAAGTTGTGGTATTTACTTACAAAACAATATCACTCAGCAATGAAATCTGTGTCATCAGGCCCTTAGCAGCACAATGAGTGGATTCAGGTATGATGATTCTAACTGAAATAAGTCACACAGAATAAGAAACATCATAAGATATCAGTAATACACGGAATGGAAACTTGGCTACACAGGAACTGAATTACAGAACAGAACAGGGTCTCAAATTTAGAAAACCAACTTATGCTTGCTTAAGGGGAAAGGTGAGTTGGGGTGCTGCATAAAACCAGAGATTGAAATGAGCACAGATAAAGTTCCTTAAGCCAAATATGGAATAGACAAGAGCTACTCCTTGCTCAACGAAATGGACTCAACACCGCATATTAAACGCCTAAGAATGTACCTGACTAGCAAGTATCTTAAAACCTATGGATTGCTATGTCTCCGAAACAGAATCAAGCATGTGTACAGGGGCATAAACGCAGCAGTGATAGGATTGGAGAGGTTCGGTGAGCAAATGAAGACCCTTTGAAGGCATATTGCATGGTACCCATTCCACGGGTTTCAACTACCCAGGTTTAAGGTATTCTTCCTTCAGCTAAAACATGCATGTGGAACCCAAGTATGATCAACCATGTGAACGGGAGACGTGTTCAAATATGTCTTAGTTTTCCTCCCCTGGTACTCGGGTGCAACATTCCAGACGCTTTACTAACACTCTCCCCACTTGGAAAGTCAGCGCCTTTAACCTCCTGTTTGGCCCAGTTTGCAATTTCTGCGGAAGATGAACAGGAAAAGCGAGAACCAATGAGAGGCTAGCTGGAGGTGTCTGGACGGGCAAATTTAACTCTCATTTCCCACCAGGAAGAGGAAATAACCAAAGGCTCAGCGTGCCGTGCCGGAACCAGATTAGGGCCTGAAGCCATCCTGCGGTGTTGCGGCCAGCTCAAAAGAAAGCGAGTTGAAGAAAGGAGCTCAGGGGCACTGTAATTCACAAACCTGCAGAGTTATAAATGACAGCTATCGTCCAAAAATAGACTGAAGTAAGGCTGCCAAGAGGACTTGAAAGCGGGGCAGAATTGCAGGAAACCGATTTCAGGAGGTAGACTGGAATTGCATTGAAAGCATAGGAAAAGAGGCAGAACGTCCACAATGATGCACTTGGCCAAAAAGGGCGTATGCGTTTTTTCCTGAATATATTCAGGAAAAAACGCATACGCCCTTTTTGGCCAACCAAGCAAGCTTGCAAAGGAAATCTGCACTACAATGAAGTCTCACTTCCCCTCGGTCAAAAGGGCCATCTGAAAACAGTGTAAAATCCAGAAAGGCAGGACAGGCCATGGAGAACTGGGAGCCTTGTTATGCTGAAGGGCGGGATGTAAATTGCCAACAACCACTCGGGAGAAGTGTATGGTGTTTCCTGAAACATCTAAAAAACAAAGCAACAGAGCCTAGGGCACTTCCACTTATGGTCCTATAGCTTAGGGAATTTAAAATCAAAAAGACACAGCCACCCCAAAGTTTAGAACGGCTCTGTTTACAAGAACCTCGTTTACAGTACAAGTTCAACATCACAGAAAGTGAAAAATGGATAAAAAAGTTGTGGTATTTACTTACAAAGCAATATCACTCAGCAATGAAATCTGTGTCATCAGGCCCTTAGCAGCACAATGAGTGGATTCAGGTATGATGATTCTAACTGAAATAAGTCACACAGAAAATGAAACATCATAAGATATCAGTAATACACGGAATGTAAACTTGGCTACACAGGAACTGAATTACAGAACAGAACAGGGTCTCAAATTTAGAAAACCAACTTATGCTTGCTTTAGAGGAAAGGTGAGTTGGGGTGCTGCATAAAACCAGAGATTGAAATGAGCACAAAGTTCCTTAAGCCAAATATGGAATAGACAAGAGCTATTCATTGCTCAACGAAATGGACGCAACACCGCATATTAAACGCCTAAGAATGTACCTGACTAGTAAGTATCTTAAAACCTATAGATTGCTATGTCTCTGAAAGAGAATCAAGCATGTGTACAGGGGCATAAACGCAGCAGTGATAGGATTGGAGAGGTTCAGTGAGCAAATGAAGACCCTTTGAAGTCATATGGCATGTTACTCATTCCACGGGTTTCAACTACGCAGATTTTAGGTATTCGTCCTTCAGCTAAAACATGCATGTGGAACCTAGAGTATGATCAACCATGTGATCGGGAGACGTGTTCAAATATGTCTCAGTTTTCATACCCTGGTACTCGGGTGCAACATTCCAGACGCTTTACTAACACTCTCCCCACTTGGAGAGTCAGTCCCTTTAACCTCCTGTTTGGCCCAGTTTGCAATTTCTGTGGAAGATGAACAGGAATAGCGAGAACCAATGAGAGGCTAGCTGGAGGTGTCTGGACGGGCAAATTTAACTCTCATTTCCCACCAGGAAGAGGAAATAACCAAAGGCTCAGCGTGCCGTGCCGGAACCAGATTAGGGCCTGAAGCCATCCTGCGGTGTTGCGGCCAGCTCAAAAGAAAGCGAGTTGAAGAAAGGAGCTCAGGGGCACTGTAATTCACAAACCTGCAGAGTTATAAATGACAGCTATCGTCCAAAAATAGACTGAAGTAAGGCTGCCAAGAGGACTTGAAAGCGGGGCAGAATTGCAGGAAACCGATTTCAGGAGGTAGACTGGAATTGCATTGAAAGCATAGGAAAAGAGGCAGAACGTCCACAATGATGCACTTGGCCAAAAAGGGCGTATGCGTTTTTTCCTGAATATATTCAGGAAAAAACGCATACGCCCTTTTTGGCCAACCAAGCAAGCTTGCAAAGGAAATCTGCACTACAATGAAGTCTCACTTCCCCCCGGTCAAAAGGGCAATCTGAAAAAAGTGTAAAATCCAGAAAGGCACGACAGGCCATGGAGAACTGGGAGCCTTGTTATGCTGATGGGCGGGATGTAAATTGCCAACAGACATTCGGGAGAAGTGTATGGTGTTTCCTGAAACATCTAAAAAACAAAGCAACAGAGCCTAGGGCACTGCCACTTATGGTCCTATAGCTTAGGGAAATTAAAATCAAAAAGACACAGCCACCCCAATGTTTGGGACGCCTCTGTTTACAAGAACCTCGTTTACAGTACAAGTTCAACATCGCAGAAAGTGAAAAATGGATAAAGAAGTTGTGGTATTTACTTACAAAGCAATATCACTCAGCAATGAAATCTATGTCATCAGGCCCTTAGCAGAACAATGAGTGGATTCAGGTATGATGATTCTAACTGAAATAAGTCACACAGAAAAAGAAACATCATAAGATATCAGTAATACACGGAATGTAAACTTGGCTACACAGGAACTGAATTACAGAACAGAACGGGGTCTCAAATTTAGAAAACCAACTTATGCTTGCTTAAGGGGAAAGGTGAGTTGGGGTGCTGCATAAAACCAGAGATTGAAATGAGCACAGATAAAGTTTCTTAAGCCAAATATGGAATAGACAAGAGCTACTCCTTGCTCAACGAAATGGACTCAACACCGCATATTAAACGCCTAAGAATGTACCTGACTAGTAAGTATCTTAAAACCTATGGATTGCTATGTCTCCGAAAGAGAATCAAGCATGTGTACAGGGGCATGAACGCAGCAGTGATAGGATTGGAGAGGTTCGGTGAGCAAATGAAGACCCTTTGAAGTCATATTGCATGGTACCCATTACACGGGTCTCAACTCTCCAGGTTTAAGGTATTCTTCCTTCAGCTAAAACATGCATGTGGAACCCAAGTATGATCAACCATGTGAACGGGAGACGTGTTCAAATATGTCTCAGTTTTCCTCCCCTGGTACTCGGGTGCAACATTCCAGACGCTTTACTAACACTCTCCCCACTTGGAAAGTCAGCGCCTTTAACCTCCTGTTTGGCCCAGTTTGCAATTTCTGCGGAAGATGAACAGGAATAGCGAGAACCAATGAGAGACTAGCTGGAGGTGTCTGGACGGGCAAATTTAACTCTCATTTCCCACCAGGAAGAGGAAATAACCAAAGGCTCAGCATGCCGTGCCAGAACCAGATTAGGGCCTGAAGACATCCTGCGGTGTTGCGGCCAGGTCACAAGAAAGCGAGTTGAAGAAAGGAGCTCAGGGGCACTGTAATTCACAAACCTGCAGAGTTATAAATGACAGCTATCGTCCAAAACTAGACTGAAGTAAGGCTGCCAAGAGGACTTGAAAGCGGGGCAGAATTGCAGGAAACCGATTTCAGGAGGTAGACTGGAATTGCATTGAAAGCATAGGAAAAGAGGCAGAACGTCCACAATGATGCACTTGGCCAAAAAGGGCGTATGCGTTTTTTCCTGAATATATTCAGGAAAAAACGCATACGCCCTTTTTGGCCAACCAAGCAAGCTTGCAAAGGAAATCTGCACTACAATGAAGTCTCACTTCCCCCCGGTCAAAAGGGCCATCTGAAAAAAGTGTAAAATCCAGAAAGGCAGGACAGGCCATGGAGAACTGGGAGCCTTGTTATGCTGATGGGCGGGATGTAAATTGCCAACAACCACTCGGGAGAAGTGTATGGTGTTTCCTGAAACATCTAGAAAACAAAGCAACAGAGCCTAGGGCACTTCCACTTATGGTCCTATAGCTTAGGGAAATTAAAATCAAAAAGACACAGCCACCCCAAAGTTTGCAACGGCTCTGTTTACAAGAACCTCGTTTACAATACAAGTTCAACATCGCAGAAAGTGAAAAATGGATAAAGAACTTGTGGTACTTATGTACAATGCAGTATCACTCAGCAATGAAATCTATGTCATCAGGCCCGTAGCAGCATAATGAGTGGATTCAGGTACGATGATTCTAACTGAAATAAGTCACACAGAAAAAGAAACATCATAAGATATCACTAATACACGGAATGGAAACTTGGCTACACAGGAACTGAATTACAGAACAGAACAGGGTCTCAAATTTAGAAAACCAACTTATGCTTGCTTAAGAGTAAAGGTGAGTTGGGGTGCTGCATAAAACCAGAGATTGAAATGAGCACAGATAAAGTTCCTTAAGCCAAATATGGAATAGACAAGAGCTACTCCTTGCTCAACGAAATGGACTCAACACCGCATATTAAACGCCTAAGAATGTACCTGACTAGTAAGTATCTTAAAACCTATGGATTGCTATGTCTCCGAAAGAGAATCAAGCATGTGTACAGGGGCATGAACGCAGCAGTGATAGGATTGGAGAGGTTCGGTGAGCAAATGAAGACCCTTTGAAGTCATATTGCATGGTACCCATTCCACGGGTTTCAACTCTCCAGGTTTAAGGTATTCTTCCTTCAGCTAAAACATGCATGTGGAACCTAGAGTATGATCAACCATGTGATCGGGAGACGTGTTCAAATATGTCTCAGTTTTCGTACCCTGGTACTCGGGTGCAACATTCCAGACGCTTTACTAACACTCTCCCCACTTGGAGAGTCAGTCCCTTTAACCTCCTGTTTGGCCCAGTTTGCAATTTCTGTGGAAGATGAACAGGAATAGCGAGAACCAATGAGAGACTAGCTGGAGGTGTCTGGATGGGCAAATTTAACTCTCATTTCCCACCAGGAAGAGGAATTAACCTAAGGCTCAGCGTGCCGTGCCAGAACCAGATTAGGGCCTGAAGACATCCTGCGGTGTTGCGGCCAGGTCACAAGAAAGCGAGTTGAAGAAAGGAGCTCAGGGGCACTGTAATTCACAAACCTGCAGAGTTATAAATGACAGCTATCGTCCAAAAATAGACTGAAGTAAGGCTGCCAAGAGGACTTGAAAGCGGGGCAGAATTGCAGGAAACCGATTTCAGGAGGTAGACTGGAATTGCATTGAAAGCATAGGAAAAGAGGCAGAACGTCCACAATGATGCACTTGGCCAAAAAGGGCGTATGCGTTTTTTCCTGAATATATTCAGGAAAAAACGCATACGCCCTTTTTGGCCAACCAAGCAAGCTTGCAAAGGAAATCTGCACTACAATGAAGTCTCACTTCCCCCCGGTCAAAAGGGCCATCTGAAAAAAGTGTAAAATCCAGAAAGGCAGGACAGGCCATGGAGAACTGGGAGCCTTGTTATGCTGATGGGTGGGATGTAAATTGCCAACAACCACTCGGGAGAAGTGTATGGTGTTTCCTGAAACATCTAAAAAACAAAGCAACAGAGCCTAGGGCACTTCCACTTATGGTCCTATAGTTTAGGGAATTTAAAATCAAAAAGACACAGCCACCCCAAAGTTTGGAACGGCTCTGTTTACAAGGACCTCGTTTACAGTACAAGTTCAACATCGCAGAAATTGAAAAATGGATAAAGAAGTTGTGGTATTTACTTACAAAGCAATATCACTCAGCAATGAAATCTGTGTCATCAGGCCCTTAGCAGCACAATGAGTGGATTCAGGTATGATGATTCTAACTGAAATAAGTCACACAGAATAAGAAACATCATAAGATATCAGTAATACACGGAATGTAAACTTGGCTACACAGGAACTGAATTACAGAACAGAACAGGGTCTCAAATTTAGAAAACCAACTTATGCTTGCTTAAGGGGAAAGGTGAGTTGGGGTGCTGCATAAAACCAGAGATTGAAATGAGCACAGATAAAGTTCCTTAAGCCAAATATGGAATAGACAAGAGCTACTCCTTGCTCAACGAAATGGACTCAACACCGCATATTAAACGCCTAAGAATGTACCTGACTAGTAAGTATCTTAAAACCTATGGATTGCTATGTCTCCGAAAGAGAATCAAGCATTTGTACAGGGGCATAAACGCAGCAGTGATAGGATTGGAGAGGTTCGGTGAGCAAATGAAGACCCTTTGAAGTCATATTGCATGGTACCCATTCCACGGGTTTCAAATACACAGGTTTAAGGTATTCTTCCTTCAGCTAAAACATGCCTGTGGAACCCAAGTATGATCAACCATGTGAACGGGAGACGTGTTCAAATATGTCGCAGTTTTCCTCCCCTGGTACTCTGGTGCAACATTCCAGGCGCTTTACTAACACTCTCCCATCTTGGAAAGTCATCGCCTTTAACCTCCTGTTTGGCCCAGTTTGCAATTTCTGCGGAAGATGGACAGGAATAGCGAGAACCAATGAGAGACTAGCTGGAGGTGTCTGGACGGGCAAATTTAACTCTCATTTCCCACCAGGAAGAGGAAATAACCAAAGGCTCAGCTTGCCGTGCCGGAACCAGATTAGGGCCTGAAGACATCCTGCGGTGTTGCGGCCAGGTCACAAGAAAGCGAGTTGAAGAAAGGAGCTCAGGGGCACTGTAATTCACAAACCTGCAAAGTTATAAATGACAGCTATCGTCCAAAAATAGACTGAAGTAAGGCTGCCAAGAGGACTTGAAAGCGGGGCAGAATTGCAGGAAACCGATTTCAGGAGGTAGACTGGAATTGCATTGAAAGCATAGGAAAAGAGGCAGAACGTCCACAATGATGCACTTGGCCAAAAAGGGCGTATGCGTTTTTTCCTGAATATATTCAGGAAAAAACGCATACGCCCTTTTTGGCCAACCAAGCAAGCTTGCAAAGGAAATCTGCACTACAATGAAGTCTCACTTCCCCCCGGTCAAAAGGGCCATCTGAAAAAAGTGTAAAATCCAGAAAGGCAGGACAGGCCATGGAGAACTGGGAGCCTTGTTATGCTGATGGGCGGGATGTAAATTGCCAACAACCACTCGGGAGAAGTGTATGGTGTTTCCTGAAACATCTAAAAAACAAAGCAACAGAGCCTAGGGCACTTCCACTTATGGTCCTATAGCTTAGGGAATTTAAAATCAAAAAGACACAGCCACCCCAAAGTTTAGAACGGCTCTGTTTACAAGAACCTCGTTTACAGTACAAGTTCAACATCACAGAAAGTGAAAAATGGATAAAAAAGTTGTGGTATTTACTTACAAAGCAATATCACTCAGCAATGAAATCTGTGTCATCAGGCCCTTAGCAGCACAATGAGTGGATTCAGGTATGATGATTCTAACTGAAATAAGTCACACAGAAAATGAAACATCATAAGATATCAGTAATACACGGAATGTAAACTTGGCTACACAGGAACTGAATTACAGAACAGAACAGGGTCTCAAATTTAGAAAACCAACTTATGCTTGCTTTAGAGGAAAGGTGAGTTGCGGTGCTGCATAAAACCAGAGATTGAAATGAGCACAAAGTTCCTTAAGCCAAATATGGAATAGACAAGAGCTATTCCTTGCTCAACGAAATGGACGCAACACCGCATATTAAACGCCTAAGAATGTACCTGACTAGTAAGTATCTTAAAACCTATAGATTGCTATGTCTCCGAAAGAGAATCAAGCATGTGTACAGGGGCATAAACGCAGCAGTGATAGGATTGGAGAGGTTCAGTGAGCAAATGAAGACCCTTTGAAGTCATATGGCATGGTACTCATTCCACGGGTTTCAACTACGCAGATTTTAGGTATTCGTCCTTCAGCTAAAACATGCATGTGGAACCCAGAGTATGATCAACCATGAGATCGGGAGACGTGTTCAAATATGTCTCAGTTTTCCTCCCCTGGTACTCGGGTGCAACATTCCAGACGCTTTACTAACAGTCTCCCCACTTGGAGAGTCAGCGCCTTTAACCTCCTGTTTGGCCCAGTTTGCAATTTCTTGGAAGATGAACAGGAATAGCGAGAACCAATGAGAGACTAGCTGGAGGTGTCTGGACGGGCAAATTTAACTCTCATTTCCCACCAGGAAGAGGAAATAACCAAAGGCTCAGCGTGCCGTGCCGGAACCAGATTAGGGCCTGAAGCCATCCTGCGGTGTTGCGGCCAGGTCACAAGAAAGCGAGTTGAAGAAAGGAGCTCAGGGGCACTGTAATTCACAAACCTGCAGAGTTATAAATGACAGCTATCGTCCAAAAATAGACTGAAGTAAGGCTGCCAAAAGGACTTGAAAGAGGGGC
This sequence comes from Delphinus delphis, assembly GCF_949987515.2. Taxonomy (NCBI): domain Eukaryota; kingdom Metazoa; phylum Chordata; class Mammalia; order Artiodactyla; family Delphinidae; genus Delphinus; species Delphinus delphis. The sequence goes on along the minus strand of NW_027192698.1, from coordinate 995,320 downwards.
AGAATTGCAGGAAACCGATTTCAGGAGGTAGACTGGAATTGCATTGAAAGCATAGGAAAAGAGGCAGAACGTCCACAATGATGCACTTGGCCAAAAAGGGCGTATGCGTTTTTTCCTGAATATATTCAGGAAAAAACGCATACGCCCTTTTTGGCCAACCAAGCAAGCTTGCAAAGGAAATCTGCACTACAATGAAGTCTCACTTCCCCCCGGTCAAAAGGGCAATCTGAAAAAAGTGTAAAATCCAGAAAGGCACGACAGGCCATGGAGAACTGGGAGCCTTGTTATGCTGATGGGCGGGATGTAAATTGCCAACAGACATTCAGGAGAAGTGTATGGTGTTTCCTGAAACATCTAAAAAACAAAGCAACAGAGCCTAGGGCACTGCCACTTATGGTCCTATAGCTTAGGGAAATTAAAATCAAAAAGACACAGCCACCCCAATGTTTGGGACGCCTCTGTTTACAAGAACCTCGTTTACAGTACAAGTTCAACATCGCAGAAAGTGAAAAATGGATAAAGAAGTTGTGGTATTTACTTACAAAGCAATATCACTCAGCAATGAAATCTATGTCATCAGGCCCTTAGCAGAACAATGAGTGGATTCAGGTATGATGATTCTAACTGAAATAAGTCACACAGAAAAAGAAACATCATAAGATATCAGTAATACACGGAATGTAAACTTGGCTACACAGGAACTGAATTACAGAACAGAACGGGGTCTCAAATTTAGAAAACCAACTTATGCTTGCTTAAGGGGAAAGGTGAGTTGGGGTGCTGCATAAAACCAGAGATTGAAATGAGCACAGATAAAGTTTCTTAAGCCAAATATGGAATAGACAAGAGCTACTCCTTGCTCAACGAAATGGACTCAACACCGCATATTAAACGCCTAAGAATGTACCTGACTAGTAAGTATCTTAAAACCTATGGATTGCTATGTCTCCGAAAGAGAATCAAGCATGTGTACAGGGGCATGAACGCAGCAGTGATAGGATTGGAGAGGTTCGGTGAGCAAATGAAGACCCTTTGAAGTCATATTGCATGGTACCCATTACACGGGTCTCAACTCTCCAGGTTTAAGGTATTCTTCCTTCAGCTAAAACATGCATGTGGAACCCAAGTATGATCAACCATGTGAACGGGAGACGTGTTCAAATATGTCTCAGTTTTCCTCCCCTGGTACTCGGGTGCAACATTCCAGACGCTTTACTAACACTCTCCCCACTTGGAAAGTCAGCGCCTTTAACCTCCTGTTTGGCCCAGTTTGCAATTTCTGCGGAAGATGAACAGGAATAGCGAGAACCAATGAGAGACTAGCTGGAGGTGTCTGGACGGGCAAATTTAACTCTCATTTCCCACCAGGAAGAGGAAATAACCAAAGGCTCAGCATGCCGTGCCAGAACCAGATTAGGGCCTGAAGCCATCCTGCGGTGTTGCAGCCAGGTCACAAGAAAGCGAGTTGAAGAAAGGAGCTCAGGGGCACTGTAATTCACAAACCTGCAGAGTTATAAATGACAGCTATCGTCCAAAAATAGACTGAAGTAAGGCTGCCAAGAGGACTTGAAAGCGGGGCAGAATTGCAGGAAACCGATTTCAGGAGGTAGACTGGAATTGCATTGAAAGCATAGGAAAAGAGGCAGAACGTCCACAATGATGCACTTGGCCAAAAAGGGCGTATGCGTTTTTTCCTGAATATATTCAGGAAAAAACGCATACGCCCTTTTTGGCCAACCAAGCAAGCTTGCAAAGGAAATCTGCACTACAATGAAGTCTCACTTCCCCCCGGTCAAAAGGGCCATCTGAAAAAAGTGTAAAATCCAGAAACGCAGGACAGGCCATGGAGAACTGGGAGCCTTGTTATGCTGATGGGCGGGATGTAAATTGCCAACAACCACTCGGGAGAAGTGTATGGTGTTTCCTGAAACATCTAGAAAACAAAGCAACAGAGCCTAGGGCACTTCCACTTATGGTCCTATAGCTTAGGGAATTTAAAATCAAAAAGACACAGCCACCCCAACGTTTGGAACGGCTCTGTTTACAAGAACCTCGTTTACAGTACAAGTTCAACATCGCAGAAAGTGAAAAATGGATAAAGAACTTGTGGTACTTACGTACAATGCAGTATCACTCAGCAATGAAATCTATGTCATCAGGCCCGTAGCAGCATAATGAGTGGATTCAGGTACGATGATTCTAACTGAAATAAGTCACACAGAAAAAGAAACATCATAAGATATCACTAATACACGGAATGTAAACTTGGCTACACAGGAACTGAATTACAGAACAGAACAGTGTCTCAAATTTAGAAAACCAACTTATGCTTGCTTAAGGGTAAAGGTGAGTTGGGGTGCTGCATAAAACCAGAGATTGAAATGAGCACAGATAAAGTTCCTTAAGCCAAATATGGAATAGACAAGAGCTACTCCTTGCTCAACGAAATGGACTCAACACCGCATATTAAATGCCTAAGAATGTACCTGACTAGTAAGTATCTTAAAACCTATGGATTGCTATGTCTCCGAAAGAGAATCAAGCATGTGTACAGGGGCATAAACGCAGCAGTGATAGGATTGGAGAGGTTCGGTGAGCAAATGAAGACCCTTTGAAGTCATATTGCATGGTACCCATTCCACGGGTTTCAACTACCCAGGTTTAAGGTATTCTTCCTTCAGCTAAAACATGCATGTGGAACCTAGAGTATGATCAACCATGTCATCGGGAGACGTGTTCAAATATGTCTCAGTTTTCGTACCCTGGTACTCGGGTGCAACATTCCAGACGCTTTACTAACACTCTCCCCACTTGGAGAGTCAGTCCCTTTAACCTCCTGTTTGGCCCAGTTTGCAATTTCTGTGGAAGATGAACAGGAATAGCGAGAACCAATGAGAGACTAGCTGGAGGTGTCTGGATGGGCAAATTTAACTCTCATTTCCCACCAGGAAGAGGAATTAACCAAAGGCTCAGCGTGCCGTGCCAGAACCAGATTAGGGCCTGAAGACATCCTGCGGTGTTGCGGCCAGGTCACAAGAAAGCGAGTTGAAGAAAGGAGCTCAGGGGCACTGTAATTCACAAACCTGCAGAGTTATAAATGACAGCTATCGTCCAAAAATAGACTGAAGTAAGGCTGCCAAGAGGACTTGAAAGCGGGGCAGAATTGCAGGAAACCGATTTCAGGAGGTAGACTGGAATTGCATTGCAAGCATAGGAAAAGAGGCAGAACGTCCACAATGATGCACTTGGCCAAAAAGGGCGTATGCGTTTTTTCCTGAATATATTCAGGAAAAAACGCATACGCCCTTTTTGGCCAACCAAGCAAGCTTGCAAAGGAAATCTGCACTACAATGAAGTCTCACTTCCCCCCGGTCAAAAGGGCCATCTGAAAAAAGTGTAAAATCCAGAAAGGCAGGACAGGCCATGGAGAACTGGGAGCCTTGTTATGCTGATGGGCGGGATGTAAATTGCCAACAACCACTCGGGAGAAGTGTATGGTGTTTCCTGAAACATCTAAAAAACAAAGCAACAGAGCCTAGGGCACTTCCACTTATGGTCCTATAGCTTAGGGAATTTAAAATCAAAAAGACACAGCCACCCCAAAGTTTGGAACGGCTCTGTTTACAAGAACCTCGTTTACAGTACAAGTTCAACATCGCAGAAATTGAAAAATGGATAAAGAAGTTGTGGTATTTACTTACAAAGCAATATCACTCAGCAATGAAATCTGTGTCATCAGGCCCTTAGCAACACAATGAGTGGATTCAGGTATGATGATTCTAACTGAAATAAGTCACACAGAAAAAGAAACATCATAAGATATCAGTAATACACGGAATGTAAACTTGGCTATACAGGAACTGAATTACAGAACAGAACAGGGTCTCAAATTTAGAAAACCAACTTATGCTTGCTTAAGGGGAAAGGTGAGTTGGGGTGCTGCATAAAACCAGAGATTGAAATGAGCACAGATAAAGTTCCTTAAGCCAAATATGGAATAGACAAGAGCTACTCCTTGCTCAACGAAATGGACTCAACACCGCATATTAAACGCCTAAGAATGTACCTGACTAGTAAGTATCTTAAAACCTATGGATTGCTATGTCTCCGAAACAGAATCAAGCATGTGTACAGGGGCATAAACGCAGCAGTGATAGGATTGGAGAGGTTCGGTGAGCAAATGAAGACCCTTTGAAGTCATATTGCATGGTACCCATTCCACGGGTTTCAACTACCCAGGTTTTAGGTATTCTTCCTTCAGCTAAAACATGCATGTGGAACCCAAGTATGATCAACCATGTGAACGGGAGACGTGTTCAAATATGTCTCAGTTTTCCTCCCCTGGTACTCGGGTGCAACATTCCAGACGCTTTACTAACACTCTCCCCACTTGAAAAGTCAGCGCCTTTAACCTCCTGTTTGGCCCAGTTTGCAATTTCTGTGGAAGATGAACAGGAATAGCGAGAACCAATGAGAGGCTAGCTGGAGGTGTCTGGACTGGCAAATTTAACTCTCATTTCCCACCAGGAAGAGGAAATAACCAAAGGCTCAGCGTGCCGTGCCGGAACCAGATTAGGGCCTGAAGCCATCCTGCGGTGTTGCGGCCAGCTCAAAAGAAAGCGAGTTGAAGAAAGGAGCTCAGGGGCACTGTAATTCACAAACCTGCAGAGTTATAAATGACAGCTATCGTCCAAAAATAGACTGAAGTAAGGCTGCCAAGAGGACTTGAAAGCGGGGCAGAATTGCAGGAAACCGATTTCAGGAGGTAGACTGGAATTGCATTGCAAGCATAGGAAAAGAGGCAGAACGTCCACAATGATGCACTTGGCCAAAAATGGCGTATGCGTTTTTTCCTGTATATATTCAGGAAAAAACGCATACGCCCTTTTTGGCCAACCAAGCAAGCTTGCAAAGGAAATCTGCACTACAATGAAGTCTCACTTCCCCCCGGTCAAAAGGGCCATCTGAAAAAAGTGTAAAATCCAGAAAGGCAGGACAGGCCATGGAGAACTGGGAGCCTTGTTATGCTGAAGGGCGGGATGTAAATTGCCAACAACCACTCGGGAGAAGTGTATGGTGTTTCCTGAAACATCTAAAAAACAAAGCAACAGAGCCTAGGGCACTTCCACTTATGGTCCTATAGCTTAGGGAATTTAAAATCAAAAAGACACAGCCACCCCAAAGTTTGGAATGGCTCTGTTTACAAGAACCTCGTTTACAGTACAAGTTCAACATCGCAGAAAGTGAAAAATGGATAAAGAAGTTGTGGTATTTACTTACAAAGCAATATCACTCAGCAATGAAATCTGTGTCATCAGGCCCTTAGCAGCACAATGAGTGGATTCAGGTATGATGATTCTAACTGAAATAAGTCACACAGAAAAAGAAACATCATAAGATATCAGTAATACACGGAATGTAAACTTGGCTACACAGGAACTGAATTACAGAACAGAACAGGGTCTCAAATTTAGAAAACCAACTTATGCTTGCTTAAGGGGAAAGGTGAGTTGGGGTGCTGCATAAAACCAGAGATTGAAATGAGCACAGATAAAGTTCCTTAAGCCAAATATGGAATAGACAAGAGCTACTCCTTGCTCAACGAAATGGACTCAACACCGCATATTAAACGCCTAAGAATGTACCTGACTAGTAAGTATCTTAAAACCTATGGATTGCTATGTCTCCGAAAGAGAATCAAGCATGTGTACAGGGGCATAAACGCAGCAGTGATAGGATTGGAGAGGTTCGGTGAGCAAATGAAGACCCTTTGAAGTCATATTGCATGGTACCCATTCCACGGGTTTCAACTACCCAGGTTTAAGGTATTCTTCCTTCAGCTAAAACATGCATGTGGAACCCAAGTATGATCAACCATGTGAACGGGAGACGTGTTCCAATATGTCTCAGTTTTCCTCCCCTGGTACTCGGGTGCAACATTCCAGACGCTTTACTAACACTCTCCTCACTTGGAAAGTCAGCGCCTTTAACCTCCTATTTGTCCCAGTTTGCAATTTCTGCGGAAGATGAACAGGAATAGCGAGAACCAATGAGAGACTAGCTGGAGGTGTCTGGACGGGCAAATTTAACTCTCATTTCCCACCAGGAAGAGGAAATAACCAAAGGCTCAGCATCCGTGCCGGAACCAGATTAGGGCCTGAAGCCATCCTGCGGTGTTGCGGCCAGGTCACAAGAAAGCGAGTTGAAGAAAGGAGCTCAGGGGCACTGTAATTCACAAACCTGCAGAGTTATAAATGACAGCTATCGTCCAAAAATAGACTGAAGTAAGGCTGCCAAGAGGACTTGAAAGCGGGGCAGAATTGCAGGAAACCGATTTCAGGAGGTAGACTGGAATTGCATTGCAAGCATAGGAAAAGAGGCAGAACGTCCACAATGATGCACTTGGCCAAAAAGGGCGTATGCGTTTTTTCCTGAATATATTCAGGAAAAAACGCATACGCCCTTTTTGGCCAACCAAGCAAGCTTGCAAAGGAAATCTGCACTACAATGAAGTCTCACTTCCCCCCGGTCAAAAGGGCCATCTGAAAAAAGTGTAAAATCCAGAAAGGCAGGACAGGCCATGGAGAACTGGGAGCCTTGTTATGCTGATGGGCGGGATGTAAATTGCCAACAACCACTCGGGAGAAGTGTATGGTGTTTCCTGAAACATCTAAAAAACAAAGCAACAGAGCCTAGGGCACTTCCACTTATGGTCCTATAGCTTAGGGAATTTAAAATCAAATAGACACAGACACCCCAAAGTTTGGAACGGCTCTGTTTACAAGAACCTCGTTTACAGTACAAGTTCAACATCGCAGAAATTGAAAAATGGATAAAGAAGTTGTGGTATTTACTTACAAAGCAATATCACTCAGCAATGAAATCTGTGTCATCAGGCCCTTAGCAGCACAATGAGTGGATTCAGGTATGATGATTCTAACTGAAATAAGTCACACAGAAAAAGAAACATCATAAGATATCAGTAATACACGGAATGTAAACTTGGCTACACAGGAACTGAATTACAGAACAGAACAGGGTCTCAAATTTAGAAAACCAACTTATGCTTGCTTAAGGGGAAAGGTGAGTTGGGGTGCTGCATAAAACCAGAGATTGAAATGAGCACAGATAAAGTTCCTTAAGCCAAATATGGAATAGACAAGAGCTACTCCTTGCTCAACGAAATGGACTCAACACCGCATATTAAACGCCTAAGAATGTACCTGACTAGTAAGTATCTTAAAACCTATGGATTGCTATGTCTCCGAAACAGAATCAAGCATGTGTACAGGGGCATAAACGCAGCAGTGATAGGATTGGAGAGGTTCGGTGAGCAAATGAAGACCCTTTGAAGTCATATTGCATGGTACCCATTCCACGGGTTTCAACTACCCAGGTTTTAGGTATTCTTCCTTCAGCTAAAACATGCATGTGGAACCCAAGTATGATCAACCATGTGAACGGGAGACGTGTTCAAATATGTCTCAGTTTTCCTCCCCTGGTACTCGGGTGCAACATTCCAGACGCTTTACTAACACTCTCCCCACTTGAAAAGTCAGCGCCTTTAACCTCCTGTTTGGCCCAGTTTGCAATTTCTGTGGAAGATGAACAGGAATAGCGAGAACCAATGAGAGGCTAGCTGGAGGTGTCTGGACGGGCAAATTTAACTCTCATTTCCCACCAGGAAGAGGAAATAACCAAAGGCTCAGCGTGCCGTGCCGGAACCAGATTAGGGCCTGAAGCCATCCTGCGGTGTTGCGGCCAGCTCAAAAGAAAGCGAGTTGAAGAAAGGAGCTCAGGGGCACTGTAATTCACAAACCTGCAGAGTTATAAATGACAGCTATCGTCCAAAAATAGACTGAAGTAAGGCTGCCAATAGGACTTGAAAGCGGGGCAGAATTGCAGGAAACCGATTTCAGGAGGTAGACTGGAATTGCATTGAAAGCATAGGAAAAGAGGCAGAACGTCCACAATGATGCACTTGGCCAAAAAGGGCGTATGCGTTTTTTCCTGTATATATTCAGGAAAAAACGCATACGCCCTTTTTGGCCAACCAAGCAAGCTTGCAAAGGAAATCTGCACTACAATGAAGTCTCACTTCCCCCCGGTCAAAAGGGCCATCTGAAAAAAGTGTAAAATCCAGAAAGGCAGGACAGGCCATGGAGAACTGGGAGCCTTGTTATGCTGAAGGGCGGGATGTAAATTGCCAACAACCACTCGGGAGAAGTGTATGGTGTTTCCTGAAACATCTAAAAAACAAAGCAACAGAGCCTAGGGCACTTCCACTTATGGTCCTATAGCTTAGGGAATTTAAAATCAAAAAGACACAGCCACCCCAAAGTTTGGAACGGCTCTGTTTACAAGAACCTCGTTTACAGTACAAGTTCAACATCGCAGAAATTGAAAAATGGATAAAGAAGTTGTGGTATTTACTTACAAAGCAATATCACTCAGCAATGAAATCTGTGTCATCAGGCCCTTAGCAGCACAATGAGTGGATTCAGGTATGATGATTCTAACTGAAATAAGTCACACAGAAAAAGAAACATCATAAGATATCAGTAATACACGGAATGTAAACTTGGCTACACAGGAACTGAATTACAGAACAGAACAGGGTCTCAAATTTAGAAAACCAACTTATGCTTGCTTAAGGGGAAAGGTGAGTTGGGGTGCTGCATAAAACCAGAGATTGAAATGAGCACAGATAAAGTTCCTTAAGCCAAATATGGAATAGACAAGAGCTACTCCTTGCTCAACGAAATGGACTCAACACCGCATATTAAACGCCTAAGAATGTACCTGACTAGTAAGTATCTTAAAACCTATGGATTGCTATGTCTCCGAAAGAGAATCAAGCATGTGTACAGGGGCATAAACGCAGCAGTGATAGGATTGGAGAGGTTCGGTGAGCAAATGAAGACCCTTTGAAGTCATATTGCATGGTACCCATTCCACGGGTTTCAACTACCCAGGTTTAAGGTATTCTTCCTTCAGCTAAAACATGCATGTGGAACCCAAGTATGATCAACCATGTGAACGGGAGACGTGTTCAAATATGTCTCAGTTTTCCTCCCCTGGTACTCGGGTGCAACATTCCAGACGCTTTACTAACACTCTCCTCACTTGGAAAGTCAGCGCCTTTAACCTCCTGTTTGTCCCAGTTTGCAATTTCTGCGGAAGATGAACAGGAATAGCGAGAACCAATGAGAGACTAGCTGGAGGTGTCTGGACGGGCAAATTTAACTCTCATTTCCCACCAGGAAGAGGAAATAACCAAAGGCTCAGCATCCGTGCCGGAACCAGATTAGGGCCTGAAGCCATCCTGCGGTGTTGCGGCCAGGTCACAAGAAAGCGAGTTGAAGAAAGGAGCTCAGGGACACTGTAATTCACAAACCTGCAGAGTTATAAATGACAGCTATCGTCCAAAAATAGACTGAAGTAAGGCTGCCAAGAGGACTTGAAAGCGGGGCAGAATTGCAGGAAACCGATTTCAGGAGGTAGACTGGAATTGCATTGAAAGCATAGGAAAAGAGGCAGAACGTCCACAATGATGCACTTGGCCAAAAAGGGCGTATGCGTTTTTTCCTGAATATATTCAGGAAAAAACGCATACGCCCTTTTTGGCCAACCAAGCAAGCTTGCAAAGGAAATCTGCACTACAATGAAGTCTCACTTCCCCCCGGTCAAAAGGGCCATCTGAAAAAAGTGTAAAATCCAGAAAGGCAGGACAGGCCATGGAGAACTGGGAGCCTTGTTATGCTGATGGGTGGGATGTAAATTGCCAACAACCACTCGGGAGAAGTGTATGGTGTTTCCTGAAACATCTAAAAAACAAAGCAACAGAGCCTAGGGCACTTCCACTTATGGTCCTATAGCTTAGGGAATTTAAAATCAAAAAGACACAGCCACCCCAAAGTTTGGAACGGCTCTGTTTACAAGGACCTCGTTTACAGTACAAGTTCAACATCACAGAAATTGAAAAATGGATAAAGAAGTTGTGGTATTTACTTACAAAGCAATATCACTCAGCAATGAAATCTGTGTCATCAGGCCCTTAGCAGCACAATGAGTGGATTCAGGTATGATGATTCTAACTGAAATAAGTCACACAGAAAAAGAAACATCATAAGATATCAGTAATACACGGAATGTAAACTTGGCTACACAGGAACTGAATTACAGAACAGAACAGGGTCTCAAATTTAGAAAACCAACTTATGCTTGCTTAAGGGGAAAGGTGAGTTGGGGTGCTGCATAAAACCAGAGATTGAAATGAGCACAGATAAAGTTCCTTAAGCCAAATATGGAATAGACAAGAGCTACTCCTTGCTCAACGAAATGGACTCAACACCGCATATTAAACGCCTAAGAATGTACCTGACTAGTAAGTATCTTAAAACCTATGGATTGCTATGTCTCCGAAAGAGAATCAAGCATGTGTACAGGGGCATAAACGCAGCAGTGATAGGATTGGAGAGGTTCGGTGAGCAAATGAAGACCCTTTGAAGTCATATTGCATGGTACCCATTCCACGGGTTTCAAATACACAGGTTTAAGGTATTCTTCCTTCAGCTAAAACATGCATGTGGAACCCAAGTATGATCAACCATGTGAACGGGAGACGTGTTCAAATATGTCTCAGTTTTCCTCCCCTGGTACTCGGGTGCAACATTCCAGACGCTTTACTAACACTCTCCCCACTTGAAAAGTCAGCGCCTTTAACCTCCTGTTTGGCCCAGTTTGCAATTTCTGTGGAAGATGAACAGGAATAGCGAGAACCAATGAGAGGCTACCTGGAGGTGTCTGGACGGGCAAATTTAACTCTCATTTCCCACCAGGAAGAGGAAATAACCAAAGGCTCAGCGTGCCGTGCCGGAACCAGATTAGGGCCTGAAGCCATCCTGCGGTGTTGCGGCCAGCTCAAAAGAAAGCGAGTTGAAGAAAGGAGCTCAGGGGCACTGTAATTCACAAACCTGCAGAGTTATAAATGACAGCTATCGTCCAAAAATAGACTGAAGTAAGGCTGCCAAGAGGACTTGAAAGCGGGGCAGAATTGCAGGAAACCGATTTCAGGAGGTAGACTGGAATTGCATTGAAAGCATAGGAAAAGAGGCAGAACGTCCACAATGATGCACTTGGCCAAAAAGGGCGTATGCGTTTTTTCCTGTATATATTCAGGAAAAAACGCATACGCCCTTTTTGGCCAACCAAGCAAGCTTGCAAAGGAAATCTGCACTACAATGAAGTCTCACTTCCCCCCGGTCAAAAGGGCCATCTGAAAAAAGTGTAAAATCCAGAAAGGCAGGACAGGCCATGGAGAACTGGGAGCCTTGTTATGCTGAAGGGCGGGATGTAAATTGCCAACAAACACTCGGGAGAAGTGTATGGTGTTTCCTGAAACATCTAAAAAACAAAGCAACAGAGCCTAGGGCACTTCCACTTATGGTCCTATAGCTTAGGGAATTTAAAATCAAAAAGACACAGCCACCCCAAAGTTTGGAACGGCTCTGTTTACAAGAACCTCGTTTACAGTACAAGTTCAACATCGCAGAAATTGAAAAATGGATAAAGAAGTTGTGGTATTTACTTACAAAGCAATATCACTCAGCAATGAAATCTGTGTCATCAGGCCCTTAGCAGCACAATGAGTGGATTCAAGTATGATGATTCTAACTGAAATAAGTCACACAGAAAAAGAAACATCATAAGATATCAGTAATACACGGAATGTAAACTTGGCTACACAGGAACTGAATTACAGAACAGAACAGGGTCTCAAATTTAGAAAACCAACTTATGCTTGCTTAAGGGGAAAGGTGAGTTGGGGTGCTGCATAAAACCAGAGATTGAAATGAGCACAGATAAAGTTCCTTAAGCCAAATATGGAATAGACAAGAGCTACTCCTTGCTCAACGAAATGGACTCAACACCGCATATTAAACGCCTAAGAATGTACCTGACTAGTAAGTATCTTAAAACCTATGGATTGCTATGTCTCCGAAAGAGAATCAAGCATGTGTACAGGGGCATAAACGCAGCAGTGATAGGATTGGAGAGGTTCGGTGAGCAAATGAAGACCCTTTGAAGTCATATTGCATGGTACCCATTCCACGGGTTTCAAATACACAGGTTTAAGGTATTCTTCCTTCAGCTAAAACATGCATGTGGAACCCAAGTATGATCAACCATGTGAACGGGAGACGTGTTCAAATATGTCTCAGTTTTCCTCCCCTGGTACTCGGGTGCAACATTCCAGACGCTTTACTAACACTCTCCCCACTTGAAAAGTCAGCGCCTTTAACCTCCTGTTTGGCCCAGTTTGCAATTTCTGTGGAAGATGAACAGGAATAGCGAGAACCAATGAGAGGCTACCTGGAGGTGTCTGGACGGGCAAATTTAACTCTCATTTCCCACCAGGAAGAGGAAATAACCAAAGGCTCAGCGTGCCGTGCCGGAACCAGATTAGGGCCTGAAGCCATCCTGCGGTGTTGCGGCCAGCTCAAAAGAAAGCGAGTTGAAGAAAGGAGCTCAGGGGCACTGTAATTCACAAACCTGCAGAGTTATAAATGACAGCTATCGTCCAAAAATAGACTGAAGTAAGGCTGCCAAGAGGACTTGAAAGCGGGGCAGAATTGCAGGAAACCGATTTCAGGAGGTAGACTGGAATTGCATTGAAAGCATAGGAAAAGAGGCAGAACGTCCACAATGATGCACTTGGCCAAAAAGGGCGTATGCGTTTTTTCCTGTATATATTCAGGAAAAAACGCATACGCCCTTTTTGGCCAACCAAGCAAGCTTGCAAAGGAAATCTGCACTACAATGAAGTCTCACTTCCCCCCGGTCAAAAGGGCCATCTGAAAAAAGTGTAAAATCCAGAAAGGCAGGACAGGCCATGGAGAACTGGGAGCCTTGTTATGCTGAAGGGCGGGATGTAAATTGCCAACAAACACTCGGGAGAAGTGTATGGTGTTTCCTGAAACATCTAAAAAACAAAGCAACAGAGCCTAGGGCACTTCCACTTATGGTCCTATAGCTTAGGGAATTTAAAATCAAAAAGACACAGCCACCCCAAAGTTTGGAACGGCTCTGTTTACAAGAACCTCGTTTACAGTACAAGTTCAACATCGCAGAAATTGAAAAATGGATAAAGAAGTTGTGGTATTTACTTACAAAGCAATATCACTCAGCAATGAAATCTGTGTCATCAGGCCCTTAGCAGCACAATGAGTGGATTCAAGTATGATGATTCTAACTGAAATAAGTCACACAGAAAAAGAAACATCATAAGATATCAGTAATACACGGAATGTAAACTTGGCTACACAGGAACTGAATTACAGAACAGAACAGGGTCTCAAATTTAGAAAACCAACTTATGCTTGCTTAAGGGGAAAGGTGAGTTGGGGTGCTGCATAAAACCAGAGATTGAAATGAGCACAGATAAAGTTCCTTAAGCCAAATATGGAATAGACAAGAGCTACTCCTTGCTCAACGAAATGGACTCAACACCGCATATTAAACGCCTAAGAATGTACCTGACTAGTAAGTATCTTAAAACCTATGGATTGCTATGTCTCCGAAAGAGAATCAAGCATGTGTACAGGGGCATAAACGCAGCAGTGATAGGATTGGAGAGGTTCGGTGAGCAAATGAAGACCCTTTGAAGTCATATTGCATGGTACCCATTCCACGGGTTTCAACTACCCAGGTTTAAGGTATTCTTCCTTCAGCTAAAACATGCATGTGGAACCCAAGTATGATCAACCATGTGAACGGGAGACGTGTTCAAATATGTCTCAGTTTTCCTCCCCTGGTACTCGGGTGCAACATTCCAGACGCTTTACTAACACTCTCCTCACTTGGAAAGTCAGCGCTTTTAACCTCCTGTTTGTCCCAGTTTGCAATTTCTGCGGAAGATGAACAGGAATAGCGAGAACCAATGAGAGACTAGCTGGAGGTGTCTGGACGGGCAAATTTAACTCTCATTTCCCACCAGGAAGAGGAAATAACCAAAGGCTCAGCATCCGTGCCGGAACCAGATTAGGGCCTGAAGCCATCCTGCGGTGTTGCGGCCAGGTCACAAGAAAGCGAGTTGAAGAAAGGAGCTCAGGGGCACTGTAATTCACAAACCTGCAGAGTTATAAATGACAGCTATCGTCCAAAAATAGACTGAAGTAAGGCTGCCAAGAGGACTTGAAAGCGGGGCAGAATTGCAGGAAACCGATTTCAGGAGGTAGACTGGAATTGCATTGAAAGCATAGGAAAAGAGGCAGAACGTCCACAATGATGCACTTGGCCAAAAAGGGCGTATGCGTTTTTTCCTGAATATATTCAGGAAAAAACGCATACGCCCTTTTTGGCCAACCAAGCAAGCTTGCAAAGGAAATCTGCACTACAATGAAGTCTCACTTCCCCCCGGTCAAAAGGGCCATCTGAAAAAAGTGTAAAATCCAGAAAGGCAGGACAGGCCATGGAGAACTGGGAGCCTTGTTATGCTGATGGGTGGGATGTAAATTGCCAACAACCACTCGGGAGAAGTGTATGGTGTTTCCTGAAACATCTAAAAAACAAAGCAACAGAGCCTAGGGCACTTCCACTTATGGTCCTATAGCTTAGGGAATTTAAAATCAAAAAGACACAGCCACCCCAAAGTTTGGAACGGCTCTGTTTACAAGGACCTCGTTTACAGTACAAGTTCAACATCGCAGAAATTGAAAAATGGATAAAGAAGTTGTGGTATTTACTTACAAAGCAATATCACTCAGCAATGAAATCTGTGTCATCAGGCCCTTAGCAGCACAATGAGTGGATTCAGGTATGATGATTCTAACTGAAATAAGTCACACAGAAAAAGAAACATCATAAGATATCAGTAATACACGGAATGTAAACTTGGCTACACAGGAACTGAATTACAGAACAGAACAGGGTCTCAAATTTAGAAAACCAACTTATGCTTGCTTAAGGGGAAAGGTGAGTTGGGGTGTTGCATAAAACCAGAGATTGAAATGAGCACAGATAAAGTTCCTTAAGCCAAATATGGAATAGACAAGAGCTACTCCTTGCTCAACGAAATGGACTCAACACCGCATATTAAACGCCTAAGAATGTACCTGACTAGTAAGTATCTTAAAACCTATGGATTGCTATGTCTCCGAAACAGAATCAAGCATGTGTACAGGGGCATAAACGCAGCAGTGATAGGATTGGAGAGGTTCGGTGAGCAAATGAAGACCCTTTGAAGTCATATTGCATGCTACCCATTCCACGGGTTTCAACTACCCAGGTTTAAGGTATTCTTCCTTCAGCTAAAACATGCATGTGGAACCCAAGTATGATCAACCATGTGAACGGGAGACGTGTTCAAATATGTCTCAGTTTTCCTCCCCTGGTACTCTGGTGCAACATTCCAGGCGCTTTACTAACACTCTCCCAACTTGGAAAGTCAGCGCCTTTAACCTCCTGTTTGGCCCAGTTTGCAATTTCTGCGGAAGATGAACAGGAATAGCGAGAACCAATGAGAGACTAGCTGGAGGTGTCTGGACGGGCAAATTTAACTCTCATTTCCCACCAGGAAGAGGAAATAACCAAAGGCTCAGCTTGCCGTGCCGGAACCAGATTAGGGCCTGAAGACATCCTGCGGTGTTGCGGCCAGGTCACAAGAAAGCGAGTTGAAGAAAGGAGCTCAGGGGCACTGTAATTCACAAACCTGCAGAGTTATAAATGACAGCTATCGTCCAAAAATAGACTGAAGTAAGGCTGCCAAGAGGACTTGAAAGCGGGGCAGAATTGCAGGAAACCGATTTCAGGAGGTAGACTGGAATTGCATTGCAAGCATAGGAAAAGAGGCAGAACGTCCACAATGATGCACTTGGCCAAAAAGGGCGTATGCGTTTTTTCCTGAATATATTCAGGAAAAAACGCATACGCCCTTTTTGGCCAACCAAGCAAGCTTGCAAAGGAAATCTGCACTACAATGAAGTCTCACTTCCCCCCGGTCAAAAGGGCCATCTGAAAAAAGTGTAAAATCCAGAAAGGCAGGACAGGCCATGGAGAACTGGGAGCCTTGTTATGCTGATGGGCGGGATGTAAATTGCCAACAACCACTCGGGAGAAGTGTATGGTGTTTCCTGAAACATCTAAAAAACAAAGCAACAGAGCCTAGGGCACTTCCACTTATGGTCCTATAGCTTAGGGAAATTAAAATCAAAAAGACACAGCCACCCCAAAGTTTGGGACGCCTCTGTTTACAAGAACCTCGTTTACAGTACAAGTTCAACATCGCAGAAAGTGAAAAATGGATAAAGAAGTTGTGGTATTCAATTACAAAGCAATATCACTCAGCAATGAAATCTATGACATCAGGCCCTTAGCAGCACAATGAGTGGATTCAGGTATGATGATTCTAACTGAAATAAGTCACACAGAAAAAGAAACATCATAAGATATCAGTAATACACGGAATGGAAACTTGGCTACACAGGAACTGAATTACAGAACAGAACAGGGTCTCAAATTTAGAAAACCAACTTATGCTTGCTTAAGGGTAAAGGTGAGTTGGGGTGCTGCATAAAACCAGAGATTGAAATGAGCACAGATAAAGTTCCTTAAGCCAAATATGGAATAGACAAGAGCTACTCCTTGCTCAACGAAATGGACTCAACACCGCATATTAAACGCCTAAGAATGTACCTGACTAGCAAGTATCTTAAAACCTATGGATTGCTATGTCTCCGAAAGAGAATCAAGCATGTGTACAGGGGCATAAACGCAGCAGTGATAGGATTGGAGAGGTTCGGTGAGCAAATGAAGACCCTTTGAAGGCATATTGCATGGTACCCATTCCACGGGTTTCAACTACCCAGGTTTAAGGTATTCTTCCTTCAGCTAAAACATGCATGTGGAACCTAGAGTATGATCAACCATGTGATCGGGAGACGTGTTCAAATATGTCTCAGTTTTCGTACCCTGGTACTCGGGTGCAACATTCCAGACGCTTTACTAACACTCTCCCCACTTGGAGAGTCAGTCCCTTTAACCTCCTGTTTGACCCAGTTTGCAATTTCTGCGGAAGATGAACAGGAATAGCGAGAACCAATGAGAGACTAGCTGGAGGTGTCTGGACGGGCAAATTTAACTCTCATTTCCCACCAGGAAGAGGAATTAACCAAAGGCTCAGCGTGCCGTGCCGGAACCAGATTAGGGCCTGAAGCCATCCTGCGGTGTTGCGGTCAGCTCAAAAGAAAGCGAGTTGAAGAAAGGAGCTCAGGGGCACTGTAATTCACAAACCTGCAGAGTTATAAATGACAGCTATCGTCCAAAAATAGACTGAAGTAAGGCTGCCAAGAGGACTTGAAAGCGGGGCAGAATTGCAGGAAACCGATTTCAGGAGGTAGACTGGAATTGCATTGAAAGCATAGGAAAAGAGGCAGAACGTCCACAATGATGCACTTGGCCAAAAAGGGCGTATGCGTTTTTTCCTGAATATATTCAGGAAAAAACGCATACGCCCTTTTTGGCCAACCAAGCAAGCTTGCAAAGGAAATCTGCACTACAATGAAGTCTCACTTCCCCCTGGTCAAAAGGGCCATCTGAAAAAAGTGTAAAATCCAGAAAGGCAGGACAGGCCATGGAGAACTGGGAGCCTTGTTATGCTGATGGGCGGGATGTAAATTGCCAACAACCACTCGGGAGAAGTGTATGGTGTTTCCTGAAACATCTAAAAAACAAAGCAACAGAACCTAGGGCACTTCCACTTATGGTCCTATAGCTTAGGGAAATTAAAATCAAAAAGACACAGCCACCCCAAAGTTTGGAACGGCTCTGTTTACAAGAACCTCGTTTACAGTACAAGTTCAACATCGCAGAAATTGAAAAATGGATAAAGAAGTTGTGGTATTTACTTACAAAGCAATATCACTCAGCAATGAAATCTGTGTCATCAGGCCCTTAGCAGCACAATGAGTGGATTCAGGTATGATGATTCTAACTGAAATAAGTCACACAGAAAAAGAAACATCATAAGATATCAGTAATACACGGAATGTAAACTTGGCTACACAGGAACTGAATTACAGAACAGAACAGGGTCTCAAATTTAGAAAACCAACTTATGCTTGCTTAAGGGGAAAGGTGAGTTGGGGTGCTGCATAAAACCAGAGATTGAAATGAGCACAGATAAAGTTCCTTAAGCCAAATATGGAATAGACAAGAGCTACTCCTTGCTCAACGAAATGGACTCAACACCGCATATTAAACGCCTAAGAATGTACCTGACTAGTAAGTATCTTAAAACCTATGGATTGCTATGTCTCCGAAAGAGAATCAAGCATGTGTACAGGGGCATAAACGCAGCAGTGATAGGATTGGAGAGGTTCGGTGAGCAAATGAAGACCCTTTGAAGTCATATTGCATGGTACCCATTCCACGGGTTTCAACTACCCAGGTTTAAGGTATTCTTCCTTCAGCTAAAACATGCATGTGGAACCCAAGTATGATCAACCATGTGAACGGGAGACGTGTTCAAATATGTCTCAGTTTTCCTCCCCTGGTACTCGGGTGCAACATTCCAGACGCTTTACTAACACTCTCCTCACTTGGAAAGTCAGCGCCTTTAACCTCCTGTTTGTCCCAGTTTGCAATTTCTGCGGAAGATGAACAGGAATAGCGAGAACCAATGAGAGACTAGCTGGAGGTGTCTGGACGGGCAAATTTAACTCTCATTTCCCACCAGGAAGAGGAAATAACCAAAGGCTCAGCATCCGTGCCGGAACCAGATTAGGGCCTGAAGCCATCCTGCGGTGTTGCGGCCAGGTCACAAGAAAGCGAGTTGAAGAAAGGAGCTCAGGGGCACTGTAATTCACAAACCTGCAGAGTTATAAATGACAGCTATCGTCCAAAAATAGACTGAAGTAAGGCTGCCAAGAGGACTTGAAAGCGGGGCAGAATTGCAGGAAACCGATTTCAGGAGGTAGACTGGAATTGCATTGAAAGCATAGGAAAAGAGGCAGAACGTCCACAATGATGCACTTGGCCAAAAAGGGCGTATGCGTTTTTTCCTGAATATATTCAGGAAAAAACGCATACGCCCTTTTTGGCCAACCAAGCAAGCTTGCAAAGGAAATCTGCACTACAATGAAGTCTCACTTCCCCCCGGTCAAAAGGGCCATCTGAAAAAAGTGTAAAATCCAGAAAGGCAGGACAGGCCATGGAGAACTGGGAGCCTTGTTATGCTGATGGGTGGGATGTAAATTGCCAACAACCACTCGGGAGAAGTGTATGGTGTTTCCTGAAACATCTAAAAAACAAAGCAACAGAGCCTAGGGCACTTCCACTTATGGTCCTATAGCTTAGGGAATTTAAAATCAAAAAGACACAGCCACCCCAAAGTTTGGAACGGCTCTGTTTACAAGGACCTCGTTTACAGTACAAGTTCAACATCGCAGAAATTGAAAAATGGATAAAGAAGTTGTGGTATTTACTTACAAAGCAATATCACTCAGCAATGAAATCTGTGTCATCAGGCCCTTAGCAGCACAATGAGTGGATTCAGGTATGATGATTCTAACTGAAATAAGTCACACAGAAAAAGAAACATCATAAGATATCAGTAATACACGGAATGTAAACTTGGCTACACAGGAACTGAATTACAGAACAGAACAGGGTCTCAAATTTAGAAAACCAACTTATGCTTGCTTAAGGGGAAAGGTGAGTTGGGGTGTTGCATAAAACCAGAGATTGAAATGAGCACAGATAAAGTTCCTTAAGCCAAATATGGAATAGACAAGAGCTACTCCTTGCTCAACGAAATGGACTCAACACCGCATATTAAACGCCTAAGAATGTACCTGACTAGTAAGTATCTTAAAACCTATGGATTGCTATGTCTCCGAAAGAGAATCAAGCATGTGTACAGGGGCATAAACGCAGCAGTGATAGGATTGGAGAGGTTCGGTGAGCAAATGAAGACCCTTTGAAGTCATATTGCATGGTACCCATTCCACGGGTTTCAAATACACAGGTTTAAGGTATTCTTCCTTCAGCTGAAACATGCATGTGGAACCCAAGTATGATCAACCATGTGAACGGGAGACGTGTTCAAATATGTCTCAGTTTTCCTCCCCTGGTACTCTGGTGCAACATTCCAGGCGCTTTACTAACACTCTCCCAACTTGGAAAGACAGCGCCTTTAACCTCCTGTTTGGCCCAGTTTGCAATTTCTGCGGAAGATGAACAGGAATAGCGAGAACCAATGAGAGACTAGCTGGAGGTGTCTGGACGGGCAAATTTAACTCTCATTTCCCACCAGGAAGAGGAAATAACCAAAGGCTCAGCTTGCCGTGCCGGAACCAGATTAGGGCCTGAAGACATCCTGCGGTGTTGCGGCCAGGTCACAAGAAAGCGAGTTGAAGAAAGGAGCTCAGGGGCACTGTAATTCACAAACCTGCAGAGTTATAAATGACAGCTATCGTCCAAAAATAGACTGAAGTAAGGCTGCCAAGAGGACTTGAAAGCGGGGCAGAATTGCAGGAAACCGATTTCAGGAGGTAGACTGGAATTGCATTGCAAGCATAGGAAAAGAGGCAGAACGTCCACAATGATGCACTTGGCCAAAAAGGGCGTATGCGTTTTTTCCTGAATATATTCAGGAAAAAACGCATACGCCCTTTTTGGCCAACCAAGCAAGCTTGCAAAGGAAATCTGCACTACAATGAAGTCTCACTTCCCCCCGGTCAAAAGGGCCATCTGAAAAAAGTGTAAAATCCAGAAAGGCAGGACAGGCCATGGAGAACTGGGAGCCTTGTTATGCTGATGGGCGGGATGTAAATTGCCAACAACCACTCGGGAGAAGTGTATGGTGTTTCCTGAAACATCTAAAAAACAAAGCAACAGAGCCTAGGGCACTTCCACTTATGGTCCTATAGCTTAGGGAAATTAAAATCAAAAAGACACAGCCACCCCAAAGTTTGGGACGCCTCTGTTTACAAGAACCTCGTTTACAGTACAAGTTCAACATCGCAGAAAGTGAAAAATGGATAAAGAAGTTGTGGTATTCAATTACAAAGCAATATCACTCAGCAATGAAATCTGTGTCATCAGGCCCTTAGCAGCACAATGAGTGGATTCAGGTACGATGATTCTAACTGAAATAAGTCACACAGAAAAAGAAACATCATAAGATATCAGTAATACACGGAATGGAAACTTGGCTACACAGGAACTGAATTACAGAACAGAACAGGGTCTCAAATTTAGAAAACCAACTTATGCTTGCTTAAGGGTAAAGGTGAGTTGGGGTGCTGCATAAAACCAGAGATTGAAATGAGCACAGATAAAGTTCCTTAAGCCAAATATGGAATAGACAAGAGCTACTCCTTGCTCAACGAAATGGACTCAACACCGCATATTAAACGCCTAAGAATGTACCGGACTAGCAAGTATCTTAAAACCTATGGATTGCTATGTCTCCGAAACAGAATCAAGCATGTGTACAGGGGCATAAACGCAGCAGTGATAGGATTGGAGAGGTTCGGTGAGCAAATGAAGACCCTTTGAAGGCATATTGCATGGTACCCATTCCACGGGTTTCAACTACCCAGGTTTAAGGTATTCTTCCTTCAGCTAAAACATGCATGTGGAACCTAGAGTATGATCAACCATGTGATCGGGAGACGTGTTCAAATATGTCTCAGTTTTCGTACCCTGGTACTCGGGTGCAACATTCCAGACGCTTTACTAACACTCTCCCCACTTGGAGAGTCAGTCCCTTTAACCTCCTGTTTGGCCCAGTTTGCAATTTCTGTGGAAGATGAACAGGAATAGCGAGAACCAATGAGAGACTAGCTGGAGGTGTCTGGACGGGCAAATTTAACTCTCATTTCCCACCAGGAAGAGGAATTAACCAAAGGCTCAGCGTGCCGGGCCGGAACCAGATTAGGGCCTGAAGCCATCCTGCGGTGTTGCGGTCAGCTCAAAAGAAAGCGAGTTGAAGAAAGGAGCTCAGGGGCACTGTAATTCACAAACCTGCAGAGTTATAAATGACAGCTATCGTCCAAAAATAGACTGAAGTAAGGCTGCCAAGAGGACTTGAAAGCGGGGCAGAATTGCAGGAAACCGATTTCAGGAGGTAGACTGGAATTGCATTGAAAGCATAGGAAAAGAGGCAGAACGTCCACAATGATGCACTTGGCCAAAAAGGGCGTATGCGTTTTTTCCTGAATATATTCAGGAAAAAACGCATACGCCCTTTTTGGCCAACCAAGCAAGCTTGCAAAGGAAATCTGCACTACAATGAAGTCTCACTTCCCCCTGGTCAAAAGGGCCATCTGAAAAAAGTGTAAAATCCAGAAAGGCAGGACAGGCCATGGAGAACTGGGAGCCTTGTTATGCTGATGGGCGGGATGTAAATTGCCAACAACCACTCGGGAGAAGTGTATGGTGTTTCCTGAAACATCTAAAAAACAAAGCAACAGAGCCTAGGGCACTTCCACTTATGGTCCTATAGCTTAGGGAATTTAAAATCAAAAAGACACAGCCACCCCAAAGTTTGGAACGGCTCTGTTTACAAGAACCTCGTTTACAGTACAAGTTCAACATCGCAGAAATTGAAAAATGGATAAAGAAGTTGTGGTATTTACTTACAAAGCAATATCACTCAGCAATGAAATCTGTGTCATCAGGCCCTTAGCAGCACAATGAGTGGATTCAGGTATGATGATTCTAACTGAAATAAGTCACACAGAAAAAGAAACATCATAAGATATCAGTAATACACGGAATGTAAACTTGGCTACACAGGAACTGAATTACAGAACAGAACAGGGTCTCAAATTTAGAAAACCAACTTATGCTTGCTTAAGGGGAAAGGTGAGTTGGGGTGCTGCATAAAACCAGAGATTGAAATGAGCACAGATAAAGTTCCTTAAGCCAAATATGGAATAGACAAGAGCTACTCCTTGCTCAACGAAATGGACTCAACACCGCATATTAAACGCCTAAGAATGTACCTGACTAGTAAGTATCTTAAAACCTATGGATTGCTATGTCTCCGAAAGAGAATCAAGCATGTGTACAGGGGCATAAACGCAGCAGTGATAGGATTGGAGAGGTTCGGTGAGCAAATGAAGACCCTTTGAAGTCATATTGCATGGTACCCATTCCACGGGTTTCAACTACCCAGGTTTTAGGTATTCTTCCTTAAGCTAAAACATGCATGTGGAACCCAAGTATGATCAACAATGTGATCGGGAGACGTGTTCAAATATGTCTCAGTTTTCCTCCCCTGGTACTCGGGTGCAACATTCCAGACGCTTTACTAACACTCTCCCCACTTGGAAAGTCAGCGCCTTTAACCTCCTGTTTGGCCCAGTTTGCAATTTCTGCGGAAGATGAACAGGAATAGCGAGAACCAATGAGAGACTAGCTGGAGGTGTCTGGACGGGCAAATTTAACTCTCATTTCCCACCAGGAAGAGGAATTAACCAAAGGCTCAGCGTGCCGGGCCGGAACCAGATTAGGGCCTGAAGCCATCCTGCGGTGTTGCGGCCAGCTCAAAAGAAAGCGAGTTGAAGAAAGGAGCTCAGGGGCACTGTAATTCACAAACCTGCAGAGTTATAAATGACAGCTATCGTCCAAAAATAGACTGAAGTAAGGCTGCCAAGAGGACTTGAAAGCGGGGCAGAATTGCAGGAAACCGATTTCAGGAGGTAGACTGGAATTGCATTGAAAGCATAGGAAAAGAGGCAGAACGTCCACAATGATGCACTTGGCCAAAAAGGGCGTATGCGTTTTTTCCTGAATATATTCAGGAAAAAACGCATACGCCCTTTTTGGCCAACCAAGCAAGCTTGCAAAGGAAATCTGCACTACAATGAAGTCTCACTTCCCCCCGGTCAAAAGGGCCATCTGAAAAAAGTGTAAAATCCAGAAAGGCAGGACAGGCCATGGAGAACTGGGAGCCTTGTTATGCTGAAGGGCGGGATGTAAATTGCCAACAACCACTCGGGAGAAGTGTATGGTGTTTCCTGAAACATCTAAAAAACAAAGCAACAGAGCCTAGGGCACTTCCACTTATGGTCCTATAGCTTAGGGAATTTAAAATCAAAAAGACACAGCCACCCCAAAGTTTGGAACGGCTCTGTTTACAAGAACCTCGTTTACAGTACAAGTTCAACATCGCAGAAAGTGAAAAATGGATAAAAAAGTTGTGGTATTTACTTACAAAGCAATATCACTCAGCAATGAAATCTGTGTCACCAGGACCTTAGCAGCACAATGAGTGGATTCAGGTACGATGATTCTAACTGAAATAAGTCACACAGAAAAAGAAACATCATAAGATATCACTAATACACGGAATGTAAACTTGGCTACACAGGAACTGAATTACAGAACAGAACGGGTTCTCAAATTTAGAAAACCAACTTATGCTTGCTTAAGGGTAAAGGTGAGTTGGGGTGCTGCATAAAACCAGAGATTGAAATGAGCACAGATAAAGTTCCTTAAGCCAAATATGGAATAGACAAGAGCTACTCCTTGCTCAACGAAATGGACTCAACACCGCATATTAAATGCCTAAGAATGTACCTGACTAGTAAGTATCTTAAAACCTATGGATTGCTATGTCTCCGAAACAGAATCAAGCATGTGTACAGGGGCATAAACGCAGCAGTGATAGGATTGGAGAGGTTCGGTGAGCAAATGAAGACCCTTTGAAGTCATATTGCATGGTACCCATTCCACGGGTTTCAACTACCCAGGTTTAAGGTATTCTTCCTTCAGCTAAAACATGCATGTGGAACCTAGAGTATGATCAACCATGTGATCGGGAGACGTGTTCAAATATGTCTCAGTTTTTGTACCCTGGTACTCGGGTGCAACATTCCAGACGCTTTACTAACACTCTCCCCACTTGGAGAGTCAGTCCCTTTAACCTCCTGTTTGGCCCAGTTTGCAATTTCTGTGGAAGATGAACAGGAATAGCGAGAACCAATGAGAGACTAGCTGGAGGTGTCTGGATGGGCAAATTTAACTCTCATTTCCCACCAGGAAGAGGAATTAACCAAAGGCTCAGCGTGCCATGCCAGAACCAGATTAGGGCCTGAAGACATCCTGCGGTGTTGCGGCCAGGTCACAAGAAAGTGAGTTGAAGAAAGGAGCTCAGGGGCACTGTAATTCACAAACCTGCAGAGTTATAAATGACAGCTATCGTCCAAAAATAGACTGAAGTAAGGCTGCCAAGAGGACTTGAAAGCGGGGCAGAATTGCAGGAAACCGATTTCAGGAGGTAGACTGGAATTGCATTGCAAGCATAGGAAAAGAGGCAGAACGTCCACAATGATGCACTTGGCCAAAAAGGGCGTATGCGTTTTTTCCTGAATATATTCAGGAAAAAACGCATACGCCCTTTTTGGCCAACCAAGCAAGCTTGCAAAGGAAATCTGCACTACAATGAAGTCTCACTTCCCCCCGGTCAAAAGGGCCATCTGAAAAAAGTGTAAAATCCAGAAAGGCAGGACAGGCCATGGAGAACTGGGAGCCTTGTTATGCTGATGGGCGGGATGTAAATTGCCAACAACCACTCGGGAGAAGTGTATGGTGTTTCCTGAAACATCTAAAAAACAAAGCAACAGAGCCTAGGGCACTTCCACTTATGGTCCTATAGCTTAGGGAATTTAAAATCAAAAAGACACAGCCACCCCAAAGTTTGGAACGGCTCTGTTTACAAGAACCTCGTTTACAGTACAAGTTCAACATCGCAGAAATTGAAAAATGGATAAAGAAGTTGTGGTATTTACTTACAAAGCAATATCACTCAGCAATGAAATCTGTGTCATCAGGCCCTTAGCAGCACAATGAGTGGATTCAGGTATGATGATTCTAACTGAAATAAGTCACACAGAAAAAGAAACATCATAAGATATCAGTAATACACGGAATGTAAACTTGGCTACACAGGAACTGAATTACAGAACAGAACAGGGTCTCAAATTTAGAAAACCAACTTATGCTTGCTTAAGGGGAAAGGTGAGTTGGGGTGCTGCATAAAACCAGAGATTGAAATGAGCACAGATAAAGTTCCTTAAGCCAAATATGGAATAGACAAGAGCTACTCCTTGCTCAACGAAATGGACTCAACACCGCATATTAAACGCCTAAGAATGTACCTGACTAGTAAGTATCTTAAAACCTATGGATTGCTATGTCTCCGAAAGAGAATCAAGCATGTGTACAGGGGCATAAACGCAGCAGTGATAGGATTGGAGAGGTTCGGTGAGCAAATGAAGACCCTTTGAAGTCATATTGCATGGTACCCATTCCACGGGTTTCAACTACCCAGGTTTTAGGTATTCTTCCTTCAGCTAAAACATGCATGTGGAACCCAAGTATGATCAACCATGTGAACGGGAGACGTGTTCAAATATGTCTCAGTTTTCTTCCCCTGGTACTCGGGTGCAACATTCCAGACGCTTTACTAACACTCTCCCCACTTGGAAAGTCAGCGCCTTTAACCTCCTGTTTGTCCCAGTTTGCAATTTCTGCGGAAGATGAACAGGAATAGCGAGAACCAATGAGAGGCTAGCTGGAGGTGTCTGGACGGGCAAATTTAACTCTCATTTCCCACCAGGAAGAGGAAATAACCAAAGGCTCAGCGTGCCGTGCCGGAACCACATTAGGGCCTGAAGCCATCTTGCGGTGTTGCGGCCAGCTCAAAAGAAAGCGAGTTGAAGAAAGGAGCTCAGGGGCACTGTAATTCACAAACCTGCAGAGTTATAAATGACAGCTATCGTCCAAAAATAGACTGAAGTAAGGCTGCCAAGAGGACTTGAAAGCGGGGCAGAATTGCAGGAAACCGATTTCAGGAGGTAGACTGGAATTGCATTGAAAGCATAGGAAAAGAGGCAGAACGTCCACAATGATGCACTTGGCCAAAAAGGGCGTATGCGTTTTTTCCTGAATATATTGAGGAAAAAAGGCATACGCACTTTTTGGCCAACCAAGCAAGCTTGCAAAGGAAATCTGCACTACAATGAAGTCTCACTTCCCCCCGGTCAAAAGGGCCATCTGAAAAAAGTGTAAAATCCAGAAAGGCAGGACAGGCCATGGAGAACTGGGAGCCTTGTTATGCTGAAGGGCGGGATGTAAATTGCCAACAAACACTCGGGAGAAGTGTATGGTGTTTCCTGAAACATCTAAAAAACAAAGCAACAGAGCCTAGGGCACTTCCACTTATGGTCCTATAGCTTAGGGAATTTAAAATCAAAAAGACACAGCCACCCCAAAGTTTCGAACGGCTCTGTTTACAAGAACCTCGTTTACAGTAGAAGTTCAACATCGCAGAAAGTGAAAAATGGATAAAGAACTTGTGGTACTTACGTACAATGCAGTATCACTCAGCAATGAAATCTATGTCATCAGGCCCTTAGCAGCACAATGAGTGGATTCAGGTACGATGATTCTAACTGAAATAAGTCACACAGAAAAAGAAACATCATAAGATATCACTAATACACGGAATGGAAACTTGGCTACACAGGAACTGAATTACAGAACAGAACAGGGTCTCAAATTTAGAAAACCAACTTATGCTTGCTTAAGGGTAAAGGTGAGTTGGGGTGCTGCATAAAACCAGAGATTGAAATGAGCACAGATAAAGTTCCTTAAGCCAAATATGGAATAGACAAGAGCTACTCCTTGCTCAACGAAATGGACTCAACACCGCATATTAAATGCCTAAGAATGTACCTGACTAGTAAGTATCTTAGAACCTATGGATTGCTATGTCTCCGAAAGAGAATCAAGCATGTGTACAGGGGCATAAACGCAGCAGTGATAGGATTGGAGAGGTTCGGTGAGCAAATGAAGACCCTTTGAAGTCATATTGCATGGTACCCATTCCACGGGTTTCAACTACCCAGGTTTAAGGTATTCTTCCTTCAGCTAAAACATGCATGTGGAACCTAGAGTATGATCAACCATGTCATCGGGAGACGTGTTCAAATATGTCTCAGTTTTCGTACCCTGGTACTCGGGTGCAACATTCCAGACGCTTTACTAACACTCTCCCCACTTGGAGAGTCAGTCCCTTTAACCTCCTGTTTGGCCCAGTTTGCAATTTCTGCGGAAGATGAACAGGAATAGCGAGAACCAATGAGAGACTAGCTGGAGGTGTCTGGATGGGCAAATTTAACTCTCATTTCCCACCAGGAAGAGGAAATAACCAAAGGCTCAGCGTGCCGTGCCAGAACCAGATTAGGGCCTGAAGACATCCTGCGGTGTTGCGGCCAGGTCACAAGAAAGCGAGTTGAAGAAAGGAGCTCAGGGGCACTGTAATTCACAAACCTGCAGAGTTATAAATGACAGCTATCGTCCAAAAATAGACTGAAGTAAGGCTGCCAAGAGGACTTGAAAGCGGGGCAGAATTGCAGGAAACCGATTTCAGGAGGTAGACTGGAATTGCATTGCAAGCATAGGAAAAGAGGCAGAACGTCCACAATGATGCACTTGGCCAAAAAGGGCGTATGCGTTTTTTCCTGAATATATTCAGGAAAAAACGCATACGCCCTTTTTGGCCAACCAAGCAAGCTTGCAAAGGAAATCTGCACTACAATGAAGTCTCACTTCCCCCCGGTCAAAAGGGCCATCTGAAAAAAGTGTAAAATCCAGAAAGGCAGGACAGGCCATGGAGAACTGGGAGCCTTGTTATGCTGATGGGCGGGATGTAAATTGCCAACAACCACTCGGGAGAAGTGTATGGTGTTTCCTGAAACATCTAAAAAACAAAGCAACAGAGCCTAGGGCACTTCCACTTATGGTCCTATAGCTTAGGGAATTTAAAATCAAAAAGACACAGCCACCCCAAAGTTTGGAACGGCTCTGTTTACAAGAACCTCGTTTACAGTACAAGTTCAACATCGCAGAAATTGAAAAATGGATAAAGAAGTTGTGGTATTCACTTAAAAAGCAATATCACTCAGCAATGAAATCTATGTCATCAGGCCCTTAGCAGCACAATGAGTGGATTCAGGTATGATGATTCTAACTGAAATAAGTCACACAGAAAAAGAAACATCATAAGATATCAGTAATACACGGAATGGAAACTTGGCTACACAGGAACTGAATTACAGAACAGAACAGGGTCTCAAATTTAGAAAACCAACTTATGCTTGCTTAAGGGGAAAGGTGAGTTGGGGTGCTGCATAAAACCAGAGATTGAAATGAGCACAGATAAAGTTCCTTAAGCCAAATATGGAATAGACAAGAGCTACTCCTTGCTCAACGAAATGGACTCAACACCGCATATTAAACGCCTAAGAATGTACCTGACTAGTAAGTATCTTAAAACCTATGGATTGCTATGTCTCCGAAAGAGAATCAAGCATGTGTACAGGGGCATAAACGCAGCAGTGATAGGATTGGAGAGATTCGGTGAGGAAATGAAGACCCATTGAAGTCATATTGCATGGTACCCATTCCACGGGTTTCAACTACCCAGGTTTTAGGTATTCTTCCTTCAGCTAAAACATGCATGTGGAACCCAGAGTATGATCAACCATGTGATCGGGAGACGTGTTCAAATATGTCTCAGTTTTCCTCCCCTGGTACTCGGGTGCAACATTCCAGATGCTTTACTAACACTCTTCCCACTTGGATAGTCAGTCCCTTTAACCTCCTGTTTGGCCCAGTTTGCAATTTCTGCGGAAGATGAACAGGAATAGCGAGAACCAATGAGAGACTAGCTGGAGGTGTCTGGACGGGCAAATTTAACTCTCATTTCCCACCAGGAAGAGGAAATAACCAAAGGCTCAGCGTGCCGTGCCGGAACCAGATTAGGGCCTGAAGCCATCCTGCGGTGTTGCGGCCAGCTCAAAAGAAAGCGAGTTGAAGAAAGGAGCTCAGGGGCACTGTAATTCACAAACCTGCAGAGTTATAAATGACAGCTATCGTCCAAAAATAGACTGAAGTAAGGCTGCCAAGAGGACTTGAAAGCGGGGCAGAATTGCAGGAAACCGATTTCAGGAGGTAGACTGGAATTGCATTGAAAGCATAGGAAAAGAGGCAGAACGTCCACAATGATGCACTTGGCCAAAAAGGGCGTATGCGTTTTTTCCTGAATATATTCAGGAAAAAACGCATACGCCCTTTTTGGCCAACCAAGCAAGCTTGCAAAGGAAATCTGCACTACAATGAAGTCTCACTTCCCCCTGGTCAAAAGGGCCATCTGAAAAAAGTGTAAAATCCAGAAAGGCAGGACAGGCCATGGAGAACTGGGAGCCTTGTTATGCTGAAGGGCGGGATGTAAATTGCCAACAAACACTCGGGAGAAGTGTATGGTGTTTCCTGAAACATCTAAAAAACAAAGCAACAGAGCCTAGGGCACTTCCACTTATGGTCCTATAGCTTAGGGAATTTAAAATCAAAAAGACACAGCCACCCCAAAGTTTGGAACGGCTCTGTTTACAAGAACCTCGTTTACAGTACAAGTTCAACATCGCAGAAAGTGAAAAATGGATAAAAAAGTTGTGGTATTTACTTACAAAGCAATATCACTCAGCAATGAAATCTGTGTCATCAGGCCCTTAGCAGCACAATGAGTGGATTCAGGTATGATGATTCTAACTGAAATAAGTCACACAGAAAAAGAAACATCATAAGATATCAGTAATACACGGAATGTAAACTTGGCTACACAGGAACTGAATTACAGAACAGAACAGGGTCTCAAATTTAGAAAACCAACTTATGCTTGCTTAAGGGGAAAGGTGAGTTGGGGTGCTGCATAAAACCAGAGATTGAAATGAGCACAGATAAAGTTCCTTAAGCCAAATATGGAATAGACAAGAGCTACTCCTTGCTCAACGAAATGGACTCAACACCGCATATTAAACGCCTAAGAATGTACCTGACTAGTAAGTATCTTAAAACCTATGGATTGCTATGTCTCCGAAAGAGAATCAAGCATGTGTACAGGGGCATAAACGCAGCAGTGATAGGATTGGAGAGGTTCGGTGAGCAAATGAAGACCCTTTGAAGTCATATTGCATGGTACCCATTCCACGGGTTTCAACTACCCAGGTTTAAGGTATTCTTCCTTCAGCTAAAACATGCATGTGGGACCTAGAGTATGATCAACCATGTGATCGGGAGACGTGTTCAAATATGTCTCAGTTTTCGTACCCTGGTACTCGGGTGCAACATTCCAGACGCTTTACTAACACTCTCCCCACTTGGAGAGTCAGTCCCTTTAACCTCCTGTTTGGCCCAGTTTGCAATTTCTGTGGAAGATGAACAGGAATAGCGAGAACCAATGAGAGACTAGCTGGAGGTGTCTGGATGGGCAAATTTAACTCTCATTTCCCACCAGGAAGAGGAATTAACCAAAGGCTCAGCGTGCCGTGCCAGAACCAGATTAGGGCCTGAAGACATCCTGCGGTGTTGCGGCCAGGTCACAAGAAAGCGAGTTGAAGAAAGGAGCTCAGGGGCACTGTAATTCACAAACCTGCAGAGTTATAAATGACAGCTATCATCCAAAAATAGACTGAAGTAAGGCTGCCAAGAGGACTTGAAAGCGGGGCAGAATTGCAGGAAACCGATTTCAGGAGGTAGACTGGAATTGCATTGAAAGCATAGGAAAAGAGGCAGAACGTCCACAATGATGCACTTGGCCAAAAAGGGCGTATGCGTTTTTTCCTGAATATATTCAGGATAAAACGCATACGCCCTTTTTGGCCAACCAAGCAAGCTTGCAAAGGAAATCTGCACTACAATGAAGTCTCACTTCCCCCCGGTCAAAAGGGCCATCTGAAAAAAGTGTAAAATCCAGAAAGGCAGGACAGGCCATGGAGAACTGGGAGCCTTGTTATGCTGAAGGGCGGGATGTAAATTGCCAACAAACACTCGGGAGAAGTGTATGGTGTTTCCTGAAACATCTAAAAAACAAAGCAACAGAGCCTAGGGCACTTCCACTTATGGTCCTATAGCTTAGGGAATTTAAAATCAAAAAGACACAGCCACCCCAAAGTTTCGAACGGCTCTGTTTACAAGAACCTCGTTTACAGTAGAAGTTCAACATCGCAGAAAGTGAAAAATGGATAAAGAACTTGTGGTACTTACGTACAATGCAGTATCACTCAGCAATGAAATCTATGTCATCAGGCCCTTAGCAGCATAATGAGTGGATTCAGGTACGATGATTCTAACTGAAATAAGTCACACAGAAAAAGAAACATCATAAGATATCACTAATACACGGAATGTAAACTTGGCTACACAGGAACTGAATTACAGAACAGAACAGGGTCTCAAATTTAGAAAACCAACTTATGCTTGCTTAAGGGTAAAGGTGAGTTGGGGTGCTGCATAAAACCAGAGATTGAAATGAGCACAGATAAAGTTCCTTAAGCCAAATATGGAATAGACAAGAGCTACTCCTTGCTCAACGAAATGGACTCAACACCGCATATTAAACGCCTAAGAATGTACCTGACTAGTAAGTATCTTAAAACCTATGGATTGCTATGTCTCCGAAACAGAATCAAGCATGTGTACAGGGGCATAAACGCAGCAGTGATAGGATTGGAGAGGTTCGGTGAGCAAATGAAGACCCTTTGAAGTCATATTGCATGGTACCCATTCCACGGGTTTCAACTACCCAGGTTTTAGGTATTCTTCCTTCAGCTAAAACATGCATGTGGAACCCAAGTATGATCAACCATGTGAACGGGAGACGTGTTCAAATATGTCTCAGTTTTCGTACCCTGGTACTCGGGTGCAACATTCCAGACGCTTTACTAACACTCTCCCCACTTGGAAAGTCAGCGCCTTTAACCTCCTGTTTGTCCCAGTTTGCAATTTCTGCGGAAGATGAACAGGAATAGCGAGAACCAATGAGAGGCTAGCTGGAGGTGTCTGGACGGGCAAATTTAACTCTCATTTCCCACCAGGAAGAGGAAATAACCAAAGGCTCAGCGTGCCGTGCCGGAACCAGATTAGGGCCTGAAGCCATCCTGCGGTGTTGCGGCCAGCTCAAAAGAAAGCGAGTTGAAGAAAGGAGCTCAGGGGCACTGAAATTCACAAACCTGCAGAGTTATAAATGACAGCTATCGTCCAAAAATAGACTGAAGTAAGGCTGCCAAGAGGACTTGAAAGCGGGGCAGAATTGCAGGAATCCGATTTCAGGAGGTAGACTGGAATTGCATTGAAAGCATAGGAAAAGAGGCAGAACGTCCACAATGATGCACTTGGCCAAAAAGGGCGTATGCGTTTTTTCCTGAATATATTCAGGAAAAAACGCATACGCCCTTTTTGGCCAACCAAGCAAGCTTGCAAAGGAAATCTGCACTACAATGAAGTCTCACTTCCCCCCGGTCAAAAGGGCCATCTGAAAAAAGTGTAAAATCCAGAAAGGCAGGACAGGCCATGGAGAACTGGGAGCCTTGTTATGCTGAAGGGCGGGATGTAAATTGCCAACAAACACTCGGGAGAAGTGTATGGTGTTTCCTGAAACATCTAAAAAACAAAGCAACAGAGCCTAGGGCACTTCCACTTATGGTCCTATAGCTTAGGGAATTTAAAATCAAAAAGACACAGCCACCCCAAAGTTTGGAACGGCTCTGTTTACAAGAACCTCGTTTACAGTACAAGTTCAACATCGCAGAAATTGAAAAATGGATAAAGAAGTTGTGGTATTTACTTACAAAGCAATATCACTCAGCAATGAAATCTGTGTCATCAGGCCCTTAGCAGCACAATGAGTGGATTCAGGTATGATGATTCTAACTGAAATAAGTCACACAGAAAAAGAAACATCATAAGATATCAGTAATACACGGAATGTAAACTTGGCTACACAGGAACTGAATTACAGAACAGAACAGGGTCTCAAATTTAGAAAACCAACTTATGCTTGCTTAAGGGGAAAGGTGAGTTGGGGTGCTGCATAAAACCAGAGATTGAAATGAGCACAGATAAAGTTCCTTAAGCCAAATATGGAATAGACAAGAGCTACTCCTTGCTCAACGAAATGGACTCAACACCGCATATTAAACGCCTAAGAATGTACCTGACTTGTAAGTATCTTAAAACCTATGGATTGCTATGTCTCCGAAAGAGAATCAAGCATGTGTACAGGGGCATAAACGCAGCAGTGATAGGATTGGAGAGGTTCGGTGAGCAAATGAAGACCCTTTGAAGTCATATTGCATGGTACCCATTCCACGGGTTTCAACTACCCAGGTTTAAGGTATTCTTCCTTCAGCTAAAACATGCATGTGGGACCTAGAGTATGATCAACCATGTGATCGGGAGACGTGTTCAAATATGTCTCAGTTTTCGTACCCTGGTACTCGGGTGCAACATTCCAGACGCTTTACTAACACTCTCCCCACTTGGAGAGTCAGTCCCTTTAACCTCCTGTTTGGCCCAGTTTGCAATTTCTGTGGAAGATGAACAGGAATAGCGAGAACCAATGAGACACTAGCTGGAGGTGTCTGGATGGGCAAATTTAACTCTCATTTCCCACCAGGAAGAGGAATTAACCAAAGGCTCAGCGTGCCGTGCCAGAACCAGATTAGGGCCTGAAGACATCCTGCGGTGTTGCGGCCAGGTCACAAGAAAGCGAGTTGAAGAAAGGAGCTCAGGGGCACTGTAATTCACAAACCTGCAGAGTTATAAATGACAGCTATCGTCCAAAAATAGACTGAAGTAAGGCTGCCAAGAGGACTTGAAAGCGGGGCAGAATTGCAGGAAACCGATTTCAGGAGGTAGACTGGAATTGCATTGAAAGCATAGGAAAAGAGGCAGAACGTCCACAATGATGCACTTGGCCAAAAAGGGCGTATGCGTTTTTTCCTGAATATATTCAGGATAAAACGCATACGCCCTTTTTGGCCAACCAAGCAAGCTTGCAAAGGAAATCTGCACTACAATGAAGTCTCACTTCCCCCCGGTCAAAAGGGCCATCTGAAAAAAGT
Organism: Delphinus delphis; assembly: GCF_949987515.2. Classification (NCBI taxonomy): domain Eukaryota; kingdom Metazoa; phylum Chordata; class Mammalia; order Artiodactyla; family Delphinidae; genus Delphinus; species Delphinus delphis. Next base: position 960,341 of record NW_027192698.1, on the reverse strand, counting down.
GTAAAATCCAGAAAGGCAGGACAGGCCATGGAGAACTGGGAGCCTTGTTATGCTGAAGGGCGGGATGTAAATTGCCAACAAACACTCGGGAGAAGTGTATGGTGTTTCCTGAAACATCTAAAAAACAAAGCAACAGAGCCTAGGGCACTTCCACTTATGGTCCTATAGCTTAGGGAATTTAAAATCAAAAAGACACAGCCACCCCAAAGTTTCGAACGGCTCTGTTTACAAGAACCTCGTTTACAGTAGAAGTTCAACATCGCAGAAAGTGAAAAATGGATAAAGAACTTGTGGTACTTACGTACAATGCAGTATCACTCAGCAATGAAATCTATGTCATCAGGCCCGTAGCAGCATAATGAGTGGATTCAGGTACGATGATTCTAACTGAAATAAGTCACACAGAAAAAGAAACATCATAAGATATCACTAATACACGGAATGTAAACTTGGCTACACAGGAACTGAATTACAGAACAGAACAGGGTCTCAAATTTAGAAAACCAACTTATGCTTGCTTAAGGGGAAAGGTGAGTTGGGGTGCTGCATAAAACCAGAGATTGAAATGAGCACAGATAAAGTTCCTTAAGCCAAATATGGAATAGACAAGAGCTACTCCTTGCTCAACGAAATGGACTCAACACCGCATATTAAACGCCTAAGAATGTACCTGACTAGTAAGTATCTTAAAACCTATGGATTGCTATGTCTCCGAAACAGAATCAAGCATGTGTACAGGGGCATAAACGCAGCAGTGATAGGATTGGAGAGGTTCGGTGAGCAAATGAAGACCCTTTGAAGTCATATTGCATGGTACCCATTCCACGGGTTTCAACTACCCAGGTTTTAGGTATTCTTCCTTCAGCTAAAACATGCATGTGGAACCCAAGTATGATCAACCATGTGAACGGGAGACGTGTTCAAATATGTCTCAGTTTTCGTACCCTGGTACTCGGGTGCAACATTCCAGACGCTTTACTAACACTCTCCCCACTTGGAAAGTCAGCGCCTTTAACCTCCTGTTTGTCCCAGTTTGCAATTTCTGCGGAAGATGAACAGGAATAGCGAGAACCAATGAGAGGCTAGCTGGAGGTGTCTGGACGGGCAAATTTAACTCTCATTTCCCACCAGGAAGAGGAAATAACCAAAGGCTCAGCGTGCCGTGCCGGAACCAGATTAGGGCCTGAAGCCATCCTGCGGTGTTGCGGCCAGCTCAAAAGAAAGCGAGTTGAAGAAAGGAGCTCAGGGGCACTGTAATTCACAAACCTGCAGAGTTATAAATGACAGCTATCGTCCAAAAATAGACTGAAGTAAGGCTGCCAAGAGGACTTGAAAGCGGGGCAGAATTGCAGGAAACCGATTTCAGGAGGTAGACTGGAATTGCATTGAAAGCATAGGAAAAGAGGCAGAACGTCCACAATGATGCACTTGGCCAAAAAGGGCGTATGCGTTTTTTCCTGAATATATTCAGGAAAAAACGCATACGCCCTTTTTGGCCAACCAAGCAAGCTTGCAAAGGAAATCTGCACTACAATGAAGTCTCACTTCCCCCCGGTCAAAAGGGCCATCTGAAAAAAGTGTAAAATCCAGAAAGGCAGGACAGGCCATGGAGAACTGGGAGCCTTGTTATGCTGATGGGCGGGATGTAAATTGCCAACAAACACTCGGGAGAAGTGTATGGTGTTTCCTGAAACATCTAAAAAACAAAGCAACAGAGCCTAGGGCACTTCCACTTATGGTCCTATAGCTTAGGGAATTTAAAATCAAAAAGACACAGCCACCCCAAAGTTTCGAACGGCTCTGTTTACAAGAACCTCGTTTACAGTAGAAGTTCAACATCGCAGAAAGTGAAAAATGGATAAAGAACTTGTGGTACTTACGTACAATTCAGTATCACTCAGCAATGAAATCTATGTCATCAGGCCCGTAGCAGCATAATGAGTGGATTCAGGTACGATGATTCTAACTGAAATAAGTCACACAGAAAAAGAAACATCATAAGATATCACTAATACACGGAATGTAAACTTGGCTACACAGGAACTGAATTACAGAACAGAACAGGGTCTCAAATTTAGAAAACCAACTTATGCTTGCTTAAGGGTAAAGGTGAGTTGGGGTGCTGCATAAAACCAGAGATTGAAATGAGCACAGATAAAGTTCCTTAAGCCAAATATGGAATAGACAAGAGCTACTCCTTGCTCAACGAAATGGACTCAACACCGCATATTAAATGCCTAAGAATGTACCTGACTAGTAAGTATCTTAAAACCTATGGATTGCTATGTCTCCGAAAGAGAATCAAGCATGTGTACAGGGGCATAAACGCAGCAGTGATAGGATTGGAGAGGTTCGGTGAGCAAATGAAGACCCTTTGAAGTCATATTGCATGGTACCCATTCCACGGGTTTCAACTACCCAGGTTTAAGGTATTCTTCCTTCAGCTAAAACATGCATGTGGAACCCAAGTATGATCAACCATGTGATCGGGAGACGTGTTCAAATATGTCTCAGTTTTCGTACCCTGGTACTCGGGTGCAACATTCCAGACGCTTTACTAACACTCTCCCCACTTGGAGAGTCAGTCCCTTTAACCTCCTGTTTGGCCCAGTTTGCAATTTCTGTGGAAGATGAACAGGAATAGCGAGAACCAATGAGAGACTAGCTGGAGGTGTCTGGATGGGCAAATTTAACTCTCATTTCCCACCAGGAAGAGGAATTAACCTAAGGCTCAGCGTGCCGTGCCAGAACCAGATTAGGGCCTGAAGACATCCTGCGGTGTTGCGGCCAGGTCACAAGAAAGCGAGTTGAAGAAAGGAGCTCAGGGGCACTGTAATTCACAAACCTGCAGAGTTATAAATGACAGCTATCGTCCAAAAATAGACTGAAGTAAGGCTGCCAAGAGGACTTGAAAGCGGGGCAGAATTGCAGGAAACCGATTTCAGGAGGTAGACTGGAATTGCATTGCAAGCATAGGAAAAGAGGCAGAACGTCCACAATGATGCACTTGGCCAAAAAGGGCGTATGCGTTTTTTCCTGAATATATTCAGGAAAAAACGCATACGCCCTTTTTGGCCAACCAAGCAAGCTTGCAAAGGAAATCTGCACTACAATGAAGTCTCACTTCCCCCCGGTCAAAAGGGCCATCTGAAAAAAGTGTAAAATCCAGAAAGGCAGGACAGGCCATGGAGAACTGGGAGCCTTGTTATGCTGAAGGGCGGGATGTAAATTGCCAACAACCACTCGGGAGAAGTGTATGGTGTTTCCTGAAACATCTAAAAAACAAAGCAACAGAGCCTAGGGCACTTCCACTTATGGTCCTATAGCTTAGGGAATTTAAAATCAAAAAGACACAGCCACCCCAAAGTTTAGAACGGCTCTGTTTACAAGAACCTCGTTTACAGTACAAGTTCAACATCGCAGAAAGTGAAAAATGGATAAAAAAGTTGTGGTATTTACTTACAAAGCAATATCACTCAGCAATGAAATCTGTGTCATCAGGCCCTTAGCAGCACAATGAGTGGATTCAGGTATGATGATTCTAACTGAAATAAGTCACACAGAAAAAGAAACATCATAAGATATCAGTAATACACGGAATGGAAACTTGGCTACACAGGAACTGAATTACAGAACAGAACAGGGTCTCAAATTTAGAAAACCAACTTATGCTTGCTTAAGGGGAAAGGTGAGTTGGGGTGCTGCATAAAACCAGAGATTGAAATGAGCACAGATAAAGTTCCTTAAGCCAAATATGGAATAGACAAGAGCTACTCCTTGCTCAACGAAATGGACTCAACACCGCATATTAAACGCCTAAGAATGTACCTGACTAGTAAGTATCTTAAAACCTATGGATTGCTATGTCTCCGAAACAGAATCAAGCATGTGTACAGGGGCATAAACGCAGCAGTGATAGGATTGGAGAGGTTCGGTGAGCAAATGAAGACCCTTTGAAGTCATATTGCATGGTACCCATTCCACGGGTTTCAAATACACAGGTTTAAGGTATTCTTCCTTCAGCTAAAACATGCATGTGGAACCCAAGTATGATCAACCATGTGAACGGGAGACGTGTTCAAATATGTCTCAGTTTTCCTCCCCTGGTACTCGGGTGCAACATTCCAGACGCTTTACTAACACTCTCCCCACTTGGAAAGTCAGCGCCTTTAACCTCCTGTTTGTCCCAGTTTGCAATTTCTGCGGAAGATGAACAGGAATAGCGAGAACCAATGAGAGACTAGCTGGAGGTGTCTGGACGGGCAAATTTAACTCTCATTTCCCACCAGGAAGAGGAAATAACCAAAGGCTCAGCATGCCGTTCCGGAACCAGATTAGGGCCTGAAGCCATCCTGCGGTGTTGCGGCCAGGTCACAAGAAAGCGAGTTGAAGAAAGGAGCTCAGGGGCACTGTAATTCACAAACCTGCAGAGTTATAAATGACAGCTATCGTCCAAAACTAGACTGAAGTAAGGCTGCCAAGAGGACTTGAAAGCGGGGCAGAATTGCAGGAAACCGATTTCAGGAGGTAGACTGGAATTGCATTGAAAGCATAGGAAAAGAGGCAGAACGTCCACAATGATGCACTTGGCCAAAAAGGGCGTATGCGTTTTTTCCTGAATATATTCAGGAAAAAACGCATACGCCCTTTTTGGCCAACCAAGCAAGCTTGCAAAGGAAATCTGCACTACAATGAAGTCTCACTTCCCCCCGGTCAAAAGGGCCATCTGAAAAAAGTGTAAAATCCAGAAAGGCAGGACAGGCCATGGAGAACTGGGAGTCTTGTTATGCTGAAGGGCGGGATGTAAATTGCCAACAAACACTCGGGAGAAGTGTATGGTGTTTCCTGAAACATCTAAAAAACAAAGCAACAGAGCCTAGGGCACTTCCACTTATGGTCCTATAGCTTAGGGAATTTAAAATCAAAAAGACACAGCCACCCCAAAGTTTCGAACGGCTCTGTTTACAAGAACCTCGTTTACAGTAGAAGTTCAACATCGCAGAAAGTGAAAAATGGATAAAGAACTTGTGGTACTTACGTACAATTCAGTATCACTCAGCAATGAAATCTATGTCATCAGGCCCGTAGCAGCATAATGAGTGGATTCAGGTACGATGATTCTAACTGAAATAAGTCACACAGAAAAAGAAACATCATAAGATATCACTAATACACGGAATGTAAACTTGGCTACACAGGAACTGAATTACAGAACAGAACAGGGTCTCAAATTTAGAAAACCAACTTATGCTTGCTTAAGGGGAAAGGTGAGTTGGGGTGCTGCATAAAACCAGAGATTGAAATGAGCACAGATAAAGTTCCTTAAGCCAAATATGGAATAGACAAGAGCTACTCCTTGCTCAACGAAATGGACTCAACACCGCATATTAAATGCCTAAGAATGTACCTGACTAGTAAGTATCTTAAAACCTATGGATTGCTATGTCTCCGAAAGAGAATCAAGCATGTGTACAGGGGCATAAACGCAGCAGTGATAGGATTGGAGAGGTTCGGTGAGCAAATGAAGACCCTTTGAAGTCATATTGCATGGTACCCATTCCACGGGTTTCAACTACCCAGGTTTAAGGTATTCTTCCTTCAGCTAAAACATGCATGTGGAACCTAGAGTATGATCAACCATGTGATCGGGAGACGTGTTCAAATATGTCTCAGTTTTCGTACCCTGGTACTCGGGTGCAACATTCCAGACGCTTTACTAACACTCTCCCCACTTGGAGAGTCAGTCCCTTTAACCTCCTGTTTGGCCCAGTTTGCAATTTCTGTGGAAGATGAACAGGAATAGCGAGAACCAATGAGAGACTAGCTGGAGGTGTCTGGACGGGCAAATTTAACTCTCATTTCCCACCAGGAAGAGGAATTAACCTAAGGCTCAGCGTGCCGTGCCAGAACCAGATTAGGGCCTGAAGACATCCTGCGGTGTTGCGGCCAGGTCACAAGAAAGCGAGTTGAAGAAAGGAGCTCAGGGGCACTGTAATTCACAAACCTGCAGAGTTATAAATGACAGCTATCGTCCAAAAATAGACTGAAGTAAGGCTGCCAAGAGGACTTGAAAGCGGGGCAGAATTGCAGGAAACCGATTTCAGGAGGTAGACTGGAATTGCATTGCAAGCATAGGAAAAGAGGCAGAACGTCCACAATGATGCACTTGGCCAAAAAGGGCGTATGCGTTTTTTCCTGAATATATTCAGGAAAAAACGCATACGCCCTTTTTGGCCAACCAAGCAAGCTTGCAAAGCAAATCTGCACTACAATGAAGTCTCACTTCCCCCCGGTCAAAAGGGCCATCTGAAAAAAGTGTAAAATCCAGAAAGGCAGGACAGGCCATGGAGAACTGGGAGCCTTGTTATGCTGAAGGGCGGGATGTAAATTGCCAACAACCACTCGGGAGAAGTGTATGGTGTTTCCTGAAACATCTAAAAAACAAAGCAACAGAGCCTAGGGCACTTCCACTTATGGTCCTATAGCTTAGGGAATTTAAAATCAAAAAGACACAGCCACCCCAAAGTTTAGAACGGCTCTGTTTACAAGAACCTCGTTTACAGTACAAGTTCAACATCGCAGAAAGTGAAAAATGGATAAAAAAGTTGTGGTATTTACTTACAAAGCAATATCACTCAGCAATGAAATCTGTGTCATCAGGACCTTAGCAGCACAATGAGTGGATTCAGGTATGATGATTCTAACTGAAATAAGTCACACAGAAAAAGAAACATCATAAGATATCAGTAATACACGGAATGGAAACTTGGCTACACAGGAACTGAATTACAGAACAGAACAGGGTCTCAAATTTAGAAAACCAACTTATGCTTGCTTAAGGGGAAAGGTGAGTTGGGGTGCTGCATAAAACCAGAGATTGAAATGAGCACAGATAAAGTTCCTTAAGCCAAATATGGAATAGACAAGAGCTACTCCTTGCTCAACGAAATGGACTCAACACCGCATATTAAACGCCTAAGAATGTACCTGACTAGTAAGTATCTTAAAACCTATGGATTGCTATGTCTCCGAAACAGAATCAAGCATGTGTACAGGGGCATAAACGCAGCAGTGATAGGATTGGAGAGGTTCGGTGAGCAAATGAAGACCCTTTGAAGTCATATTGCATGGTACCCATTCCACGGGTTTCAAATACACAGGTTTAAGGTATTCTTCCTTCAGCTAAAACATGCATGTGGAACCCAAGTATGATCAACCATGTGAACGGGAGACGTGTTCAAATATGTCTCAGTTTTCCTCCCCTGGTACTCGGGTGCAACATTCCAGACGCTTTACTAACACTCTCCCCACTTGGAAAGTCAGTGCCTTTAACCTCCTGTTTGGCCCAGTTTGCAATTTCTGCGGAAGATGAACAGGAATAGCGAGAACCAATGAGAGACTAGCTGGAGGTGTCTGGACGGGCAAATTTAACTCTCATTTCCCACCAGGAAGAGGAAATAACCAAAGGCTCAGCATGCCGTTCCGGAACCAGATTAGGGCCTGAAGACATCCTGCGGTGTTGCGGCCAGGTCACAAGAAAGCGAGTTGAAGAAAGGAGCTCAGGGGCACTGTAATTCACAAACCTGCAGAGTTATAAATGACAGCTATCGTCCAAAACTAGACTGAAGTAAGGCTGCCAAGAGGACTTGAAAGCGGGGCAGAATTGCAGGAAACCGATTTCAGGAGGTAGACTGGAATTGCATTGAAAGCATAGGAAAAGAGGCAGAACGTCCACAATGATGCACTTGGCCAAAAAGGGCGTATGCGTTTTTTCCTGAATATATTCAGGAAAAAACGCATACGCCCTTTTTGGCCAACCAAGCAAGCTTGCAAAGGAAATCTGCACTACAATGAAGTCTCACTTCCTCCCGGTCAAAAGGGCCATCTGAAAAAAGTGTAAAATCCTGAAAGGCAGGACAGGCCATGGAGAACTGGGAGCCTTGTTATGCTGATGGGCGGGATGTAAATTGCCAACAAACACTCCGGAGAAGTGTATGGTGTTTCCTGAAACTTCTAAAAAACAAAGCAACAGAGCCTAGGGCACTTCCACTTATGGTCCTATAGCTTAGGGAATTTAAAATCAAAAAGACACAGCCACCCCAAAGTTTGGAACGGCTCTGTTTACAAGGACCTCGTTTACAGTACAAGTTCAACATCGCAGAAAGTGAAAAATGGATAAAGAACTTGTGGTACTTACGTACAATTCAGTATCACTCAGCAATGAAATCTATGTCATCAGGCCCGTAGCAGCATAATGAGTGGATTCAGGTACGATGATTCTAACTGAAATAAGTCACACAGAAAAAGAAACATCATAAGATATCACTAATACACGGAATGTAAACTTGGCTACACAGGAACTGAATTACAGAACAGAACAGGGTCTCAAATTTAGAAAACCAACTTATGCTTGCTTAAGGGGAAAGGTGAGTTGGGGTGCTGCATAAAACCAGAGATTGAAATGAGCACAGATAAAGTTCCTTAAGCCAAATATGGAATAGACAAGAGCTACTCCTTGCTCAACGAAATGGACTCAACACCGCATATTAAATGCCTAAGAATGTACCTGACTAGTAAGTATCTTAAAACCTATGGATTGCTATGTCTCCGAAAGAGAATCAAGCATGTGTACAGGGGCATAAACGCAGCAGTGATAGGATTGGAGAGGTTCGGTGAGCAAATGAAGACCCTTTGAAGTCATATTGCATGGTACCCATTCCACGGGTTTCAACTACCCAGGTTTAAGGTATTCTTCCTTCAGCTAAAACATGCATGTGGAACCTAGAGTATGATCAACCATGTGATCGGGAGACGTGTTCAAATATGTCTCAGTTTTCGTACCCTGGTACTCGGGTGCAACATTCCAGACGCTTTACTAACACTCTCCCCACTTGGAGAGTCAGTCCCTTTAACCTCCTGTTTGGCCCAGTTTGCAATTTCTGTGGAAGATGAACAGGAATAGCGAGAACCAATGAGAGACTAGCTGGAGGTGTCTGGATGGGCAAATTTAACTCTCATTTCCCACCAGGAAGAGGAATTAACCTAAGGCTCAGCGTGCCGTGCCAGAACCAGATTAGGGCCTGAAGACATCCTGCGGTGTTGCAGCCAGGTCACAAGAAAGCGAGTTGAAGAAAGGAGCTCAGGGGCACTGTAATTCACAAACCTGCAGAGTTATAAATGACAGCTATCGTCCAAAAATAGACTGAAGTAAGGCTGCCAAGAGGACTTGAAAGCGGGGCAGAATTGCAGGAAACCGATTTCAGGAGGTAGACTGGAATTGCATCGCAAGCATAGGAAAAGAGGCAGAACGTCCACAATGATGCACTTGGCCAAAAAGGGCGTATGCGTTTTTTCCTGAATATATTCAGGAAAAAACGCATACGCACTTTTTGGCCAACCAAGCAAGCTTGCAAAGGAAATCTGCACTACAATGAAGTCTCACTTCCCCCCGGTCAAAAGGGCCATCTGAAAAAAGTGTAAAATCCAGAAAGGCAGGACAGGCCATGGAGAACTGGGAGCCTTGTTATGCTGAAGGGCGGGATGTAAATTGCCAACAACCACTCGGGAGAAGTGTATGGTGTTTCCTGAAACATCTAAAAAACAAAGCAACAGAGCCTAGGGCACTTCCACTTATGGTCCTATAGCTTAGGGAATTTAAAATCAAAAAGACACAGCCACCCCAAAGTTTAGAACGGCTCTGTTTACAAGAACCTCGTTTACAGTACAAGTTCAACATCGCAGAAAGTGAAAAATGGATAAAAAAGTTGTGGTATTTACTTACAAAGCAATATCACTCAGCAATGAAATCTGTGTCATCAGGACCTTAGCAGCACAATGAGTGGATTCAGGTATGATGATTCTAACTGAAATAAGTCACACAGAAAAAGAAACATCATAAGATATCAGTAATACACGGAATGGAAACTTGGCTACACAGGAACTGAATTACAGAACAGAACAGGGTCTCAAATTTAGAAAACCAACTTATGCTTGCTTAAGGGGAAAGGTGAGTTGGGGTGCTGCATAAAACCAGAGATTGAAATGAGCACAGATAAAGTTCCTTAAGCCAAATATGGAATAGACAAGAGCTACTCCTTGCTCAACGAAATGGACTCAACACCGCATATTAAACGCCTAAGAATGTACCTGACTAGTAAGTATCTTAAAACCTATGGATTGCTATGTCTCCGAAACAGAATCAAGCATGTGTACAGGGGCATAAACGCAGCAGTGATAGGATTGGAGAGGTTCGGTGAGCAAATGAAGACCCTTTGAAGTCATATTGCATGGTACCCATTCCACGGGTTTCAAATACACAGGTTTAAGGTATTCTTCCTTCAGCTAAAACATGCATGTGGAACCCAAGTATGATCAACCATGTGAACGGGAGACGTGTTCAAATATGTCTCAGTTTTCCTCCCCTGGTACTCGGGTGCAACATTCCAGACGCTTTACTAACACTCTCCCCACTTGGAAAATCAGCGCCTTTAACCTCCTGTTTGGCCCAGTTTGCAATTTCTGCGGAAGATGAACAGGAATAGCGAGAACCAATGAGAGACTAGCTGGAGGTGTCTGGACGGGCAAATTTAACTCTCATTTCCCACCAGGAAGAGGAAATAACCAAAGGCTCAGCATGCCGTTCCGGAACCAGATTAGGGCCTGAAGACATCCTGCGGTGTTGCGGCCAGGTCACAAGAAAGCGAGTTGAAGAAAGGAGCTCAGGGGCACTGTAATTCACAAACCTGCAGAGTTATAAATGATAGCTATCGTCCAAAAATAGACTGAAGTAAGGCTGCCAAGAGGACTTGAAAGCGGGGCAGAATTGCAGGAAACCGATTTCAGGAGGTAGACTGGAATTGCATTGAAAGCATAGGAAAAGAGGCAGAACGTCCACAATGATGCACTTGGCCAAAAAGGGCGTATGCGTTTTTTCCTGAATATATTCAGGAAAAAACGCATACGCCCTTTTTGGCCAACCAAGCAAGCTTGCAAAGGAAATCTGCACTACAATGAAGTCTCACTTCCCCCCGGTCAAAAGGGCCATCTGAAAAAAGTGTAAAATCCAGAAAGGCAGGACAGGCCATGGAGAACTGGGAGCCTTGTTATGCTGATGGGCGGGATGTAAATTGCCAACAACCACTCGGGAGAAGTGTATGGTGTTTCCTGAAACATCTAAAAAACAAAGCAACAGAGCCTAGGGCACTTCCACTTATGGTCCTATAGCTTAGGGAAATTAAAATCAAAAAGACACAGCCACCCCAAAGTTTGGAACGGCTCTGTTTACAAGAACCTCGTTTACAGTACAAGTTCAACATCGCAGAAAGTGAAAAATGGATAAAGAACTTGTGGTACTTACGTACAATGCAGTATCACTCAGCAATGAAATCTATGTCATCAGGCCCGTAGCAGCATAATGAGTGGATTCAGGTACGATGATTCTAACTGAAATAAGTCACACAGAAAAAGAAACATCATAAGATATCACTAATACATGGAATGTAAACTTGGCTACACAGGAACTGAATTACAGAACAGAACAGGGTCTCAAATTTAGAAAACCAACTTATGCTTGCTTAAGGGTAAAGGTGAGTTGGGGTGCTGCATAAAACCAGAGATTGAAATGAGCACAGATAAAGTTCCTTAAGCCAAATATGGAATAGACAAGAGCTACTCCTTGCTCAACGAAATGGACTCAACACCGCATATTAAATGCCTAAGAATGTACCTGACTAGTAAGTATCTTAAAACCTATGGATTGCTATGTCTCCGAAAGAGAATCAAGCATGTGTACAGGGGCATAAACGCAGCAGTGATAGGATTGGAGAGGTTCGGTGAGCAAATGAAGACCCTTTGAAGTCATATTGCATGGTACCCATTCCACGGGTTTCAACTACCCAGGTTTAAGGTATTCTTCCTTCAGCTAAAACATGCATGTGGGACCTAGAGTATGATCAACCATGTGATCGGGAGACGTGTTCAAATATGTCTCAGTTTTCGTACCCTGGTACTCGGGTGCAACATTCCAGACGCTTTACTAACACTCTCCCCACTTGGAGAGTCAGTCCCTTTAACCTCCTGTTTGGCCCAGTTTGCAATTTCTGTGGAAGATGAACAGGAATAGCGAGAACCAATGAGAGACTAGCTGGAGGTGTCTGGATGGGCAAATTTAACTCTCATTTCCCACCAGGAAGAGGAATTAACCAAAGGCTCAGCGTGCCGTGCCACAACCAGATTAGGGCCTGAAGACATCCTGCGGTGTTGCGGCAGCTCAAAAGAAAGCGAGTTGAAGAAAGGAGCTCAGGGGCACTGTAATTCACAAACCTGCAGAGTTATAAATGACAGCTATCGTCCAAAAATAGACTGAAGTAAGGCTGCCAAGAGGACTTGAAAGCGGGGCAGAATTGCAGGAAACCGATTTCAGGAGGTAGACTGGAATTGCATTGAAAGCATAGGAAAAGAGGCAGAACGTCCACAATGATGCACTTGGCCAAAAAGGGCGTATGCGTTTTTTCCTGAATATATTCAGGAAAAAACGCATACGCCCTTTTTGGCCAACCAAGCAAGCTTGCAAAGGAAATCTGCACTACAATGAAGTCTCACTTCCCCCCGGTCAAAAGGGCCATCTGAAAAAAGTGTAAAATCCAGAAAGGCAGGACAGGCCATGGAGAACTGGGAGCCTTGTTATGCTGAAGGGCGGGATGTAAATTGCCAACAAACACTCGGGAGAAGTGTATGGTGTTTCCTGAAACATCTAAAAAACAAAGCAACAGAGCCTAGGGCACTTCCACTTATGGTCCTATAGCTTAGGGAATTTAAAATCAAAAAGACACAGCCACCCCAAAGTTTCGAACGGCTCTGTTTACAAGAACCTCGTTTACAGTACAAGTTCAACATCGCAGAAAGTGAAAAATGGATAAAGAACTTGTGGTACTTACGTACAATGCAGTATCACTCAGCAATGAAATCTGTGTCATCAGGCCCTTAGCAGCATAATGAGTGGATTCAGGTACGATGATTCTAACTGAAATAAGTCACACAGAAAAAGAAACATCATAAGATATCACTAATACACGGAATGTAAACTTGGCTACACAGGAACTGAATTACAGAACAGAACAGGGTCTCAAATTTAGAAAACCAACTTATGCTTGCTTAAGGGGAAAGGTGAGTTGGGGTGCTGCATAAAACCAGAGATTGAAATGAGCACAGATAAAGTTCCTTAAGCCAAATATGGAATAGACAAGAGCTACTCCTTGCTCAACGAAATGGACTCAACACCGCATATTAAACGCCTAAGAATGTACCTGACTAGTAAGTATCTTAAAACCTATGGATTGCTATGTCTCCGAAACAGAATCAAGCATGTGTACAGGGGCATAAACGCAGCAGTGATAGGATTGGAGAGGTTCGGTGAGCAAATGAAGACCCTTTGAAGTCATATTGCATGGTACCCATTCCACGGGTTTCAACTACCCAGGTTTAAGGTATTCTTCCTTCAGCTAAAACATGCATGTGGAACCTAGAGTATGATCAACCATGTGATCGGGAGACGTGTTCAAATATGTCTCAGTTTTCGTACCCTGGTACTCGGGTGCAACATTCCAGACGCTTTACTAACACTCTCCCCACTTGGAGAGTCAGTCCCTTTAACCTCCTGTTTGGCCCAGTTTGCAATTTCTGCGGAAGATGAACAGGAATAGCGAGAACCAATGAGAGACTAGCTGGAGGTGTCTGGATGGGCAAATTTAACTCTCATTTCCCACCAGGAAGAGGAATTATCCAAAGGCTCAGCGTGCCGTGCCAGAACCAGATTAGGGCCTGAACACATCCTGCGGTGTTGCGGCCAGGTCACAAGAAAGCGAGTTGAAGAAAGGAGCTCAGGGGCACTGTAATTCACAAACCTGCAGAGTTATAAATGACAGCTATCGTCCAAAAATAGACTGAAGTAAGGCTGCCAAGAGGACTTGAAAGCGGGGCAGAATTGCAGGAAACTGATTTCAGGAGGTAGACTGGAATTCCATTGAAAGCATAGGAAAAGAGGCAGAACGTCCACAATGATGCACTTGGCCAAAAAGGGCGTATGCGTTTTTTCCTGAATATATTCAGGAAAAAACGCATACGCCCTTTTTGGCCAACCAAGCAAGCTTGCAAAGGAAATCTGCACTACAATGAAGTCTCACTTCCCCCCGGTCAAAAGGGCCATCTGAAAAAAGTGTAAAATCCAGAAAGGCAGGACAGGCCATGGAGAACTGGGAGCCTTGTTATGCTGATGGGCGGGATGTAAATTGCCAACAGACACTCCGGAGAAGTGTATGGTGTTTCCTGAAACATCTAAAAAACAAAGCAACAGAGCCTAGGGCACTTCCACTTATGGTCCTATAGCTTAGGGAATTTAAAATCAAAAAGACACAGCCACCCCAAAATTTGGAACGGCTCTGTTTACAAGAACCTCGTTTACAGTACAAGTTCAACATCGCAGAAATTGAAAAATGGATAAAGAAGTTGTGGTATTTACATACAAAGCAATATCACTCAGCAATGAAATCTGTGTCATCAGGCCCTTAGCAGCACAATGAGTGGATTCAGGTATGATGATTCTAACTGAAATAAGTCACACAGAAAAAGAAACATCATAAGATATCAGTAATACACGGAATGTAAACTTGGCTACACAGGAACTGAATTACAGAACAGAACAGGGTCTCAAATTTAGAAAACCAACTTATGCTTGCTTAAGGGGAAAGGTGAGTTGGGGTGCTGCATAAAACCAGAGATTGAAATGAGCACAGATAAAGTTCCTTAAGCCAAATATGGAATAGACAAGAGCTACTCCTTGCTCAACGAAATGGACTCAACACCCCATATTAAATGCCTAAGAATGTACCTGACTACTAAGTATCTTAAAACCTATGGATTGCTATGTCTCCGAAAGAGAATCAAGCATGTGTACAGGGGCATAAACGCAGCAGTGATAGGATTGGAGAGGTTCGGTGAGCAAATGAAGACCCTTTGAAGTCATATTGCATGGTACCCATTCCACGGGTTTCAACTACCCAGGTTTAAGGTATTCTTCCTTCAGCTAAAACATGCATGTGGAACCCAAGTATGATCAACCATGTGAACGGGAGACGTGTTCAAATATGTCTCAGTTTTCCTCCCCTGGTACTCGGGTGCAACATTCCAGACGCTTTACTAACACTCTCCCCACTTGGAAAGTCAGCGCCTTTAACCTCCTGTTTGTCCCAGTTTGCAATTTCTGCGGAAGATGAACAGGAATAGCGAGAACCAATGAGAGGCTAGCTGGAGGTGTCTGGACGGGCAAATTTAACTCTCATTTCCCACCAGGAAGAGGAAATAACCAAAGGCTCAGCATGCCGTGCCGGAACCAGATTAGGGCCTGAAGACATCCTGCGGTGTTGCGGCCAGCTCAAAAGAAAGCGAGTTGAAGAAAGGAGCTCAGGGGCACTGTAATTCACAAACCTGCAGAGTTATAAATGACAGCTATCGTCCAAAAATAGACTGAAGTAAGGCTGCCAAGAGGACTTGAAAGCGGGGCAGAATTGCAGGAAACCGATTTCAGGAGGTAGACTGGAATTGCATTGAAAGCATAGGAAAAGAGGCAGAACGTCCACAATGATGCACTTGGCCAAAAAGGGCGTATGCGTTTTTTCCTGAATATATTCAGGAAAAAACGCATACGCCCTTTTTGGCCAACCAAGCAAGCTTGCAAAGGAAATCTGCACTACAATGAAGTCTCACTTCCCCCCGGTCAAAAGGGCCATCTGAAAAAAGTGTAAAATCCAGAAAGGCAGGACAGGCCATGGAGAACTGGGAGCCTTGTTATGCTGATGGGCGGGATGTAAATTGCCAACAGACACTCCGGAGAAGTGTATGGTGTTTCCTGAAACATCTAAAAAACAAAGCAACAGAGCCTAGGGCACTTCCACTTATGGTCCTATAGCTTAGGGAATTTAAAATCAAAAAGACACAGCCACCCCAAAGTTTCGAACGGCTCTGTTTACAAGAACCTCGTTTACAGTAGAAGTTCAACATCGCAGAAAGTGAAAAATGGATAAAGAACTTGTGGTACTTACGTACAATTCAGTATCACTCAGCAATGAAATCTATGTCATCAGGCCCGTAGCAGCATAATGAGTGGATTCAGGTACGATGATTCTAACTGAAATAAGTCACACAGAAAAAGAAACATCATAAGATATCACTAATACACGGAATGGAAACTTGGCTACACAGGAACTGAATTACAGAACAGAACAGGGTCTCAAATTTAGAAAACCAACTTATGCTTGCTTAAGGGTAAAGGTGAGTTGGGGTGCTGCATAAAACCAGAGATTGAAATGAGCACAGATAAAGTTCCTTAAGCCAAATATGGAATAGACAAGAGCTACTCCTTGCTCAACGAAATGGACTCAACACCGCATATTAAATGCCTAAGAATGTACCTGACTAGTAAGTATCTTAAAACCTATGGATTGCTATGTCTCCGAAAGAGAATCAAGCATGTGTACAGGGGCATAAACGCAGCAGTGATAGGATTGGAGAGGTTCGGTGAGCAAATGAAGACCCTTTGAAGTCATATTGCATGGTACCCATTCCACGGGTTTCAACTACCCAGGTTTAAGGTATTCTTCCTTCAGCTAAAACATGCATGTGGAACCTAGAGTATGATCAACCATGTGATCGGGAGACATGTTCAAATATGTCTCAGTTTTCGTACCCTGGTACTCGGGTGCAACATTCCAGACGCTTTACTAACACTCTCCCCACTTGGAGAGTCAGTCCCTTTAACCTCCTGTTTGGCCCAGTTTGCAATTTCTGTGGAAGATGAACAGGAATAGCGAGAACCAATGAGAGACTAGCTGGAGGTGTCTGGATGGGCAAATTTAACTCTCATTTCCCACCAGGAAGAGGAATTAACCTAAGGCTCAGCGTGCCGTGCCAGAACCAGATTAGGGCCTGAAGACATCCTGCGGTGTTGCGGCCAGGTCACAAGAAAGCGAGTTGAAGAAAGGAGCTCAGGGGCACTGTAATTCACAAACTTGCAGAGTTATAAATGACAGCTATCGTCCAAAAATAGACTGAAGTAAGGCTGCCAAGAGGACTTGAAAGCGGGGCAGAATTGCAGGAAACCGATTTCAGGAGGTAGACTGGAATTGCATTGCAAGCATAGGAAAAGAGGCAGAACGTCCACAATGATGCACTTGGCCAAAAAGGGCGTATGCGTTTTTTCCTGAATATATTCAGGGAAAAACGCATACGCCCTTTTTGGCCAACCAAGCAAGCTTGCAAAGGAAATCTGCACTACAATGAAGTCTCACTTCCCCCCGGTCAAAAGGGCCATCTGAAAAAAGTGTAAAATCCAGAAAGGCAGGACAGGCCATGGAGAACTGGGAGCCTTGTTATGCTGATGGGCGGGATGTAAATTGCCAACAACCACTCGGGAGAAGTGTATGGTGTTTCCTGAAACATCTAAAAAACAAAGCAACAGAGCCTAGGGCACTTCCACTTATGGTCCTATAGCTTAGGGAATTTAAAATCAAAAAGACACAGCCACCCCAAAGTTTAGAACGGCTCTGTTTACAAGAACCTCGTTCACAGTACAAGTTCAACATCGCAGAAAGTGAAAAATGGATAAAAAAGTTGTGGTATTTACTTACAAAGCAATATCACTCAGCAATGAAATCTGTGTCATCAGGACCTTAGCAGCACAATGAGTGGATTCAGGTATGATGATTCTAACTGAAATAAGTCACACAGAAAAAGAAACATCATAAGATATCAGTAATACACGGAATGGAAACTTGGCTACACAGGAACTGAATTACAGAACAGAACAGGGTCTCAAATTTAGAAAACCAACTTATGCTTGCATAAGGGGAAAGGTGAGTTGGGGTGCTGCATAAAACCAGAGATTGAAATGAGCACAGATAAAGTTCCTTAAGCCAAATATGGAATAGACAAGAGCTACTCCTTGCTCAACGAAATGGACTCAACACCGCATATTAAACGCCTAAGAATGTACCTGACTAGTAAGTATCTTAAAACCTATGGATTGCTATGTCTCCGAAACAGAATCAAGCATGTGTACAGGGGCATAAACGCAGCAGTGATAGGATTGGAGAGGTTCGGTGAGCAAATGAAGACCCTTTGAAGTCATATTGCATGGTACCCATTCCACGGGTTTCAAATACACAGGTTTAAGGTATTCTTCCTTCAGCTAAAACATGCATGTGGAACCCAAGTATGATCAACCATGTGAACGGGAGACGTGTTCAAATATGTCTCAGTTTTCCTCCCCTGGTACTCGGGTGCAACATTCCAGACGCTTTACTAACACTCTCCCCACTTGAAAAGTCAGCGCCTTTAACCTCCTGTTTGGCCCAGTTTGCAATTTCTGCGGAAGATGAACAGGAATAGCGAGAACCAATGAGAGACTAGCTGGAGGTGTCTGGACGGGCAAATTTAACTCTCATTTCCCACCAGGAAGAGGAAATAACCAAAGGCTCAGCATGCCGTTCCGGAACCAGATTAGGGCCTGAAGACATCCTGCGGTGTTGCGGCCAGGTCACAAGAAAGCGAGTTGAAGAAAGGAGCTCAGGGGCACTGTAATTCACAAACCTGCAGAGTTATAAATGACAGCTATCGTCCGAAAATAGACTGAAGTAAGGCTGCCAAGAGGACTTGAAAGCGGGGCAGAATTGCAGGAAACCGATTTCAGGAGGTAGACTGGAATTGCATTGAAAGCATAGGAAAAGAGGCAGAACGTCCACAATGATGCACTTGGCCAAAAAGGGCGTATGCGTTTTTTCCTGAATATATTCAGGAAAAAACGCATACGCCCTTTTTGGCCAACCAAGCAAGCTTGCAAAGGAAATCTGCACTACAATGAAGTCTCACTTCCCCCAGGTCAAAAGGGCCATCTGAAAAAAGTGTAAAATCCAGAAAGGCAGGACATGCCATGGAGAACTGGGAGCCTTGTTATGCTGATGGGCGGGATGTAAATTGCCAACAACCACTCGGGAGAAGTGTATGGTGTTTCCTGAAACATCTAAAAAACAAAGCAACAGAGCCTAGGGCACTTCCACTTATGGTCCTATAGCTTAGGGAAATTAAAATCAAAAAGACACAGCCACCCCAAAGTTTGGAACGGCTCTGTTTACAAGAACCTCGTTTACAGTACAAGTTCAACATCGCAGAAAGTGAAAAATGGATAAAGAACTTGTGGTACTTACGTACAATTCAGTATCACTCAGCAATGAAATCTATGTCATCAGGCCCGTAGCAGCATAATGAGTGGATTCAGGTACGATGATTCTAACTGAAATAAGTCACACAGAAAAAGAAACATCATAAGATATCACTAATACACGGAATGTAAACTTGGCTACACAGGAACTGAATTACAGAACAGAACAGGGTCTCAAATTTAGAAAACCAACTTATGCTTGCTTAAGGGTAAAGGTGAGTTGGGGTGCTGCATAAAACCAGAGATTGAAATGAGCACAGATAAAGTTCCTTAAGCCAAATATGGAATAGACAAGAGCTACTCCTTGCTCAACGAAATGGACTCAACACCGCATATTAAATGCCTAAGAATGTACCTGACTAGTAAGTATCTTAAAACCTATGGATTGCTATGTCTCCGAAAGAGAATCAAGCATGTGTACAGGGGCATAAACGCAGCAGTGATAGGATTGGAGAGGTTCGGTGAGCAAATGAAGACCCTTTGAAGTCATATTGCATGGTACCCATTCCACGGGTTTCAACTACCCAGGTTTAAGGTATTCTTCCTTCAGCTAAAACATGCATGTGGGACCTAGAGTATGATCAACCATGTGATCGGGAGATGTGTTCAAATATGTCTCAGTTTTCGTACCCTGGTACTCGGGTGCAACATTCCAGACGCTTTACTAACACTCTCCCCACTTGGAGAGTCAGTCCCTTTAACCTCCTGTTTGTCCCAGTTTGCAATTTCTGCGGAAGATGAACAGGAATAGCGAGAACCAATGAGAGGCTAGCTGGAGGTGTCTGGACGGGCAAATTTAACTCTCATTTCCCACCAGGAAGAGGAAATAACCAAAGGCTCAGCGTGCCGTGCCGGAACCAGATTAGGGCCTGAAGCCATCCTGCGGTGTTGCGGCCAGCTCAAAAGAAAGCGAGTTGAAGAAAGGAGCTCAGGGGCACTGTAATTCACAAACCTGCAGAGTTATAAATGACAGCTATCGTCCAAAAATAGACTGAAGTAAGGCTGCCAAGAGGACTTGAAAGCGGGGCAGAATTGCAGGAAACCGATTTCAGGAGGTAGACTGGAATTGCATTGAAAGCATAGGAAAAGAGGCAGAACGTCCACAATGATGCACTTGGCCAAAAAGGGCGTATGCGTTTTTTCCTGAATATATTCAGGAAAAAACGCATACGCCCTTTTTGGCCAACCAAGCAAGCTTGCAAAGGAAATCTGCACTACAATGAAGTCTCACTTCCCCCCGGTCAAAAGGGCCATCTGAAAAAAGTGTAAAATCCAGAAAGGCAGGACAGGCCATGGAGAACTGGGAGCCTTGTTATGCTGATGGGCGGGATGTAAATTGCCAACAACCACTCGGGAGAAGTGTATGGTGTTTCCTGAAACATCTAAAAAACAAAGCAACAGAGCCTAGGGCACTTCCACTTATGGTTCTATAGCTTAGGGAATTTAAAATCAAAAAGACACAGCCACCCCAAAGTTTGGAACGGCTCTGTTTACAAGAACCTCCTTTACAGTAGAAGTTCAACATCGCAGAAAGTGAAAAATGGATAAAGAACTTGTGGTACTTACGTACAATGCAGTATCACTCAGCAATGAAATCTATGTCATCAGGCCCGTAGCAGCATAATGAGTGGATTCAGGTACGATGATTCTAACTGAAATAAGTCACACAGAAAAAGAAACATCATAAGATATCACTAATACACGGAATGTAAACTTGGCTACACAGGAACTGAATTACAGAACAGAACAGGGTCTGAAATTTAGAAAACCAACTTATGCTTGCTTAAGGGTAAAGGTGAGTTGGGGTGCTGCATAAAACCAGAGATTGAAATGAGCACAGATAAATTTCCTTAAGCCAAATATGGAATAGACAAGAGCTACTCCTTGCTCAACGAAATGGACTCAACACCGCATATTAAATGCCTAAGAATGTACCTGACTAGTAAGTATCTTAAAACCTATGGATTGCTATGTCTCCGAAAGAGAATCAAGCATGTGTACAGGGGCATAAACGCAGCAGTGATAGGATTGGAGAGGTTCGGTGAGCAAATGAAGACCCTTTGAAGTCATATTGCATGGTACCCATTCCACGGGTTTCAACTACCCAGGTTTAAGGTATTCTTCCTTCAGCTAAAACATGCATGTGGGACCTAGAGTATGATCAACCATGTGATCGGGAGACGTGTTCAAATATGTCTCAGTTTTCGTACCCTGGTACTCGGGTGCAACATTCCAGACGCTTTACTAACACTCTCCCCACTTGGAGAGTCAGTCCCTTTAACCTCCTGTTTGGCCCAGTTTGCAATTTCTGTGGAAGATGAACAGGAATAGCGAGAACCAATGAGAGACTAGCTGGAGGTGTCTGGATGGGCAAATTTAACTCTCATTTCCCACCAGGAAGAGGAATTAACCAAAGGCTCAGCGTGCCGTGCCAGAACCAGATTAGGGCCTGAAGACATCCTGCGGTGTTGCGGCCAGGTCACAAGAAAGCGAGTTGAAGAAAGGAGCTCAGGGGCACTGTAATTCACAAACCTGCAGAGTTATAAATGACAGCTATCGTCCAAAAATAGACTGAAGTAAGGCTGCCAAGAGGACTTGAAAGCGGGGCAGAATTGCAGGAAACCGATTTCAGGAGGTAGACTGGAATTGCATTGAAAGCATAGGAAAAGAGGCAGAACGTCCACAATGATGCACTTGGCCAAAAAGGGCGTATGCGTTTTTTCCTGAATATATTCAGGAAAAAACGCATACGCCCTTTTTGGCCAACCAAGCAAGCTTGCAAAGGAAATCTGCACTACAATGAAGTCTCACTTCCCCCCGGTCAAAAGGGCCATCTGAAAAAAGTGTAAAATCCAGAAAGGCAGGACAGGCCATGGAGAACTGGGAGCCTTGTTATGCTGAAGGGCGGGATGTAAATTGCCAACAAACACTCGGGAGAAGTGTATGGTGTTTCCTGAAACATCTAAAAAACAAAGCAACAGAGCCTAGGGCACTTCCACTTATGGTCCTATAGCTTAGGGAATTTAAAATCAAAAAGACACAGCCACCCCAAAGTTTAGAACGGCTCTGTTTACAAGAACCTCGTTTACAGTACAAGTTCAACATCGCAGAAAGTGAAAAATGGATAAAGAACTTGTGGTACTTACGTACAATGCAGTATCACTCAGCAATGAAATCTATGTCATCAGGCCCTTAGCAGCATAATGAGTGGATTCAGGTACGATGATTCTAACTGAAATAAGTCACACAGAAAAAGAAACATCATAAGATATCACTAATACACGGAATGTAAACTTGGCTACACAGGAACTGAATTACAGAACAGAACAGGGTCTCAAATTTAGAAAACCAACTTATGCTTGCTTAAGGGGAAAGGTGAGTTGGGGTGCTGCATAAAACCAGAGATTGAAATGAGCACAGATAAAGTTCCTTAAGCCAAATATGGAATAGACAAGAGCTACTCCTTGCTCAACGAAATGGACTCAACACCGCATATTAAACGCCTAAGAATGTACCTGACTAGTAAGTATCTTAAAACCTATGGATTGCTATGTCTCTGAAACAGAATCAAGCATGTGTACAGGGGCATAAACGCAGCAGTGATAGGATTGGAGAGGTTCGGTGAGCAAATGAAGACCCTTTGAAGTCATATTGCATGGTACCCATTCCACGGGTTTCAACTACCCAGGTTTTAGGTATTCTTCCTTCAGCTAAAACATGCATGTGGAACCCAAGTATGATCAACCATGTGAACGGGAGACGTGTTCAAATATGTCTCAGTTTTCGTACCCTGGTACTCGGGTGCAACATTCCAGACGCTTTACTAACACTCTCCCCACTTGGAGAGTCAGCGCCTTTAACCTCCTGTTTGTCCCAGTTTGCAATTTCTGCGGAAGATGAACAGGAATAGCGAGAACCAATGAGAGGCTAGCTGGAGGTGTCTGGACGGGCAAATTTAACTCTCATTTCCCACCAGGAAGAGGAAATAACCAAAGGCTCAGCGTGCCGTGCCGGAACCAGATTAGGGCCTGAAGCCATCCTGCGGTGTTGCGGCCAGCTCAAAAGAAAGCGAGTTGAAGAAAGGAGCTCAGGGGCACTGTAATTCACAAACCTGCAGAGTTATAAATGACAGCTATCGTCCAAAAATAGACTGAAGTAAGGCTGCCAAGAGGACTTGAAAGCGGGGCAGAATTGCAGGAAACCGATTTCAGGAGGTAGACTGGAATTGCATTGAAAGCATAGGAAAAGAGGCAGAACGTCCACAATGATGCACTTGGCCAAAAAGGGCGTATGCGTTTTTTCCTGAATATATTCAGGAAAAAACGCATACGCTCTTTTTGGCCAACCAAGCAAGCTTGCAAAGGAAATCTGCACTACAATGAAGTCTCACTTCCCCCCGGTCAAAAGGGCCATCTGAAAAACGTGTAAAATCCAGAAAGGCAGGACAGGCCATGGAGAACTGGGAGCCTTGTTATGCTGAAGGGCGGGATGTAAATTGCCAACAAACACTCGGGAGAAGTGTATGGTGTTTCCTGAAACATCTAAAAAACAAAGCAACAGAGCCTAGGGCACTTCCACTTATGGTCCTATAGCTTAGGGAATTTAAAATCAAAAAGACACAGCCACCCCAAAGTTTCGAACGGCTCTGTTTACAAGAACCTCGTTTACAGTAGAAGTTCAACATCGCAGAAATTGAAAAATGGATAAAGAACTTGTGGTACTTACGTACAATGCAGTATCACTCAGCAATGAAATCTATGTCATCAGGCCCGTAGCAGCATAATGAGTGGATTCAGGTACGATGATTCTAACTGAAATAAGTCACACAGAAAAAGAAACATCATAAGATATCACTAATACACGGAATGTAAACTTGGCTACACAGGAACTGAATTACAGAACAGAACAGGGTCTCAAATTTAGAAAACCAACTTATGCTTGCTTAAGGGTAAAGGTGAGTTGGGGTGCTGCATAAAACCAGAGATTGAAATGAGCACAGATAAAGTTCCTTAAGCCAAATATGGAATAGACAAGAGCTACTCCTTGCTCAACGAAATGGACTCAACACCGCATATTAAATGCCTAAGAATGTACCTGACTAGTAAGTATCATAAAACCTATGGATTGCTATGTCTCTGAAAGAGAATCAAGCATGTGTACAGGGGCATAAACGCAGCAGTGATAGGATTGGAGAGGTTCGGTGAGCAAATGAAGACCCTTTGAAGTCATATTGCATGGTACCCATTCCACGGGTTTCAACTACCCAGGTTTAAGGTATTCTTCCTTCAGCTAAAACATGCATGTGGAACCTAGAGTATGATCAACCATGTGATCGGGAGACGTGTTCAAATATGTCTCAGATTTCGTACCCTGGTACTCGGGTGCAACATTCCAGACGCTTTACTAACACTCTCCCCACTTGGAGAGTCAGTCCCTTTAACCTCCTGTTTGGCCCAGTTTGCAATTTCTGCGGAAGATGAACAGGAATAGCGAGAACCAATGAGAGGCTAGCTGGAGGTGTCTGGACGGGCAAATTTAACTCTCATTTCCCACCAGGAAGAGGAAATAACCAAAGGCTCAGCGTGCCGTGCCGGAACCAGATTAGGGCCTGAAGCCATCCTGCGGTGTTGCGGCCAGCTCAAAAGAAAGCGAGTTGAAGAAAGAAGCTCAGGGGCACTGTAATTCACAAACCTGCAGAGTTATAAATGACAGCTATCGTCCAAAAATAGACTGAAGTAAGGCTGCCAAGAGGACTTGAAAGCGGGGCAGAATTGCAGGAAACCGATTTCAGGAGGTAGACTGGAATTGCGTTGAAAGCATAGGAAAAGAGGCAGAACGTCCACAATGATGCACTTGGCCAAAAAGGGCGTATGCGTTTTTTCCTGAATATATTCAGGAAAAAACGCATACGCCCTTTTTGGCCAACCAAGCAAGCTTGCAAAGGAAATCTGCACTACAATGAAGTCTCACTTCCCCCCGGTCAAAAGGGCCATCTGAAAAAAGTGTAAAATCCAGAAAGGCAGGACAGGCCATGGAGAACTGGGAGCCTTGTTATGCTGATGGGCGGGATGTAAATTGCCAACAACCACTCGGGAGAAGTATATGGTGTTTCCTGAAACATCTAAAAAACAAAGCAACAGAGCCTAGGGCACTTCCACTTATGGTCCTATAGCTTAGGGAATTTAAAATCTAAAAGACACAGCCACCCCAAAGTTTGGAACGGCTCTGTTTACAAGAACCTCGTTTACAGTACAAGTTCAACATCGCAGAAATTGAAAAATGGATAAAGAAGTTGTGGTATTTACTTACAAAGCAATATCACTCAGCAATGAAATCTGTGTCATCAGGCCCTTAGCAGCACAATGAGTGGATTCAGGTATGATGATTCTAACTGAAATAAGTCACACAGAAAAAGAAACATCATAAGATATCAGTAATACACGGAATGTAAACTTGGCTACACAGGAACTGAATTACAGAACAGAACAGGGTCTCAAATTTAGAAAACCAACTTATGCTTGCTTAAGGGGAAAGGTGAGTTGGGGTGCTGCATAAAACCAGAGATTGAAATGAGCACAGATAAAGTTCCTTAAGCCAAATATGGAATAGACAAGAGCTACTCCTTGCTCAACGAAATGGACTAACACCGCATATTAAACGCCTAAGAATGTACCTGACTAGTAAGTATCTTAAAACCTATGGATTGCTATGTCTCCGAAACAGAATCAAGCATGTGTACAGGGGCATAAACGCAGCAGTGATAGGATTGGAGAGGTTTGGTGAGCAAATGAAGACCCTTTGAAGTCATATTGCATGGTACCCATTCCACGGGTTTCAACTACCCAGGTTTTAGGTATTCTTCCTTCAGCTAAAACATGCATGTGGAACCCAAGTATGATCAACCATGTGAACGGGAGACGTGTTCAAATATGTCTCAGTTTTCCTCCCCTGGTACTCGGGTGCGACATTCCAGACGCTTTACTAACACTCTCCCCACTTGGAAAGTCAGCGCCTTTAACCTCCTGTTTGTCCCAGTTTGCAATTTCTGCGGAAGATGAACAGGAATAGCGAGAACCAATGAGAGGCTAGCTGGAGGTGTCTGGACGGGCAAATTTAACTCTCATTTCCCACCAGGAAGAGGAAATAACCAAAGGCTCAGCGTGCCGTGCCGGAACCAGATTAGGGCCTGAAGCCATCCTGCGGTGTTGCGGCCAGCTCAAAAGAAAGCGAGTTGAAGAAAGGAGCTCAGGGGCACTGTAATTCACAAACCTGCAGAGTTATAAATGACAGCTATCGTCCAAAAATAGACTGAAGTAAGGCTGCCAAGAGGACTTGAAAGCGGGGCAGAATTGCAGGAAACCGATTTCAGGAGGTAGACTGGAATTGCATTGAAAGCATAGGAAAAGAGGCAGAACGTCCACAATGATGCACTTGGCCAAAAAGGGCGTATGCGTTTTTTCCTGAATATATTCAGGAAAAAACGCATACGCCCTTTTTGGCCAACCAAGCAAGCTTGCAAAGGAAATCTGCACTACAATGAAGTCTCACTTCCCCCCGGTCAAAAGGGCCATCTGAAAAAAGTGTAAAATCCAGAAAGGCAGGACAGGCCATGGAGAACTGGGAGCCTTGTTATGCTGATGGGCGGGATGTAAATTGCCAACAAACACTCCGGAGAAGTGTATGGTGTTTCCTGAAACATCTAAAAAACAAAGCAACAGAGCCTAGGGCACTTCCACTTATGGTCCTATAGCTTAGGGAATTTAAAATCAAAAAGACACAGCCACCCCAAAGTTTTGAACGGCTCTGTTTACAAGAACCTCGTTTACCGTACAAGTTCAACATCGCAGAAAGTGAAAAATGGATAAAGAACTTGTGGTACTTACGTACAATTCAGTATCACTCAGCAATGAAATCTATGTCATCAGGCCCGTAGCAGCATAATGAGTGGATTCAGGTACGATGATTCTAACTGAAATAAGTCACACAGAAAAAGAAACATCATAAGATATCACTAATACACGGAATGTAAACTTGGCTACACAGGAACTGAATTACAGAACAGAACAGGGTCTCAAATTTAGAAAACCAACTTATGCTTGCTTAAGGGGAAAGGTGAGTTGGGGTGCTGCATAAAACCAGAGATTGAAATGAGCACAGATAAAGTTCCTTAAGCCAAATATGGAATAGACAAGAGCTACTCCTTGCTCAACGAAATGGACTCAACACCGCATATTAAATGCCTAAGAATGTACCTGACTAGTAAGTATCTTAAAACCTATGGATTGCTATGTCTCCGAAAGAGAATCAAGCATGTGTACAGGGGCATAAACGCAGCAGTGATAGGATTGGAGAGGTTCGGTGAGCAAATGAAGACCCTTTGAAGTCATATTGCATGGTACCCATTCCACGGGTTTCAACTACCCAGGTTTAAGGTATTCTTCCTTCAGCTAAAACATGCATGTGGAACCTAGAGTATGATCAACCATGTGATCGGGAGACGTGTTCAAATATGTCTCAGTTTTCGTACCCTGGTACTCGGGTGCAACATTCCAGACGCTTTACTAACACTCTCCCCACTTGGAGAGTCAGTCCCTTTAACCTCCTGTTTGGCCCAGTTTGCAATTTCTGTGGAAGATGAACAGGAATAGCGAGAACCAATGAGAGACTAGCTGGAGGTGTCTGGATGGGCAAATTTAACTCTCATTTCCCACCAGGAAGAGGAATTAACCTAAGGCTCAGCGTGCCGTGCCAGAACCAGATTAGGGCCTGAAGACATCCTGCGGTGTTGCGGCCAGGTCACAAGAAAGCGAGTTGAAGAAAGGAGCTCAGGGGCACTGTAATTCACAAACCTGCAGAGTTATAAATGACAGCTATCGTCCAAAAATAGACTGAAGTAAGGCTGCCAAGAGGACTTGAAAGCGGGGCAGAATTGCAGGAAACCGATTTCAGGAGGTAGACTGGAATTGCATTGCAAGCATAGGAAAAGAGGCAGAACGTCCACAATGATGCACTTGGCCAAAAAGGGCGTATGCGTTTTTTCCTGAATATATTCAGGAAAAAACGCATACGCCCTTTTTGGCCAACCAAGCAAGCTTGCAAAGGAAATCTGCACTACAATGAAGTCTCACTTCCCCCCGGTCAAAAGGGCCATCTGAAAAAAGTGTAAAATCCAGAAAGGCAGGACAGGCCATGGAGAACTGGGAGCCTTGTTATGCTGAAGGGCGGGATGTAAATTGCCAACAACCACTCGGGAGAAGTGTATGGTGTTTCCTGAAACATCTAAAAAACAAAGCAACAGAGCCTAGGGCACTTCCACTTATGGTCCTATAGCTTAGGGAATTTAAAATCAAAAAGACACAGCCACCCCAAAGTTTAGAACGGCTCTGTTTACAAGAACCTCGTTTACAGTACAAGTTCAACATCGCAGAAAGTGAAAAATGGATAAAAAAGTTGTGGTATTTACTTACAAAGCAATATCACTCAGCAATGAAATCTGTGTCATCAGGACCTTAGCAGCACAATGAGTGGATTCAGGTATGATGATTCTAACTGAAATAAGTCACACAGAAAAAGAAACATCATAAGATATCAGTAATACACGGAATGGAAACTTGGCTACACAGGAACTGAATTACAGAACAGAACAGGGTCTCAAATTTAGAAAACCAACTTATGCTTGCTTAAGGGGAAAGGTGAGTTGGGGTGCTGCATAAAACCAGAGATTGAAATGAGCACAGATAAAGTTCCTTAAGCCAAATATGGAATAGACAAGAGCTACTCCTTGCTCAACGAAATGGACTCAACACTGCATATTAAACGCCTAAGAATGTACCTGACTAGTAAGTATCTTAAAACCTATGGATTGCTATGTCTCCGAAAGAGAATCAAGCATGTGTACAGGGGCATAAACGCAGCAGTGATAGGATTGGAGAGGTTCGGTGAGCAAATGAAGACCCTTTGAAGTCATATTGCATGGTACCCATTCCACGGGTTTCAAATACACAGGTTTAAGGTATTCTTCCTTCAGCTAAAACATGCATGTGGAACCCAAGTATGATCAACCATGTGAACGGGAGACGTGTTCAAATATGTCTCAGTTTTCCTCCCCTGGTACTCGGGTGCAACATTCCAGACGCTTTACTAACACTCTCCCCACTTGGAAAGTCAGTGCCTTTAACCTCCTGTTTGGCCCAGTTTGCAATTTCTGCGGAAGATGAACAGGAATAGCGAGAACCAATGAGAGACTAGCTGGAGGTGTCTGGACGGGCAAATTTAACTCTCATTTCCCACCAGGAAGAGGAAATAACCAAAGGCTCAGCATGCCGTTCCGGAACCAGATTAGGGCCTGAAGACATCCTGCGGTGTTGCGGCCAGGTCACAAGAAAGCGAGTTGAAGAAAGGAGCTCAGGGGCACTGTAATTCACAAACCTGCAGAGTTATAAATGACAGCTATCGTCCAAAAATAGACTGAAGTAAGGCTGCCAAGAGGACTTGAAAGCGGGGCAGAATTGCAGGAAACCGATTTCAGGAGGTAGACTGGAATTGCATTGAAAGCATAGGAAAAGAGGCAGAACGTCCACAATGATGCACTTGGCCAAAAAGGGCGTATGCGTTTTTTCCTGAATATATTCAGGAAAAAACGCATACGCCCTTTTTGGCCAACCAAGCAAGCTTGCAAAGGAAATCTGCACTACAATGAAGTCTCACTTCCCCCCGGTCAAAAGGGCCATCTGAAAAAAGTGTAAAATCCAGAAAGGCAGGACAGGCCATGGAGAACTGGGAGCCTTGTTATGCTGATGGGCGGGATGTAAATTGCCAACAACCACTCCGGAGAAGTGTATGGTGTTTCCTGAAACATCTAAAAAACAAAGCAACAGAGCCTAGGGCACTTCCACTTATGGTCCTATAGCTTAGGGAAATTAAAATCAAAAAGACACAGCCACCCCAAAGTTTCGAACGGCTCTGTTTACAAGAACCTCGTTTACAGTACAAGTTCAACATCGCAGAAAGTGAAAAATGGATAAAGAACTTGTGGTACTTACGTACAATGCAGTATCACTCAGCAATGAAATCTATGTCATCAGGCCCGTAGCAGCATAATGAGTGGATTCAGGTACGATGATTCTAACTGAAATAAGTCACACAGAAAAAGAAACATCATAAGATATCACTAATACACGGAATGTAAACTTGGCTACACAGGAACTGAATTACAGAACAGAACAGGGTCTCAAATTTAGAAAACCAACTTATGCTTGCTTAAGGGTAAAGGTGAGTTGGGGTGCTGCATAAAACCAGAGATTGAAATGAGCACAGATAAAGTTCCTTAAGCCAAATATGGAATAGACAAGAGCTACTCCTTGCTCAACGAAATGGACTCAACACCGCATATTAAATGCCTAAGAATGTACCTGACTAGTAAGTATCTTAAAACCTATGGATTGCTATGTCTCCGAAAGAGAATCAAGCATGTGTACAGGGGCATAAACGCAGCAGTGATAGGATTGGAGAGGTTCGGTGAGCAAATGAAGACCCTTTGAAGTCATATTGAATGGTACCCATTCCACGGGTTTCAACTACCCAGGTTTAAGGTATTCTTCCTTCAGCTAAAACATGCATGTGGGACCTAGAGTATGATCAACCATGTGATCGGGAGACGTGTTCAAATATGTCTCAGTTTTCGTACCCTGGTACTCGGGTGCAACATTCCAGACGCTTTACTAACACTCTCCCCACTTGGAGAGTCAGTCCCTTTAACCTCCTGTTTGGCCCAGTTTGCAATTTCTGTGGAAGATGAACAGGAATAGCGAGAACCAATGAGAGACTAGCTGGAGGTGTCTGGATGGGCAAATTTAACTCTCATTTCCCACCAGGAAGAGGAATTAACCAAAGGCTCAGCGTGCCGTGCCAGAACCAGATTAGGGCCTGAAGACATCCTGCGGTGTTGCGGCCAGGTCACAAGAAAGCGAGTTGAAGAAAGGAGCTCAGGGGCACTGTAATTCACAAACCTGCAGAGTTATAAATGACAGCTATCGTCCAAAAATAGACTGAAGTAAGGCTGCCAAGAGGACTTGAAAGCGGGGCAGAATTGCAGGAAACCGATTTCAGGAGGTAGACTGGAATTGCATTGAAAGCATAGGAAAAGAGGCAGAACGTCCACAATGATGCACTAGGCCAAAAAGGGCGTATGCGTTTTTTCCTGAATATATTCAGGAAAAAACGCATACGCCCTTTTTGGCCAACCAAGCAAGCTTGCAAAGGAAATCTGCACTACAATGAAGTCTCACTTCCCCCCGGTCAAAAGGGCCATCTGAAAAAAGTGTAAAATCCAGAAAGGCAGGACAGGCCATGGAGAACTGGGAGCCTTGTTATGCTGATGGGCGGGATGTAAATTGCCAACAACCACTCGGGAGAAGTGTATGGTGTTTCCTGAAACATCTAAAAAACAAAGCAACAGAGCCTAGGGCACTTCCACTTATGGTCCTATAGCTTAGGGAATTTAAAATCAAAAAGACACAGCCACCCCAAAGTTTAGAACGGCTCTGTTTACAAGAACCTCGTTTACAGTACAAGTTCAACATCGCAGAAAGTGAAAAATGGATAAAAAAGTTGTGGTATTTACTTACAAAGCAATATCACTCAGCAATGAAATCTGTGTCATCAGGACCTTAGCAGCACAATGAGTGGATTCAGGTATGATGATTCTAACTGAAATAAGTCACACAGAAAAAGAAACATCATAAGATATCAGTAATACACGGAATGGAAACTTGGCTACACAGGAACTGAATTACAGAACAGAACAGGGTCTCAAATTTAGAAAACCAACTTATGCTTGCTTAAGGGGAAAGGTGAGTTGGGGTGCTGCATAAAACCAGAGATTGAAATGAGCACAGATAAAGTTCCTTAAGCCAAATATGGAATAGACAAGAGCTACTCCTTGCTCAACGAAATGGACTCAACACTGCATATTAAACGCCTAAGAATGTACCTGACTAGTAAGTATCTTAAAACCTATGGATTGCTATGTCTCCGAAAGAGAATCAAGCATGTGTACAGGGGCATAAACGCAGCAGTGATAGGATTGGAGAGGTTCGGTGAGCAAATGAAGACCCTTTGAAGTCATATTGCATGGTACCCATTCCACGGGTTTCAAATACACAGGTTTAAGGTATTCTTCCTTCAGCTAAAACATGCATGTGGAACCCAAGTATGATCAACCATGTGAACGGGAGACGTGTTCAAATATGTCTCAGTTTTCCTCCCCTGGTACTCGGGTGCAACATTCCAGACGCTTTACTAACACTCTCCCCACTTGGAAAGTCAGTGCCTTTAACCTCCTGTTTGGCCCAGTTTGCAATTTCTGCGGAAGATGAACAGGA
Source organism: Delphinus delphis (assembly GCF_949987515.2). NCBI lineage: Eukaryota > Metazoa > Chordata > Mammalia > Artiodactyla > Delphinidae > Delphinus > Delphinus delphis. Next base: position 927,692 of record NW_027192698.1, on the reverse strand, counting down.
ATAGCGAGAACCAATGAGAGACTAGCTGGAGGTGTCTGGACGGGCAAATTTAACTCTCATTTCCCACCAGGAAGAGGAAATAACCAAAGGCTCAGCATGCCGTTCTGGAACCAGATTAGGGCCTGAAGACATCCTGCGGTGTTGCGGCCAGGTCACAAGAAAGCGAGTTGAAGAAAGGAGCTCAGGGGCACTGTAATTCACAAACCTGCAGAGTTATAAATGACAGCTATCGTCAGAAAATAGACTGAAGTAAGGCTGCCAAGAGGACTTGAAAGCGGGGCAGAATTGCAGGAAACCGATTTCAGGAGGTAGACTGGAATTGCATTGAAAGCATAGGAAAAGAGGCAGAACGTCCACAATGATGCACTTGGCCAAAAAGGGCGTATGCGTTTTTTCCTGAATATATTCAGGAAAAAACGCATACGCCCTTTTTGGCCAACCAAGCAAGCTTGCAAAGGAAATCTGCACTACAATGAAGTCTCACTTCCCCCCGGTCAAAAGGGCCATCTGAAAAAAGTGTAAAATCCAGAAAGGCAGGACAGGCCATGGAGAACTGGGAGCCTTGTTATGCTGATGGGCGGGATGTAAATTGCCAACAACCACTCGGGAGAAGTGTATGGTGTTTCCTGAAACATCTAAAAAACAAAGCAACAGAGCCTAGGGCACTTCCACTTATGGTCCTATAGCTTAGGGAAATTAAAATCAAAAAGACACAGCCACCCCAAAGTTTGGAACGGCTCTGTTTACAAGAACCTCGTTCACAGTACAAGTTCAACATCGCAGAAAGTGAAAAATGGATAAAGAACTTGTGGTACTTACGTACAATTCAGTATCACTCAGCAATGAAATCTATGTCATCAGGCCCGTAGCAGCATAATGAGTGGATTCAGGTACGATGATTCTAACTGAAATAAGTCACACAGAAAAAGAAACATCATAAGATATCACTAATACACGGAATGTAAACTTGGCTACACAGGAACTGAATTACAGAACAGAACAGGGTCTCAAATTTAGAAAACCAACTTATGCTTGCTTAAGGGGAAAGGTGAGTTGGGGTGCTGCATAAAACCAGAGATTGAAATGAGCACAGATAAAGTTCCTTAAGCCAAATATGGAATAGACAAGAGCTACTCCTTGCTCAACGAAATGGACTCAACACCGCATATTAAATGCCTAAGAATGTACCTGACTAGTAAGTATCTTAAAACCTATGGATTGCTATGTCTCCGAAAGAGAATCAAGCATGTGTACAGGGGCATAAACGCAGCAGTGATAGGATTGGAGAGGTTCGGTGAGCAAATGAAGACCCTTTGAAGTCATATTGCATGGTACCCATTCCACGGGTTTCAACTACCCAGGTTTAAGGTATTCTTCCTTCAGCTAAAACATGCATGTGGGACCTAGAGTATGATCAACCATGTGATCGGGAGATGTGTTCAAATATGTCTCAGTTTTCGTACCCTGGTACTCGGGTGCAACATTCCAGACGCTTTACTAACACTCTCCCCACTTGGAGAGTCAGTCCCTTTAACCTCCTGTTTGGCCCAGTTTGCAATTTCTGTGGAAGATGAACAGGAATAGCGAGAACCAATGAGGGACTAGCTGGAGGTGTCTGGATGGGCAAATTTAACTCTCATTTCCCACCAGGAAGAGGAATTAACCAAAGGCTCAGCGTGCCATGCCAGAACCAGATTAGGGCCTGAAGACATCCTGCGGTGTTGCGGCCAGGTCACAAGAAAGCGAGTTGAAGAAAGGAGCTCAGGGGCACTGTAATTCACAAACCTGCAGAGTTATAAATGACAGCTATCGTCCAAAAATAGACTGAAGTAAGGCTGCCAAGAGGACTTGAAAGCGGGGCAGAATTGCAGGAAACCGATTTCAGGAGGTAGACTGGAATTGCATTGAAAGCATAGGAAAAGAGGCAGAACGTCCACAATGATGCACTTGGCCAAAAAGGGCGTATGCGTTTTTTCCTGAATATATTCAGGAAAAAACGCATACGCCCTTTTTGGCCAACCAAGCAAGCTTGCAAAGGAAATCTGCACTACAATGAAGTCTCACTTCCCCCCGGTCAAAAGGGCCATCTGAAAAAAGTGTAAAATCCAGAAAGGCAGGACAGGCCATGGAGAACTGGGAGCCTTGTTATGCTGAAGGGCGGGATGTAAATTGCCAACAACCACTCGGGAGAAGTGTATGGTGTTTCCTGAAACATCTAAAAAACAAAGCAACAGAGCCTAGGGCACTTCCACTTATGGTCCTATAGCTTAGGGAATTTAAAATCAAAAAGACACAGCCACCCCAAAGTTTCGAACGGCTCTGTTTACAAGAACCTCGTTTACAGTACAAGTTCAACATCGCAGAAAGTGAAAAATGGATAAAGAACTTGTGGTACTTACGTACAATGCAGGATCACTCAGCAATGAAATCTATGTCATCAGGCCCTTAGCAGCATAATGAGTGGATTCAGGTACGATGATTCTAACTGAAATAAGTCACACAGAAAAAGAAACATCATAAGATATCACTAATACACGGAATGTAAACTTGGCTACACAGGAACTGAATTACAGAACAGAACAGGGTCTCAAATTTAGAAAACCAACTTATGCTTGCTTAAGGGGAAAGGTGAGTTGGGGTGCTGCATAAAACCAGAGATTGAAATGAGCACAGATAAAGTTCCTTAAGCCAAATATGGAATAGACAAGAGCTACTCCTTGCTCAACGAAATGGACTCAACACCGCATATTAAACGCCTAAGAATGTACCTGACTAGTAAGTATCTTAAAACCTATGGATTGCTATGTCTCCGAAACAGAATCAAGCATGTGTACAGGGGCATAAACGCAGCAGTGATAGGATTGGAGAGGTTCGGTGAGCAAATGAAGACCCTTTGAAGTCATATTGCATGGTACCCATTCCACGGGTTTCAACTACCCAGGTTTTAGGTATTCTTCCTTCAGCTAAAACATGCATGTGGAACCCAAGTATGATCAACCATGTGAACGGGAGACATGTTCAAATATGTCTCAGTTTTCGTACCCTGGTACTCGGGTGCAACATTCCAGACGCTTTACTAACACTCTCCCCACTTGGAAAGTCAGCGCCTTTAACCTCCTGTTTGTCCCAGTTTGCAATTTCTGCGGAAGATGAACAGGAATAGCGAGAACCAATGAGAGGCTAGCTGGAGGTGTCTGGACGGGCAAATTTAACTCTCATTTCCCACCAGGAAGAGGAAATAACCAAAGGCTCAGCGTGCCGTGCCGGAACCAGATTAGGGCCTGAAGCCATCCTGCGGTGTTGCGGCCAGCTCAAAAGAAAGCGAGTTGAAGAAAGGAGCTCAGGGGCACTGTAATTCACAAACCTGCAGAGTTATAAATGACAGCTATCGTCCAAAAATAGACTGAAGTAAGGCTGCCAAGAGGACTTGAAAGCGGGGCAGAATTGCAGGAAACCGATTTCAGGAGGTAGACTGGAATTGCATTGAAAGCATAGGAAAAGAGGCAGAACGTCCACAATGATGCACTTGGCCAAAAAGGGCGTATGCGTTTTTTCCTGAATATATTCAGGAAAAAACGCATACGCCCTTTTTGGCCAACCAAGCAAGCTTGCAAAGGAAATCTGCACTACAATGAAGTCTCACTTCCCCCCGGTCAAAAGGGCCATCTGAAAAAAGTGTAAAATCCAGAAAGGCAGGACAGGCCATGGAGAACTGGGAGCCTTGTTATGCTGATGGGCGGGATGTAAATTGCCAACAACCACTCGGGAGAAGTGTATGGTGTTTCCTGAAACATCTAAAAAACAAAGCAACAGAGCCTAGGGCACTTCCACTTATGGTTCTATAGCTTAGGGAATTTAAAATCAAAAAGACACAGCCACCCCAAAGTTTGGAACGGCTCTGTTTACAAGAACCTCCTTTACAGTAGAAGTTCAACATCGCAGAAAGTGAAAAATGGATAAAGAACTTGTGGTACTTACGTACAATGCAGTATCACTCAGCAATGAAATCTATGTCATCAGGCCCGTAGCAGCATAATGAGTGGATTCAGGTACGATGATTCTAACTGAAATAAGTCACACAGAAAAAGAAACATCATAAGATATCACTAATACACGGAATGTAAACTTGGCTACACAGGAACTGAATTACAGAACAGAACAGGGTCTCAAATTTAGAAAACCAACTTATGCTTGCTTAAGGGTAAAGGTGAGTTGGGGTGCTGCATAAAACCAGAGATTGAAATGAGCACAGATAAAGTTCCTTAAGCCAAATATGGAATAGACAAGAGCTACTCCTTGCTCAACGAAATGGACTCAACACCGCATATTAAATGCCTAAGAATGTACCTGACTAGTAAGTATCTTAAAACCTATGGATTGCTATGTCTCCGAAAGAGAATCAAGCATGTGTACAGGGGCATAAACGCAGCAGTGATAGGATTGGAGAGGTTCGGTGAGCAAATGAAGACCCTTTGAAGTCATATTGCATGGTACCCATTCCACGGGTTTCAACTACCCAGGTTTAAGGTATTCTTCCTTCAGCTAAAACATGCATGTGGGACCTAGAGTATGATCAACCATGTGATCGGGAGACGTGTTCAAATATGTCTCAGTTTTCGTACCCTGGTACTCGGGTGCAACATTCCAGACGCTTTACTAACACTCTCCCCACTTGGAGAGTCAGTCCCTTTAACCTCCTGTTTGGCCCAGTTTGCAATTTCTGTGGAAGATGAACAGGAATAGCGAGAACCAATGAGAGACTAGCTGGAGGTGTCTGGATGGGCAAATTTAACTCTCATTTCCCACCAGGAAGAGGAATTAACCAAAGGCTCAGTGTGCCGTGCCAGAACCAGATTAGGGCCTGAAGACATCCTGCGGTGTTGCGGCCAGGTCACAAGAAAGCGAGTTGAAGAAAGGAGCTCAGGGGCACTGTAATTCACAAACCTGCAGAGTTATAAATGACAGCTATCGTCCAAAAATAGACTGAAGTAAGGCTGCCAAGAGGACTTGAAAGCGGGGCAGAATTGCAGGAAACCGATTTCAGGAGGTAGACTGGAATTGCATTGAAAGCATAGGAAAAGAGGCAGAACGTCCACAATGATGCACTTGGCCAAAAAGGGCGTATGCGTTTTTTCCTGAATATATTCAGGAAAAAACGCATACGCCCTTTTTGGCCAACCAAGCAAGCTTGCAAAGGAAATCTGCACTACAATGAAGTCTCACTTCCCCCCGGTCAAAAGGGCCATCTGAAAAAAGTGTAAAATCCAGAAAGGCAGGACAGGCCATGGAGAACTGGGAGCCTTGTTATGCTGAAGGGCGGGATGTAAATTGCCAACAAACACTCGGGAGAAGTGTATGGTGTTTCCTGAAACATCTAAAAAACAAAGCAACAGAGCCTAGGGCACTTCCACTTATGGTCCTATAGCTTAGGGAATTTAAAATCAAAAAGACACAGCCACCCCAAAGTTTCGAATGGCTCTGTTTACAAGAACCTCGTTTACAGTACAAGTTCAACATCGCAGAAAGTGAAAAATGGATAAAGAACTTGTGGTACTTACGTACAATGCAGTATCACTCAGCAATGAAATCTATGTCATCAGGCCCTTAGCAGCATAATGAGTGGATTCAGGTACGATGATTCTAACTGAAATAAGTCACACAGAAAAAGAAACATCATAAGATATCACTAATACACGGAATGTAAACTTGGCTACACAGGAACTGAATTACAGAACAGAACAGGGTCTCAAATTTAGAAAACCAACTTATGCTTGCTTAAGGGGAAAGGTGAGTTGGGGTGCTGCATAAAACCAGAGATTGAAATGAGCACAGATAAAGTTCCTTAAGCCAAATATGGAATAGACAAGAGCTACTCCTTGCTCAACGAAATGGACTCAACACCGCATATTAAACGCCTAAGAATGTACCTGACTAGTAAGTATCTTAAAACCTATGGATTGCTATGTCTCTGAAACAGAATCAAGCATGTGTACAGGGGCATAAACGCAGCAGTGATAGGATTGGAGAGGTTCGGTGAGCAAATGAAGACCCTTTGAAGTCATATTGCATGGTACCCATTCCACGGGTTTCAACTACCCAGGTTTTAGGTATTCTTCCTTCAGCTAAAACATGCATGTGGAACCCAAGTATGATCAACCATGTGAACGGGAGACGTGTTCAAATATGTCTCAGTTTTCGTACCCTGGTACTCGGGTGCAACATTCCAGACGCTTTACTAACACTCTCCCCACTTGGAGAGTCAGCGCCTTTAACCTCCTGTTTGTCCCAGTTTGCAATTTCTGCGGAAGATGAACAGGAATAGCGAGAACCAATGAGAGGCTAGCTGGAGGTGTCTGGACAGGCAAATTTAACTCTCATTTCCCACCAGGAAGAGGAAATAACCAAAGGCTCAGCGTGCCGTGCCGGAACCAGATTAGGGCCTGAAGCCATCCTGCGGTGTTGCGGCCAGCTCAAAAGAAAGCGAGTTGAAGAAAGGAGCTCAGGGGCACTGTAATTCACAAACCTGCAGAGTTATAAATGACAGCTATCGTCCAAAAATAGACTGAAGTAAGGCTGCCAAGAGGACTTGAAAGCGGGGCAGAATTGCAGGAAACCGATTTCAGGAGGTAGACTGGAATTGCATTGAAAGCATAGGAAAAGAGGCAGAACGTCCACAATGATGCACTTGGCCAAAAAGGGCGTATGCGTTTTTTCCTGAATATATTCAGGAAAAAACGCATACGCTCTTTTTGGCCAACCAAGCAAGCTTGCAAAGGAAATCTGCACTACAATGAAGTCTCACTTCCCCCCGGTCAAAAGGGCCATCTGAAAAAAGTGTAAAATCCAGAAAGGCAGGACAGGCCATGGAGAACTGGGAGCCTTGTTATGCTGAAGGGCGGGATGTAAATTGCCAACAAACACTCGGGAGAAGTGTATGGTGTTTCCTGAAACATCTAAAAAACAAAGCAACAGAGCCTAGGGCACTTCCACTTATGGTCCTATAGCTTAGGGAATTTAAAATCAAAAAGACACAGCCACCCCAAAGTTTCGAACGGCTCTGTTTACAAGAACCTCGTTTACAGTAGAAGTTCAACATCGCAGAAATTGAAAAATGGATAAAGAACTTGTGGTACTTACGTACAATGCAGTATCACTCAGCAATGAAATCTATGTCATCAGGCCCGTAGCAGCATAATGAGTGGATTCAGGTACGATGATTCTAACTGAAATAAGTCACACAGAAAAAGAAACATCATAAGATATCACTAATACACGGAATGTAAACTTGGCTACACAGGAACTGAATTACAGAACAGAACAGGGTCTCAAATTTAGAAAACCAACTTATGCTTGCTTAAGGGTAAAGGTGAGTTGGGGTGCTGCATAAAACCAGAGATTGAAATGAGCACAGATAAAGTTCCTTAAGCCAAATATGGAATAGACAAGAGCTACTCCTTGCTCAACGAAATGGACTCAACACCGCATATTAAATGCCTAAGAATGTACCTGACTAGTAAGTATCATAAAACCTATGGATTGCTATGTCTCTGAAAGAGAATCAAGCATGTGTACAGGGGCATAAACGCAGCAGTGATAGGATTGGAGAGGTTCGGTGAGCAAATGAAGACCCTTTGAAGTCATATTGCATGGTACCCATTCCACGGGTTTCAACTACCCAGGTTTAAGGTATTCTTCCTTCAGCTAAAACATGCATGTGGAACCTAGAGTATGATCAACCATGTGATCGGGAGACGTGTTCAAATATGTCTCAGATTTCGTACCCTGGTACTCGGGTGCAACATTCCAGACGCTTTACTAACACTCTCCCCACTTGGAGAGTCAGTCCCTTTAACCTCCTGTTTGGCCCAGTTTGCAATTTCTGCGGAAGATGAACAGGAATAGCGAGAACCAATGAGAGGCTAGCTGGAGGTGTCTGGACGGGCAAATTTAACTCTCATTTCCCACCAGGAAGAGGAAATAACCAAAGGCTCAGCGTGCCGTGCCGGAACCAGATTAGGGCCTGAAGCCATCCTGCGGTGTTGCGGCCAGCTCAAAAGAAAGCGAGTTGAAGAAAGGAGCTCAGGGGCACTGTAATTCACAAACCTGCAGAGTTATAAATGACAGCTATCGTCCAAAAATAGACTGAAGTAAGGCTGCCAAGAGGACTTGAAAGCGGGGCAGAATTGCAGGAAACCGATTTCAGGAGGTAGACTGGAATTGCATTGAAAGCATAGGAAAAGAGGCAGAACGTCCACAATGATGCACTTGGCCAAAAAGGGCGTATGCGTTTTTTCCTGAATATATTCAGGAAAAAACGCATACGCCCTTTTTGGCCAACCAAGCAAGCTTGCAAAGGAAATCTGCACTACAATGAAGTCTCACTTCCCCCCGGTCAAAAGGGCCATCTGAAAAAAGTGTAAAATCCAGAAAGGCAGGACAGGCCATGGAGAACTGGGAGCCTTGTTATGCTGATGGGCGGGATGTAAATTGCCAACAACCACTCGGGAGAAGTATATGGTGTTTCCTGAAACATCTAAAAAACAAAGCAACAGAGCCTAGGGCACTTCCACTTATGGTCCTATAGCTTAGGGAATTTAAAATCTAAAAGACACAGCCACCCCAAAGTTTGGAACGGCTCTGTTTACAAGAACCTCGTTTACAGTACAAGTTCAACATCGCAGAAATTGAAAAATGGATAAAGAAGTTGTGGTATTTACTTACAAAGCAATATCACTCAGCAATGAAATCTGTGTCATCAGGCCCTTAGCAGCACAATGAGTGGATTCAGGTATGATGATTCTAACTGAAATAAGTCACACAGAAAAAGAAACATCATAAGATATCAGTAATACACGGAATGTAAACTTGGCTACACAGGAACTGAATTACAGAACAGAACAGGGTCTCAAATTTAGAAAACCAACTTATGCTTGCTTAAGGGGAAAGGTGAGTTGGGGTGCTGCATAAAACCAGAGATTGAAATGAGCACAGATAAAGTTCCTTAAGCCAAATATGGAATAGACAAGAGCTACTCCTTGCTCAACGAAATGGACTCAACACCGCATATTAAACGCCTAAGAATGTACCTGACTAGTAAGTATCTTAAAACCTATGGATTGCTATGTCTCCGAAACAGAATCAAGCATGTGTACAGGGGCATAAACGCAGCAGTGATAGGATTGGAGAGGTTTGGTGAGCAAATGAAGACCCTTTGAAGTCATATTGCATGGTACCCATTCCACGGGTTTCAACTACCCAGGTTTTAGGTATTCTTCCTTCAGCTAAAACATGCATGTGGAACCCAAGTATGATCAACCATGTGAACGGGAGACGTGTTCAAATATGTCTCAGTTTTCCTCCCCTGGTACTCGGGTGCGACATTCCAGACGCTTTACTAACACTCTCCCCACTTGGAAAGTCAGCGCCTTTAACCTCCTGTTTGTCCCAGTTTGCAATTTCTGCGGAAGATGAACAGGAATAGCGAGAACCAATGAGAGGCTAGCTGGAGGTGTCTGGACGGGCAAATTTAACTCTCATTTCCCACCAGGAAGAGGAAATAACCAAAGGCTCAGCGTGCCGTGCCGGAACCAGATTAGGGCCTGAAGCCATCCTGCGGTGTTGCGGCCAGCTCAAAAGAAAGCGAGTTGAAGAAAGGAGCTCAGGGGCACTGTAATTCACAAACCTGCAGAGTTATAAATGACAGCTATCGTCCAAAAATAGACTGAAGTAAGGCTGCCAAGAGGACTTGAAAGCGGGGCAGAATTGCAGGAAACCGATTTCAGGAGGTAGACTGGAATTGCATTGAAAGCATAGGAAAAGAGGCAGAACGTCCACAATGATGCACTTGGCCAAAAAGGGCGTATGCGTTTTTTCCTGAATATATTCAGGAAAAAACGCATACGCCCTTTTTGGCCAACCAAGCAAGCTTGCAAAGGAAATCTGCACTACAATGAAGTCTCACTTCCCCCCGGTCAAAAGGGCCATCTGAAAAAAGTGTAAAATCCAGAAAGGCAGGACAGGCCATGGAGAACTGGGAGCCTTGTTATGCTGATGGGCGGGATGTAAATTGCCAACAAACACTCCGGAGAAGTGTATGGTGTTTCCTGAAACATCTAAAAAACAAAGCAACAGAGCCTAGGGCACTTCCACTTATGGTCCTATAGCTTAGGGAATTTAAAATCAAAAAGACACAGCCACCCCAAAGTTTTGAACGGCTCTGTTTACAAGAACCTCGTTTACAGTAGAAGTTCAACATCGCAGAAAGTGAAAAATGGATAAAGAACTTGTGGTACTTACGTACAATTCAGTATCACTCAGCAATGAAATCTATGTCATCAGGCCCGTAGCAGCATAATGAGTGGATTCAGGTACGATGATTCTAACTGAAATAAGTCACACAGAAAAAGAAACATCATAAGATATCACTAATACACGGAATGTAAACTTGGCTACACAGGAACTGAATTACAGAACAGAACAGGGTCTCAAATTTAGAAAACCAACTTATGCTTGCTTAAGGGTAAAGGTGAGTTGGGGTGCTGCATAAAACCAGAGATTGAAATGAGCACAGATAAAGTTCCTTAAGCCAAATATGGAATAGACAAGAGCTACTCCTTGCTCAACGAAATGGACTCAACACCGCATATTAAATGCCTAAGAATGTACCTGACTAGTAAGTATCTTAAAACCTATGGATTGCTATGTCTCCGAAAGAGAATCAAGCATGTGTACAGGGGCATAAACGCAGCAGTGATAGGATTGGAGAGGTTCGGTGAGCAAATGAAGACCCTTTGAAGTCATATTGCATGGTACCCATTCCACGGGTTTCAACTACCCAGGTTTAAGGTATTCTTCCTTCAGCTAAAACATGCATGTGGAACCTAGAGTATGATCAACCATGTGATCGGGAGACGTGTTCAAATATGTCTCAGTTTTCGTACCCTGGTACTCGGGTGCAACATTCCAGACGCTTTACTAACACTCTCCCCACTTGGAGAGTCAGTCCCTTTAACCTCCTGTTTGGCCCAGTTTGCAATTTCTGTGGAAGATGAACAGGAATAGCGAGAACCAATGAGAGACTAGCTGGAGGTGTCTGGATGGGCAAATTTAACTCTCATTTCCCACCAGGAAGAGGAATTAACCTAAGGCTCAGCGTGCCGTGCCAGAACCAGATTAGGGCCTGAAGACATCCTGCGGTGTTGCGGCCAGGTCACAAGAAAGCGAGTTGAAGAAAGGAGCTCAGGGGCACTGTAATTCACAAACCTGCAGAGTTATAAATGACAGCTATCGTCCAAAAATAGACTGAAGTAAGGCTGCCAAGAGGACTTGAAAGCGGGGCAGAATTGCAGGAAACCGATTTCAGGAGGTAGACTGGAATTGCATTGCAAGCATAGGAAAAGAGGCAGAACGTCCACAATGATGCACTTGGCCAAAAAGGGCGTATGCGTTTTTTCCTGAATATATTCAGGAAAAAACGCATACGCCCTTTTTGGCCAACCAAGCAAGCTTGCAAAGGAAATCTGCACTACAATGAAGTCTCACTTCCCCCCGGTCAAAAGGGCCATCTGAAAAAAGTGTAAAATCCAGAAAGGCAGGACAGGCCATGGAGAACTGGGAGCCTTGTTATGCTGAAGGGCGGGATGTAAATTGCCAACAACCACTCGGGAGAAGTGTATGGTGTTTCCTGAAACATCTAAAAAACAAAGCAACAGAGCCTAGGGCACTTCCACTTATGGTCCTATAGCTTAGGGAATTTAAAATCAAAAAGACACAGCCACCCCAAAGTTTAGAACGGCTCTGTTTACAAGAACCTCGTTTACAGTACAAGTTCAACATCGCAGAAAGTGAAAAATGGATAAAAAAGTTGTGGTATTTACTTACAAAGCAATATCACTCAGCAATGAAATCTGTGTCATCAGGACCTTAGCAGCACAATGAGTGGATTCAGGTATGATGATTCTAACTGAAATAAGTCACACAGAAAAAGAAACATCATAAGATATCAGTAATACACGGAATGGAAACTTGGCTACACAGGAACTGAATTACAGAACAGAACAGGGTCTCAAATTTAGAAAACCAACTTATGCTTGCTTAAGGGGAAAGGTGAGTTGGGGTGCTGCATAAAACCAGAGATTGAAATGAGCACAGATAAAGTTCCTTAAGCCAAATATGGAATAGACAAGAGCTACTCCTTGCTCAACGAAATGGACTCAACACTGCATATTAAACGCCTAAGAATGTACCTGACTAGTAAGTATCTTAAAACCTATGGATTGCTATGTCTCCGAAAGAGAATCAAGCATGTGTACAGGGGCATAAACGCAGCAGTGATAGGATTGGAGAGGTTCGGTGAGCAAATGAAGACCCTTTGAAGTCATATTGCATGGTACCCATTCCACGGGTTTCAAATACACAGGTTTAAGGTATTCTTCCTTCAGCTAAAACATGCATGTGGAACCCAAGTATGATCAACCATGTGAACGGGAGACGTGTTCAAATATGTCTCAGTTTTCCTCCCCTGGTACTCGGGTGCAACATTCCAGACGCTTTACTAACACTCTCCCCACTTGGAAAGTCAGTGCCTTTAACCTCCTGTTTGGCCCAGTTTGCAATTTCTGCGGAAGATGAACAGGAATAGCGAGAACCAATGAGAGACTAGCTGGAGGTGTCTGGACGGGCAAATTTAACTCTCATTTCCCACCAGGAAGAGGAAATAACCAAAGGCTCAGCATGCCGTTCCGGAACCAGATTAGGGCCTGAAGACATCCTGCGGTGTTGCGGCCAGGTCACAAGAAAGCGAGTTGAAGAAAGGAGCTCAGGGGCACTGTAATTCACAAACCTGCAGAGTTATAAATGACAGCTATCGTCCAAAAATAGACTGAAGTAAGGCTGCCAAGAGGACTTGAAAGCGGGGCAGAATTGCAGGAAACCGATTTCAGGAGGTAGACTGGAATTGCATTGAAAGCATAGGAAAAGAGGCAGAACGTCCACAATGATACACTTGGCCAAAAAGGGCGTATGCGTTTTTTCCTGAATATATTCAGGAAAAAACGCATACGCCCTTTTTGGCCAACCAAGCAAGCTTGCAAAGGAAATCTGCACTACAATGAAGTCTCACTTCCCCCCGGTCAAAAGGGCCATCTGAAAAAAGTGTAAAATCCAGAAAGGCAGGACAGGCCATGGAGAACTGGGAGCCTTGTTATGCTGATGGGCGGGATGTAAATTGCCAACAACCACTCGGGAGAAGTGTATGGTGTTTCCTGAAACATCTAAAAAACAAAGCAACAGAACCTAGGGCACTTCCACTTATGGTCCTATAGCTTAGGGAAATTAAAATCAAAAAGACACAGCCACCCCAAAGTTTCGAACGGCTCTGTTTACAAGAACCTCGTTTACAGTACAAGTTCAACATCGCAGAAAGTGAAAAATGGATAAAGAACTTGTGGTACTTACGTACAATGCAGTATCACTCAGCAATGAAATCTATGTCATCAGGCCCGTAGCAGCATAATGAGTGGATTCAGGTACGATGATTCTAACTGAAATAAGTCACACAGAAAAAGAAACATCATAAGATATCACTAATACACGGAATGTAAACTTGGCTACACAGGAACTGAATTACAGAACAGAACAGGGTCTCAAATTTAGAAAACCAACTTATGCTTGCTTAAGGGTAAAGGTGAGTTGGGGTGCTGCATAAAACCAGAGATTGAAATGAGCACAGATAAAGTTCCTTAAGCCAAATATGGAATAGACAAGAGCTACTCCTTGCTCAACGAAATGGACTCAACACCGCATATTAAATGCCTAAGAATGTACCTGACTAGTAAGTATCTTAAAACCTATGGATTGCTATGTCTCCGAAAGAGAATCAAGCATGTGTACAGGGGCATAAACGCAGCAGTGATAGGATTGGAGAGGTTCGGTGAGCAAATGAAGACCCTTTGAAGTCATATTGAATGGTACCCATTCCACGGGTTTCAACTACCCAGGTTTAAGGTATTCTTCCTTCAGCTAAAACATGCATGTGGGACCTAGAGTATGATCAACCATGTGATCGGGAGACGTGTTCAAATATGTCTCAGTTTTCGTACCCTGGTACTCGGGTGCAACATTCCAGACGCTTTACTAACACTCTCCCCACTTGGAGAGTCAGTCCCTTTAACCTCCTGTTTGGCCCAGTTTGCAATTTCTGTGGAAGATGAACAGGAATAGCGAGAACCAATGAGAGACTAGCTGGAGGTGTCTGGATGGGCAAATTTAACTCTCATTTCCCACCAGGAAGAGGAATTAACCAAAGGCTCAGCGTGCCGTGCCAGAACCAGATTAGGGCCTGAAGACATCCTGCGGTGTTGCGGCCAGGTCACAAGAAAGCGAGTTGAAGAAAGGAGCTCAGGGGCACTGTAATTCACAAACCTGCAGAGTTATAAATGACAGCTATCGTCCAAAAATAGACTGAAGTAAGGCTGCCAAGAGGACTTGAAAGCGGGGCAGAATTGCAGGAAACCGATTTCAGGAGGTAGACTGGAATTGCATTGAAAGCATAGGAAAAGAGGCAGAACGTCCACAATGATGCACTAGGCCAAAAAGGGCGTATGCGTTTTTTCCTGAATATATTCAGGAAAAAACGCATACGCCCTTTTTGGCCAACCAAGCAAGCTTGCAAAGGAAATCTGCACTACAATGAAGTCTCACTTCCCCCCGGTCAAAAGGGCCATCTGAAAAAAGTGTAAAATCCAGAAAGGCAGGACAGGCCATGGAGAACTGGGAGCCTTGTTATGCTGAAGGGCGGGATGTAAATTGCCAACAACCACTCGGGAGAAGTGTATGGTGTTTCCTGAAACATCTAAAAAACAAAGCAACAGAGCCTAGGGCACTTCCACTTATGGTCCTATAGCTTAGGGAATTTAAAATCAAAAAGACACAGCCACCCCAAAGTTTAGAACGGCTCTGTTTACAAGAACCTCGTTTACAGTACAAGTTCAACATCGCAGAAAGTGAAAAATGGATAAAAAAGTTGTGGTATTTACTTACAAAGCAATATCACTCAGCAATGAAATCTGTGTCATCAGGACCTTAGCAGCACAATGAGTGGATTCAGGTATGATGATTCTAACTGAAATAAGTCACACAGAAAAAGAAACATCATAAGATATCAGTAATACACGGAATGGAAACTTGGCTACACAGGAACTGAATTACAGAACAGAACAGGGTCTCAAATTTAGAAAACCAACTTATGCTTGCTTAAGGGGAAAGGTGAGTTGGGGTGCTGCATAAAACCAGAGATTGAAATGAGCACAGATAAAGTTCCTTAAGCCAAATATGGAATAGACAAGAGCTACTCCTTGCTCAACGAAATGGACTCAACACTGCATATTAAACGCCTAAGAATGTACCTGACTAGTAAGTATCTTAAAACCTATGGATTGCTATGTCTCCGAAAGAGAATCAAGCATGTGTACAGGGGCATAAACGCAGCAGTGATAGGATTGGAGAGGTTCGGTGAGCAAATGAAGACCCTTTGAAGTCATATTGCATGGTACCCATTCCACGGGTTTCAAATACACAGGTTTAAGGTATTCTTCCTTCAGCTAAAACATGCATGTGGAACCCAAGTATGATCAACCATGTGAACGGGAGACGTGTTCAAATATGTCTCAGTTTTCCTCCCCTGGTACTCGGGTGCAACATTCCAGACGCTTTACTAACACTCTCCCCACTTGGAAAGTCAGTGCCTTTAACCTCCTGTTTGGCCCAGTTTGCAATTTCTGCGGAAGATGAACAGGAATAGCGAGAACCAATGAGAGACTAGCTGGAGGTGTCTGGACGGGCAAATTTAACTCTCATTTCCCACCAGGAAGAGGAAATAACCAAAGGCTCAGCATGCCGTTCTGGAACCAGATTAGGGCCTGAAGACATCCTGCGGTGTTGCGGCCAGGTCACAAGAAAGCGAGTTGAAGAAAGGAGCTCAGGGGCACTGTAATTCACAAACCTGCAGAGTTATAAATGACAGCTATCGTCCAAAAATAGACTGAAGTAAGGCTGCCAAGAGGACTTGAAAGCGGGGCAGAATTGCAGGAAACCGATTTCAGGAGGTAGACTGGAATTGCATTGAAAGCATAGGAAAAGAGGCAGAACGTCCACAATGATGCACTTGGCCAAAAAGGGCGTATGCGTTTTTTCCTGAATATATTCAGGAAAAAACGCATACGCCCTTTTTGGCCAACCAAGCAAGCTTGCAAAGGAAATCTGCACTACAATGAAGTCTCACTTAACCCCGGTCAAAAGGGCCATCTGAAAAAAGTGTAAAATCCAGAAAGGCAGGACAGGCCATGGAGAACTGGGAGCCTTGTTATGCTGATGGGCGGGATGTAAATTGCCAACAACCACTCCGGAGAAGTGTATGGTGTTTCCTGAAACATCTAAAAAACAAAGCAACAGAGCCTAGGGCACTTCCACTTATGGTCCTATAGCTTAGGGAAATTAAAATCAAAAAGACACAGCCACCCCAAAGTTTGGAACGGCTCTGTTTACAAGAACCTCGTTTACAGTACAAGTTCAACATCGCAGAAAGTGAAAAATGGATAAAGAACTTGTGGTACTTACGTACAATGCAGTATCACTCAGCAATGAAATCTATGTCATCAGGCCCGTAGCAGCATAATGAGTGGATTCAGGTACGATGATTCTAACTGAAATAAGTCACACAGAAAAAGAAACATCATAAGATATCACTAATACACGGAATGTAAACTTGGCTACACAGGAACTGAATTACAGAACAGAACAGGGTCTCAAATTTAGAAAACCAACTTATGCTTGCTTAAGGGGAAAGGTGAGTTGGGGTGCTGCATAAAACCAGAGATTGAAATGAGCACAGATAAAGTTCCTTAAGCCAAATATGGAATAGACAAGAGCTACTCCTTGCTCAACGAAATGGACTCAACACCGCATATTAAATGCCTAAGAATGTACCTGACTAGTAAGTATCTTAAAACCTATGGATTGCTATGTCTCCGAAAGAGAATCAAGCATGTGTACAGGGGCATAAACGCAGCAGTGATAGGATTGGAGAGGTTCGGTGAGCAAATGAAGACCCTTTGAAGTCATATTGCATGGTACCCATTCCACGGGTTTCAACTACCCAGGTTTAAGGTATTCTTCCTTCAGCTAAAACATGCATGTGGGACCTAGAGTATGATCAACCATGTGATCGGGAGACGTGTTCAAATATGTCTCAGTTTTCGTACCCTGGTACTCGGGTGCAACATTCCAGACGCTTTACTAACACTCTCCCCACATGGAGAGTCAGTCCCTTTAACCTCCTGTTTGGCCCAGTTTGCAATTTCTGTGGAAGATGAACAGGAATAGCGAGAACCAATGAGAGACTAGCTGGAGGTGTCTGGATGGGCAAATTTAACTCTCATTTCCCACCAGGAAGAGGAATTAACCTAAGGCTCAGCGTGCCGTGCCAGAACCAGATTAGGGCCTGAAGACATCCTGCGGTGTTGCGGCCAGGTCACAAGAAAGCGAGTTGAAGAAAGGAGCTCAGGGGCACTGTAATTCACAAACCTGCAGAGTTATAAATGACAGCTATCGTCCAAAAATAGACTGAAGTAAGGCTGCCAAGAGGACTTGAAAGCGGGGCAGAATTGCAGGAAACCGATTTCAGGAGGTAGACTGGAATTGCATTGCAAGCATAGGAAAAGAGGCAGAACGTCCACAATGATGCACTTGGCCAAAAAGGGCGTATGCGTTTTTTCCTGAATATATTCAGGAAAAAACGCATACGCCCTTTTTGGCCAACCAAGCAAGCTTGCAAAGGAAATCTGCACTACAATGAAGTCTCACTTCCCCCCGGTCAAAAGGGCCATCTGAAAAAAGTGTAAAATCCAGAAAGGCAGGACAGGCCATGGAGAACTGGGAGCCTTGTTATGCTGAAGGGCGGGATGTAAATTGCCAACAAACACTCGGGAGAAGTGTATGGTGTTTCCTGAAACATCTAAAAAACAAAGCAACAGAGCCTAGGGCACTTCCACTTATGGTCCTATAGCTTAGGGAATTTAAAATCAAAAAGACACAGCCACCCCAAAGTTTCGAACGGCTCTGTTTACAAGAACCTCGTTTACAGTACAAGTTCAACATCGCAGAAAGTGAAAAATGGATAAAGAACTTGTGGTACTTACGTACAATGCAGTATCACTCAGCAATGAAATCTATGTCATCAGGCCCTTAGCAGCATAATGAGTAGATTCAGGTACGATGATTCTAACTGAAATAAGTCACACAGAAAAAGAAACATCATAAGATATCAGTAATACACGGAATGTAAACTTGGCTACACAGGAACTGAATTACAGAACAGAACAGGGTCTCAAATTTAGAAAACCAACTTATGCTTGCTTAAGGGGAAAGGTGAGTTGGGGTGCTGCATAAAACCAGAGATTGAAATGAGCACAGATAAAGTTCCTTAAGCCAAATATGGAATAGACAAGAGCTACTCCTTGCTCAACGAAATGGACTCAACACCGCATATTAAACGCCTAAGAATGTACCTGACTAGTAAGTATCTTAAAACCTATGGATTGCTATGTCTCCGAAACAGAATCAAGCATGTGTACAGGGGCATAAACGCAGCAGTGATAGGATTGGAGAGGTTCGGTGAGCAAATGAAGACCCTTTGAAGTCATATTGCATGGTACCCATTCCATGGGTTTCAACTACCCAGGTTTTAGGTATTCTTCCTTCAGTAAAACATGCATGTGGAACCCAAGTATGATCAACCATGTGAACGGGAGACGTGTTCAAATATGTCTCAGTTTTCGTACCCTGGTACTCGGGTGCAACATTCCAGACGCTTTACTAACACTCTCCCCACTTGGAAAGTCAGCGCCTTTAACCTCCTGTTTGTCCCAGTTTGCAATTTCTGCGGAAGATGAACAGGAATAGCGAGAACCAATGAGAGGCTTGCTGGAGGTGTCTGGACGGGCAAATTTAACTCTCATTTCCCACCAGGAAGAGGAAATAACCAAAGGCTCAGCGTGCCGTGCCGGAACCAGATTAGGGCCTGAAGCCATCCTGCGGTGTTGCGGCCAGCTCAAAAGAAAGCGAGTTGAAGAAAGGAGCTCAGGGGCACTGTAATTCACAAACCTGCAGAGTTATAAATGACAGCTATCGTCCAAAAATAGACTGAAGTAAGGCTGCCAAGAGGACTTGAAAGCGGGTCAGAATTGCAGGAAACCGATTTCAGGAGGTAGACTGGAATTGCATTGAAAGCATAGGAAAAGAGGCAGAACGTCCACAATGATGCACTTGGCCAAAAAGGGCGTATGCGTTTTTTCCTGAATATATTCAGGAAAAAACGCATACGCCCTTTTTGGCCAACCAAGCAAGCTTGCAAAAGAAATCTGCACTACAATGAAGTCTCACTTCCCCCCGGTCAAAAGGGCCATCTGAAAAAAGTGTAAAATCCAGAAAGGCAGGACAGGCCATGGAGAACTGGGAGCCTTGTTATGCTGAAGGGCGGGATGTAAATTGCCAACAACCACTCGGGAGAAGTGTATGGTGTTTCCTGAAACATCTAAAAAACAAAGCAACAGAGCCTAGGGCACTTCCACTTATGGTCCTATAGCTTAGGGAATTTAAAATCAAAAAGACACAGCCACCCCAAAGTTTCGAACGGCTCTGTTTACAAGAACCTCGTTTACAGTACAAGTTCAACATCGCAGAAAGTGAAAAATGGATAAAGAACTTGTGGTACTTACGTACAATTCAGTATCACTCAGCAATGAAATCTATGTCAGCAGGCCCGTAGCAGCATAATGAGTGGATTCAGGTACGATGATTCTAACTGAAATAAGTCACACAGAAAAAGAAACATCATAAGATATCACTAATACACGGAATGTAAACTTGGCTACACAGGAACTGAATTACAGAACAGAACAGGGTCTCAAATTTAGAAAACCAACTTATGCTTGCTTAAGGGTAAAGGTGAGTTGGGGTGCTGCATAAAACCAGAGATTGAAATGAGCACAGATAAAGTTCCTTAAGCCAAATATGGAATAGACAAGAGCTACTCCTTGCTCAACGAAATGGACTCAACACCGCATATTAAACGCCTAAGAATGTACCTGACTAGTAAGTATCTTAAAACCTATGGATTGCTATGTCTCCGAAAGAGAATCAAGCATGTGTACAGGGGCATAAACGCAGCAGTGATAGGATTGGAGAGGTTCGGTGAGCAAATGAAGACCCTTTGAAGTCATATTGCATGGTACCCATTCCACGGGTTTCAACTACCCAGGTTTAAGGTATTCTTCCTTCAGCTAAAACATGCATGTGGAACCCAAGTATGATCAACCATGTGAACGGGAGACGTGTTCAAATATGTCTCAGTTTTCCTCCCCTGGTACTCGGGTGCAACATTCCAGACGCTTTACTAACACTCTCCCCACTTGGAAAGTCAGCGCCTTTAACCTCCTGTTTGTCCCAGTTTGCAATTTCTGCGGAAGATGAACAGGAATAGCGAGAACCAATGAGAGGCTAGCTGGAGGTGTCTGGACGGGCAAATTTAACTCTCATTTCCCACCAGGAAGAGGAAATAACCAAAGGCTCAGCGTGCCGTGCCGGAACCAGATTAGGGCCTGAAGCCATCCTGCGGTGTTGCGGCCAGCTCAAAAGAAAGCGAGTTGAAGAAAGGAGCTCAGGGGCACTGTAATTCACAAACCTGCAGAGTTATAAATGACAGCTATCGTCCAAAAATAGACTGAAGTAAGGCTGCCAAGAGGACTTGAAAGCGGGGCAGAATTGCAGGAAACCGATTTCAGGAGGTAGACTGGAATTGCATTGAAAGCATAGGAAAAGAGGCAGAACGTCCACAATGATGCACTTGGCCAAAAAGGGCGTATGCGTTTTTTCCTGAATATATTCAGGAAAAAACGCATACGCCCTTTTTGGCCAACCAAGCAAGCTTGCAAAGGAAATCTGCACTACAATGAAGTCTCACTTCCCCCCGGTCAAAAGGGCCATCTGAAAAAAGTGTAAAATCCAGAAAGGCAGGACAGGCCATGGAGAACTGGGAGCCTTGTTATGCTGATGGGCGGGATGTAAATTGCCAACAGACACTCCGGAGAAGTGTATGGTGTTTCCTGAAACATCTAAAAAACAAAGCAACAGAGCCTAGGGCACTTCCACTTATGGTCCTATAGCTTAGGGAATTTAAAATCAAAAAGACACAGCCACCCCAAAGTTTCGAACGGCTCTGTTTACAAGAACCTCGTTTACAGTAGAAGTTCAACATCGCAGAAAGTGAAAAATGGATAAAGAACTTGTGGTACTTACGTACAATTCAGTATCACTCAGCAATGAAATCTATGTCATCAGGCCTGTAGCAGCATAATGAGTGGATTCAGGTACGATGATTCTAACTGAAATAAGTCACACAGAAAAAGAAACATCATAAGATATCACTAATACACGGAATGTAAACTTGGCTACACAGGAACTGAATTACAGAACAGAACAGGGTCTCAAATTTAGAAAACCAACTTATGCTTGCTTAAGTGTAAAGGTGAGTTGGGGTGCTGCATAAAACCAGAGATTGAAATGAGCACAGATAAAGTTCCTTAAGCCAAATATGGAATAGACAAGAGCTACTCCTTGCTCAACGAAATGGACTCAACACCGCATATTAAATGCCTAAGAATGTACCTGACTAGTAAGTATCTTAAAACCTATGGATTGCTATGTCTCCGAAAGAGAATCAAGCATGTGTACAGGGGCATAAACGCAGCAGTGATAGGATTGGAGAGGTTCGGTGAGCAAATGAAGACCCTTTGAAGTCATATTGCATGGTACCCATTCCACGGGTTTCAACTACCCAGGTTTAAGGTATTCTTCCTTCAGCTAAAACATGCATGTGGGACCTAGAGTATGATCAACCATGTGATCGGGAGACGTGTTCAAATATGTCTCAGTTTTCGTACCCTGGTACTCGGGTGCAACATTCCAGACGCTTTACTAACACTCTCCCCACATGGAGAGTCAGTCCCTTTAACCTCCTGTTTGGCCCAGTTTGCAATTTCTGCGGAAGATGAACAGGAATAGCGAGAACCAATGAGAGACTAGCTGGAGGTGTCTGGATGGGCAAATTTAACTCTCATTTCCCACCAGGAAGAGGAATTAACCAAAGGCTCAGCGTGCCGTGCCAGAACCAGATTAGGGCCTGAAGACATCCTGCGGTGTTGCGGCAGCTCAAAAGAAAGCGAGTTGAAGAAAGGAGCTCAGGGGCACTGTAATTCACAAACCTGCAGAGTTATAAATGACAGCTATCGTCCAAAAATAGACTGAAGTAAGGCTGCCAAGAGGACTTGAAAGCGGGGCAGAATTGCAGGAAACCGATTTCAGGAGGTAGACTGGAATTGCATTGAAAGCATAGGAAAAGAGGCAGAACGTCCACAATGATGCACTTGGCCAAAAAGGGCGTATGCGTTTTTTCCTGAATATATTCAGGATAAAACGCATACGCCCTTTTTCGCCAACCAAGCAAGCTTGCAAAGGAAATCTGCACTACAATGAAGTCTCACTTCCCCCCGGTCAAAAGGGCCATCTGAAAAAAGTGTAAAATCCAGAAAGGCAGGACAGGCCATGGAGAACTGGGAGCCTTGTTATGCTGAAGGGCGGGATGTAAATTGCCAACAAACACTCGGGAGAAGTGTATGGTGTTTCCTGAAACATCTAAAAAACAAAGCAACAGAGCTTAGGGCACTTCCACTTATGGTCCTATAGCTTAGGGAATTTAAAATCAAAAAGACACAGCCACCCCAAAGTTTCGAATGGCTCTGTTTACAAGAACCTCGTTTACAGTACAAGTTCAACATCGCAGAAAGTGAAAAATGGATAAAGAACTTGTGGTACTTACGTACAATGCAGTATCACTCAGCAATGAAATCTATGTCATCAGGCCCTTAGCAGCATAATGAGTGGATTCAGGTACGATGATTCTAACTGAAATAAGTCACACAGAAAAAGAAACATCATAAGATATCACTAATACACGGAATGTAAACTTGGCTACACAGGAACTGAATTACAGAACAGAACAGGGTCTCAAATTTAGAAAACCAACTTATGCTTGCTTAAGGGGAAAGGTGAGTTGGGGTGCTGCATAAAACCAGAGATTGAAATGAGCACAGATAAAGTTCCTTAAGCCAAATATGGAATAGACAAGAGCTACTCCTTGCTCAACGAAATGGACTCAACACCGCATATTAAACGCCTAAGAATGTACCTGACTAGTAAGTATCTTAAAACCTATGGATTGCTATGTGTCTGAAACAGAATCAAGCATGTGTACAGGGGCATAAACGCAGCAGTGATAGGATTGGAGAGGTTCGGTGAGCAAATGAAGACCCTTTGAAGTCATATTGCATGGTACCCATTCCACGGCTTTCAACTACCCAGGTTTTAGGTATTCTTCCTTCAGCTAAAACATGCATGTGGAACCCAAGTATGATCAACCATGTGAACGGGAGACGTGTTCAAATATGTCTCAGTTTTCGTACCCTGGTACTCGGGTGCAACATTCCAGATGCTTTACTAACACTCTCCCCACTTGGAAAGTCAGCGCCTTTAACCTCCTGTTTGTCCCAGTTTGCAATTTCTGCGGAAGATGAACAGGAATAGCGAGAACCAATGAGAGGCTAGCTGGAGGTGTCTGGACGGGCAAATTTAACTCTCATTTCCCACCAGGAAGAGGAAATAACCAAAGGCTCAGTGTGCCGTGCCGGAACCAGATTAGGGCCTGAAGCCATCCTGCGGTGTTGCGGCCAGCTCAAAAGAAAGCGAGTTGAAGAAAGGAGCTCAGGGGCACTGTAATTCACAAACCTGCAGAGTTATAAATGACAGCTATCGTCCAAAAATAGACTGAAGTAAGGCTGCCAAGAGGACTTGAAAGCGGGGCAGAATTGCAGGAAACCGATTTCAGGAGGTAGACTGGAATTGCATTGAAAGCATAGGAAAAGAGGCAGAACGTCCACAATGATGCACTTGGCCAAAAAGGGCGTATGCGTTTTTTCCTGAATATATTCAGGAAAAAACGCATACGCCCTTTTTGGCCAACCAAGCAAGCTTGCAAAGGAAATCTGCACTACAATGAAGTCTCACTTCCCCCCGGTCAAAAGGGCCATCTGAAAAAAGTGTAAAATCCAGAAAGGCAGGACAGGCCATGGAGAACTGGGAGCCTTGTTATGCTGAAGGGCGGGATGTAAATTGCCAACAAACACTCGGGAGAAGTGTATGGTGTTTCCTGAAACATCTAAAAAACAAAGCAACAGAGCCTAGGGCACTTCCACTTATGGTCCTATAGCTTAGGGAATTTAAAATCAAAAAGACACAGCCACCCCAAAGTTTCGAACGGCTCTGTTTACAAGAACCTCGTTTACAGTACAAGTTCAACATCGCAGAAAGTGAAAAATGGATAAAGAACTTGTGGTACTTACGTACAATTCAGTATCACTCAGCAATGAAATCTATGTCATCAGGCCTGTAGCAGCATAATGAGTGGATTCAGGTACGATGATTCTAACTGAAATAAGTCACACAGAAAAAGAAACATCATAAGATATCACTAATACACGGAATGGAAACTTGGCTACACAGGAACGGAATTACAGAACACAACAGGGTCTCAAATTTAGAAAACCAACTTATGCTTGCTTAAGGGTAAAGGTGAGTTGGGGTGCTGCATAAAACCAGAGATTGAAATGAGCACAGATAAAGTTCCTTAAGCCAAATATGGAATAGACAAGAGCTACTCCTTGCTCAACGAAATGGACTCAACACCGCATATTAAATGTCTAAGAATGTACCTGACTAGTAAGTATCTTAAAACCTATGGATTGCTATGTCTCCGAAAGAGAATCAAGCATGTGTACAGGGGCATAAACGCAGCAGTGATAGGATTGGAGAGGTTCGGTGAGCAAATGAAGACCCTTTGAAGTCATATTGCATGGTACCCATTCCACGGGTTTCAACTACCCAGGTTTAAGGTATTCTTCCTTCAGCTAAAACATGCATGTGGGACCTAGAGTATGATCAACCATGTGATCGGGAGACGTGTTCAAATATGTCTCAGTTTTCGTACCCTGGTACTCGGGTGCAACATTCCAGACGCTTTACTAACACTCTCCCCACTTGGAGAGTCAGTCCCTTTAACCTCCTGTTTGGCCCAGTTTGCAATTTCTGTGGAAGATGAACAGGAATAGCGAGAACCAATGAGAGACTAGCTGGAGGTGTCTGGATGGGCAAATTTAACTCTCATTTCCCACCAGGAAGAGGAATTAACCAAAGGCTCAGCGTGCCGTGCCAGAACCAGATTAGGGCCTGAAGACATCCTGCGGTGTTGCGGCAGCTCAAAAGAAAGCGAGTTGAAGAAAGGAGCTCAGGGGCACTGTAATTCACAAACCTGCAGAGTTATAAATGACAGCTATCGTCCAAAAATAGACTGAAGTAAGGCTGCCAAGAGGACTTGAAAGCGGGGCAGAATTGCAGGAAACCGATTTCAGGAGGTAGACTGGAATTGCATTGAAAGCATAGGAAAAGAGGCAGAACGTCCACAATGATGCACTTGGCCAAAAAGGGCGTATGCGTTTTTTCCTGAATATATTCAGGATAAAACGCATACGCCCTTTTTGGCCAACCAAGCAAGCTTGCAAAGGAAATCTGCACTACAATGAAGTCTCACTTCCCCCCGGTCAAAAGGGCCATCTGAAAAAAGTGTAAAATCCAGAAAGGCAGGACAGGCCATGGAGAACTGGGAGCCTTGTTATGCTGAAGGGCGGGATGTAAATTGCCAACAAACACTCGGGAGAAGTGTATGGTGTTTCCTGAAACATCTAAAAAACAAAGCAACAGAGCCTAGGGCACTTCCACTTATGGTCCTATAGCTTAGGGAATTTAAAATCAAAAAGACACAGCCACCCCAAAGTTTCGAATGGCTCTGTTTACAAGAACCTCGTTTACAGTACAAGTTCAACATCGCAGAAAGTGAAAAATGGATAAAGAACTTGTGGTACTTAAGTACAATGCAGTATCACTCAGCAATGAAATCTATGTCATCAGGCCCTTAGCAGCATAATGAGTGGATTCAGGTACGATGATTCTAACTGAAATAAGTCACACAGAAAAAGAAACATCATAAGATATCACTAATACACGGAATGTAAACTTGGCTACACAGGAACTGAATTACAGAACAGAACAGGGTGTCAAATTTAGAAAACCAACTTATGCTTGCTTAAGGGGAAAGGTGAGTTGGGGTGCTGCATAAAACCAGAGATTGAAATGAGCACAGATAAAGTTCCTTAAGCCAAATATGGAATAGACAAGAGCTACTCCTTGCTCAACGAAATGGACTCAACACCGCATATTAAACGCCTAAGAATGTACCTGACTAGTAAGTATCTTAAAACCTATGGATTGCTATGTGTCTGAAACAGAATCAAGCATGTGTACAGGGGCATAAACGCAGCAGTGATAGGATTGGAGAGGTTCGGTGAGCAAATGAAGACCCTTTGAAGTCATATTGCATGGTACCCATTCCACGGGTTTCAACTACCCAGGTTTTAGGTATTCTTCCTTCAGCTAAAACATGCATGTGGAACCCAAGTATGATCAACCATGTGAACGGGAGACGTGTTCAAATATGTCTCAGTTTTCGTACCCTGGTACTCGGGTGCAACATTCCACACGCTTTACTAACACTCTCCCCACTTGGAAAGTCAGCGCCTTTAACCTCCTGTTTGTCCCAGTTTGCAATTTCTGCGGAAGATGAACAGGAATAGCGAGAACCAATGAGAGGCTAGCTGGAGGTGTCTGGACGGGCAAATTTAACTCTCATTTCCCACCAGGAAGAGGAAATAACCAAAGGCTCAGCGTGCCGTGCCGGAACCAGATTAGGGCCTGAAGCCATCCTGCGGTGTTGCGGCCAGCTCAAAAGAAAGCGAGTTGAAGAAAGGAGCTCAGGGGCACTGTAATTCACAAACCTGCAGAGTTATAAATGACAGCTATCGTCCAAAAATAGACTGAAGTAAGGCTGCCAAGAGGACTTGAAAGCGGGGCAGAATTGCAGGAAACCGATTTCAGGAGGTAGACTGGAATTGCATTGCAAGCATAGGAAAAGAGGCAGAACGTCCACAATGATGCACTTGGCCAAAAAGGGCGTATGCGTTTTTTCCTGAATATATTCAGGAAAAAACGCATACGCCCTTTTTGGCCAACCAAGCAAGCTTGCAAAGGAAATCTGCACTACAATGAAGTCTCACTTCCCCCCGGTCAAAAGGGCCATCTGAAAAAAGTGTAAAATCCAGAAAGGCAGGACAGGCCATGGAGAACTGGGAGCCTTGTTATGCTGAAGGGCGGGATGTAAATTGCCAACAAACACTCGGGAGAAGTGTATGGTGTTTCCTGAAACATCTAAAAAACAAAGCAACAGAGCCTAGGGCACTTCCACTTATGGTCCTATAGCTTAGGGAATTTAAAATCAAAAAGACACAGCCACCCCAATGTTTCGAATGGCTCTGTTTACAAGAACCTCGTTTACAGTAGAAGTTCAACATCGCAGAAAGTGAAAAATGGATAAAGAACTTGTGGTACTTACGTACAATGCAGGATCACTCAGCAATGAAATCTATGTCATCAGGCCCTTAGCAGCATAATGAGTGGATTCAGGTACGATGATTCTAACTGAAATAAGTCACACAGAAAAAGAAACATCATAAGATATCACTAATACACGGAATGTAAACTTGGCTACACAGGAACTGAATTACAGAACAGAACAGGGTCTCAAATTTAGAAAACCAACTTATGCTTGCTTAAGGGGAAAGGTGAGTTGGGGTGCTGCATAAAACCAGAGATTGAAATGAGCACAGATAAAGTTCCTTAAGCCAAATATGGAATAGACAAGAGCTACTCCTTGCTCAACGAAATGGACTCAACACCGCATATTAAACGCCTAAGAATGTACCTGACTAGTAAGTATCTTAAAACCTATGGATTGCTATGTGTCTGAAACAGAATCAAGCATGTGTACAGGGGCATAAACGCAGCAGTGATAGGATTGGAGAGGTTCGGTGAGCAAATGAAGACCCTTTGAAGTCATATTGCATGGTACCCATTCCACGGCTTTCAACTACCCAGGTTTTAGGTATTCTTCCTTCAGCTAAAACATGCATGTGGAACCCAAGTATGATCAACCATGTGAACGGGAGACGTGTTCAAATATGTCTCAGTTTTCGTACCCTGGTACTCGGGTGCAACATTCCAGACGCTTTACTAACACTCTCCCCACTTGGAAAGTCAGCGCCTTTAACCTCCTGTTTGTCCCAGTTTGCAATTTCTGCGGAAGATGAACAGGAATAGCGAGAACCAATGAGAGGCTAGCTGGAGGTGTCTGGACGGGCAAATTTAACTCTCATTTCCCACCAGGAAGAGGAAATAACCAAAGGCTCAGCGTGCCGTACCGGAACCAGATTAGGGCCTGAAGCCATCCTGCGGTGTTGCGGCCAGCTCAAAAGAAAGCGAGTTGAAGAAAGGAGCTCAGGGGCACTGTAATTCACAAACCTGCAGAGTTATAAATGACAGCTATCGTCCAAAAATAGACTGAAGTAAGGCTGCCAAGAGGACTTGAAAGCGGGGCAGAATTGCAGGAAACCGATTTCAGGAGGTAGACTGGAATTGCATTGAAAGCATAGGAAAAGAGGCAGAACGTCCACAATGATGCACTTGGCCAAAAAGGGCGTATGCGTTTTTTCCTGAATATATTCAGGAAAAAACGCATACGCCCTTTTTGGCCAACCAAGCAAGCTTGCAAAGGAAATCTGCACTACAATGAAGTCTCACTTCCCCCCGGTCAAAAGGGCCATCTGAAAAAAGTGTAAAATCCAGAAAGGCAGGACAGGCCATGGAGAACTGGGAGCCTTGTTATGCTGAAGGGCGGGATGTAAATTGCCAACAAACACTCGGGAGAAGTGTATGGTGTTTCCTGAAACATCTAAAAAACAAAGCAACAGAGCCTAGGGCACTTCCACTTATGGTCCTATAGCTTAGGGAATTTAAAATCAAAAAGACACAGCCACCCCAAAGTTTCGAACGGCTCTGTTTACAAGAACCTCGTTTACAGTACAAGTTCAACATCGCAGAAAGTGAAAAATGGATAAAGAACTTGTGGTACTTACGTACAATTCAGTATCACTCAGCAATGAAATCTATGTCATCAGGCCCTTAGCAGCATAATGAGTGGATTCAGGTACGATGATTCTAACTGAAATAAGTCACACAGAAAAAGAAACATCATAAGATATCACTAATACACGGAATGGAAACTTGGCTACACAGGAACTGAATTACAGAACAGAACAGGGTCTCAAATTTAGAAAACCAACTTATGCTTGCTTAAGGGTAAAGGTGAGTTGGGGTGCTGCATAAAACCAGAGATTGAAATGAGCACAGATAAAGTTCCTTAAGCCAAATATGGAATAGACAAGAGCTACTCCTTGCTCAACGAAATGGACTCAACACCGCATATTAAATGTCTAAGAATGTACCTGACTAGTAAGTATCTTAAAACCTATGGATTGCTATGTCTCCGAAAGAGAATCAAGCATGTGTACAGGGGCATAAACGCAGCAGTGATAGGATTGGAGAGGTTCGGTGAGCAAATGAAGACCCTTTGAAGTCATATTGCATGGTACCCATTCCACGGGTTTCAACTACCCAGGTTTAAGGTATTCTTCCTTCAGCTAAAACATGCATGTGGGACCTAGAGTATGATCAACCATGTGATCGGGAGACGTGTTCAAATATGTCTCAGTTTTCGTACCCTGGTACTCGGGTGCAACATTCCAGACGCTTTACTAACACTCTCCCCACTTGGAGAGTCAGTCCCTTTAACCTCCTGTTTGGCCCAGTTTGCAATTTCTGTGGAAGATGAACAGGAATAGCGAGAACCAATGAGAGACTAGCTGGAGGTGTCTGGATGGGCAAATTTAACTCTCATTTCCCACCAGGAAGAGGAATTAACCAAAGGCTCAGCGTGCCGTGCCAGAACCAGATTAGGGCCTGAAGACATCCTGCGGTGTTGCGGCAGCTCAAAAGAAAGCGAGTTGAAGAAAGGAGCTCAGGGGCACTGTAATTCACAAACCTGCAGAGTTATAAATGACAGCTATCGTCCAAAAATAGACTGAAGTAAGGCTGCCAAGAGGACTTGAAAGCGGGGCAGAATTGCAGGAAACCGATTTCAGGAGGTAGACTGGAATTGCATTGAAAGCATAGGAAAAGAGGCAGAACGTCCACAATGATGCACTTGGCCAAAAAGGGCGTATGCGTTTTTTCCTGAATATATTCAGGAAAAAACGCATACGCCCTTTTTGGCCAACCAAGCAAGCTTGCAAAGGAAATCTGCACTACAATGAAGTCTCACTTCCCCCCGGTCAAAAGGGCCATCTGAAAAAAGTGTAAAATCCAGAAAGGCAGGACAGGCCATGGAGAACTGGGAGCCTTGTTATGCTGAAGGGCGGGATGTAAATTGCCAACAAACACTCGGGAGAAGTGTATGGTGTTTCCTGAAACATCTAAAAAACAAAGCAACAGAGCCTAGGGCACTTCCACTTATGGTCCTATAGCTTAGGGAATTTAAAATCAAAAAGACACAGCCACCCCAAAGTTTCGAATGGCTCTGTTTACAAGAACCTCGTTTACAGTACAAGTTCAACATCGCAGAAAGTGAAAAATGGATAAAGAACTTGTGGTACTTACGTACAATGCAGTATCACTCAGCAATGAAATCTATGTCATCAGGCCCTTAGCAGCATAATGAGTGGATTCAGGTACGATGATTCTAACTGAAATAAGTCACACAGAAAAAGAAACATCATAAGATATCACTAATACACGGAATGTAAACTTGGCTACACAGGAACTGAATTACAGAACAGAACAGGGTCTCAAATTTAGAAAACCAACTTATGCTTGCTTAAGGGGAAAGGTGAGTTGGGGTGCTGCATAAAACCAGAGATTGAAATGAGCACAGATAAAGTTCCTTAAGCCAAATATGGAATAGACAAGAGCTACTCCTTGCTCAACGAAATGGACTCAACACCGCATATTAAACGCCTAAGAATGTACCTGACTAGTAAGTATCTTAAAACCTATGGATTGCTATGTGTCTGAAACAGAATCAAGCATGTGTACAGGGGCATAAACGCAGCAGTGATAGGATTGGAGAGGTTCGGTGAGCAAATGAAGACCCTTTGAAGTCATATTGCATGGTACCCATTCCACGGCTTTCAACTACCCAGGTTTTAGGTATTCTTCCTTCAGCTAAAACATGCATGTGGAACCCAAGTATGATCAACCATGTGAACGGGAGACGTGTTCAAATATGTCTCAGTTTTCGTACCCTGG
The DNA here is from genome assembly GCF_949987515.2 of Delphinus delphis. Classification (NCBI taxonomy): domain Eukaryota; kingdom Metazoa; phylum Chordata; class Mammalia; order Artiodactyla; family Delphinidae; genus Delphinus; species Delphinus delphis. The sequence goes on along the minus strand of NW_027192698.1, from coordinate 896,219 downwards.
TACTCGGGTGCAACATTCCAGACGCTTTACTAACACTCTCCCCACTTGGAAAGTCAGCGCCTTTAACCTCCTGTTTGGCCCAGTTTGCAATTTCTGCGGAAGATGAACAGGAATAGCGAGAACCAATGAGAGGCTAGCTGGAGGTGTCTGGACGGGCAAATTTAACTCTCATTTCCCACCAGGAAGAGGAAATAACCAAAGGCTCAGCGTGCCGTGCCGGAACCAGATTAGGGCCTGAAGCCATCCTGCGGTGTTGCGGCCAGCTCAAAAGAAAGCGAGTTGAAGAAAGGAGCTCAGGGGCACTGTAATTCACAAACCTGCAGAGTTATAAATGACAGCTATCGTCCAAAAATAGACTGAAGTAAGGCTGCCAAGAGGACTTGAAAGCGGGGCAGAATTGCAGGAAACCGATTTCAGGAGGTAGACTGGAATTGCATTGAAAGCATAGGAAAAGAGGCAGAACGTCCACAATGATGCACTTGGCCAAAAAGGGCGTATGCGTTTTTTCCTGAATATATTCAGGAAAAAACGCATACGCCCTTTTTGGCCAACCAAGCAAGCTTGCAAAGGAAATCTGCACTACAATGAAGTCTCACTTCCCCCCGGTCAAAAGGGCCATCTGAAAAAAGTGTAAAATCCAGAAAGGCAGGACAGGCCATGGAGAACTGGGAGCCTTGTTATGCTGAAGGGCGGGATGTAAATTGCCAACAAACACTCGGGAGAAGTGTATGGTGTTTCCTGAAACATCTAAAAAACAAAGCAACAGAGCCTAGGGCACTTCCACTTATGGTCCTATAGCTTAGGGAATTTAAAATCAAAAAGACACAGCCACCCCAAAGTTTCGAACGGCTCTGTTTACAAGAACCTCGTTTACAGTACAAGTTCAACATCGCAGAAAGTGAAAAATGGATAAAGAACTTGTGGTACTTACGTACAATTCAGTATCACTCAGCAATGAAATCTATGTCATCAGGCCTGTAGCAGCATAATGAGTGGATTCAGGTACGATGATTCTAACTGAAATAAGTCACACAGAAAAAGAAACATCATAAGATATCACTAATACACGGAATGGAAACTTGGCTACACAGGAACGGAATTACAGAACACAACAGGGTCTCAAATTTAGAAAACCAACTTATGCTTGCTTAAGGGTAAAGGTGAGTTGGGGTGCTGCATAAAACCAGAGATTGAAATGAGCACAGATAAAGTTCCTTAAGCCAAATATGGAATAGACAAGAGCTACTCCTTGCTCAACGAAATGGACTCAACACCGCATATTAAATGTCTAAGAATGTACCTGACTAGTAAGTATCTTAAAACCTATGGATTGCTATGTCTCCGAAAGAGAATCAAGCATGTGTACAGGGGCATAAACGCAGCAGTGATAGGATTGGAGAGGTTCGGTGAGCAAATGAAGACCCTTTGAAGTCATATTGCATGGTACCCATTCCACGGGTTTCAACTACCCAGGTTTAAGGTATTCTTCCTTCAGCTAAAACATGCATGTGGGACCTAGAGTATGATCAACCATGTGATCGGGAGACGTGTTCAAATATGTCTCAGTTTTCGTACCCTGGTACTCGGGTGCAACATTCCAGACGCTTTACTAACACTCTCCCCACTTGGAGAGTCAGTCCCTTTAACCTCCTGTTTGGCCCAGTTTGCAATTTCTGTGGAAGATGAACAGGAATAGCGAGAACCAATGAGAGACTAGCTGGAGGTGTCTGGATGGGCAAATTTAACTCTCATTTCCCACCAGGAAGAGGAATTAACCAAAGGCTCAGCGTGCCGTGCCAGAACCAGATTAGGGCCTGAAGACATCCTGCGGTGTTGCGGCAGCTCAAAAGAAAGCGAGTTGAAGAAAGGAGCTCAGGGGCACTGTAATTCACAAACCTGCAGAGTTATAAATGACAGCTATCGTCCAAAAATAGACTGAAGTAAGGCTGCCAAGAGGACTTGAAAGCGGGGCAGAATTGCAGGAAACCGATTTCAGGAGGTAGACTGGAATTGCATTGAAAGCATAGGAAAAGAGGCAGAACGTCCACAATGATGCACTTGGCCAAAAAGGGCGTATGCGTTTTTTCCTGAATATATTCAGGATAAAACGCATACGCCCTTTTTGGCCAACCAAGCAAGCTTGCAAAGGAAATCTGCACTACAATGAAGTCTCACTTCCCCCCGGTCAAAAGGGCCATCTGAAAAAAGTGTAAAATCCAGAAAGGCAGGACAGGCCATGGAGAACTGGGAGCCTTGTTATGCTGAAGGGCGGGATGTAAATTGCCAACAAACACTCGGGAGAAGTGTATGGTGTTTCCTGAAACATCTAAAAAACAAAGCAACAGAGCCTAGGGCACTTCCACTTATGGTCCTATAGCTTAGGGAATTTAAAATCAAAAAGACACAGCCACCCCAAAGTTTCGAATGGCTCTGTTTACAAGAACCTCGTTTACAGTACAAGTTCAACATCGCAGAAAGTGAAAAATGGATAAAGAACTTGTGGTACTTACGTACAATGCAGTATCACTCAGCAATGAAATCTATGTCATCAGGCCCTTAGCAGCATAATGAGTGGATTCAGGTACGATGATTCTAACTGAAATAAGTCACACAGAAAAAGAAACATCATAAGATATCACTAATACACGGAATGTAAACTTGGCTACACAGGAACTGAATTACAGAACAGAACAGGGTGTCAAATTTAGAAAACCAACTTATGCTTGCTTAAGGGGAAAGGTGAGTTGGGGTGCTGCATAAAACCAGAGATTGAAATGAGCACAGATAAAGTTCCTTAAGCCAAATATGGAATAGACAAGAGCTACTCCTTGCTCAACGAAATGGACTCAACACCGCATATTAAACGCCTAAGAATGTACCTGACTAGTAAGTATCTTAAAACCTATGGATTGCTATGTGTCTGAAACAGAATCAAGCATGTGTACAGGGGCATAAACGCAGCAGTGATAGGATTGGAGAGGTTCGGTGAGCAAATGAAGACCCTTTGAAGTCATATTGCATGGTACCCATTCCACGGCTTTCAACTACCCAGGTTTTAGGTATTCTTCCTTCAGCTAAAACATGCATGTGGAACCCAAGTATGATCAACCATGTGAACGGGAGACGTGTTCAAATATGTCTCAGTTTTCGTACCCTGGTACTCGGGTGCAACATTCCAGACGCTTTACTAACACTCTCCCCACTTGGAAAGTCAGCGCCTTTAACCTCCTGTTTGTCCCAGTTTGCAATTTCTGCGGAAGATGAACAGGAATAGCGAGAACCAATGAGAGGCTAGCTGGAGGTGTCTGGACGGGCAAATTTAACTCTCATTTCCCACCAGGAAGAGGAAATAACCAAAGGCTCAGCGTGCCGTGCCGGAACCAGATTAGGGCCTGAAGCCATCCTGCGGTGTTGCGGCCAGGTCACAAGAAAGCGAGTTGAAGAAAGGAGCTCAGGGGCACTGTAATTCACAAACCTGCAGAGTTATAAATGACAGCTATCGTCCAAAAATAGACTGAAGTAAGGCTGCCAAGAGGACTTGAAAGCGGGGCAGAATTGCAGGAAACCGATTTCAGGAGGTAGACTGGAATTGCATTGCAAGCATAGGAAAAGAGGCAGAACGTCCACAATGATGCACTTGGCCAAAAAGGGCGTATGCGTTTTTTCCTGAATATATTCAGGAAAAAACGCATACGCCCTTTTTGGCCAACCAAGCAAGCTTGCAAAGGAAATCTGCACTACAATGAAGTCTCACTTCCCCCCGGTCAAAAGGGCCATCTGAAAAAAGTGTAAAATCCAGAAAGGCAGGACAGGCCATGGAGAACTGGGAGCCTTGTTATGCTGAAGGGCGGGATGTAAATTGCCAACAAACACTCGGGAGAAGTGTATGGTGTTTCCTGAAACATCTAAAAAACAAAGCAACAGAGCCTAGGGCACTTCCACTTATGGTCCTATAGCTTAGGGAATTTAAAATCAAAAAGACACAGCCACCCCAATGTTTCGAATGGCTCTGTTTACAAGAACCTCGTTTACAGTACAAGTTCAACATCGCAGAAAGTGAAAAATGGATAAAGAACTTGTGGTACTTACGTACAATGCAGTATCACTCAGCAATGAAATCTATGTCATCAGGCCCTTAGCAGCATAATGAGTGGATTCAGGTACGATGATTCTAACTGAAATAAGTCACACAGAAAAAGAAACATCATAAGATATCACTAATACACGGAATGTAAACTTGGCTACACAGGAACTGAATTACAGAACAGAACAGGGTCTCAAATTTAGAAAACCAACTTATGCTTGCTTAAGGGGAAAGGTGAGTTGGGGTGCTGCATAAAACCAGAGATTGAAATGAGCACAGATAAAGTTCCTTAAGCCAAATATGGAATAGACAAGAGCTACTCCTTGCTCAACGAAATGGACTCAACACCGCATATTAAATGTCTAAGAATGTACCTGACTAGTAAGTATCTTAAAACCTATGGATTGCTATGTCTCCGAAAGAGAATCAAGCATGTGTACAGGGGCATAAACGCAGCAGTGATAGGATTGGAGAGGTTCGGTGAGCAAATGAAGACCCTTTGAAGTCATATTGCATGGTACCCATTCCACGGGTTTCAACTACCCAGGTTTAAGGTATTCTTCCTTCAGCTAAAACATGCATGTGGGACCTAGAGTATGATCAACCATGTGATCGGGAGACGTGTTCAAATATGTCTCAGTTTTCGTACCCTGGTACTCGGGTGCAACATTCCAGACGCTTTACTAACACTCTCCCCACTTGGAGAGTCAGTCCCTTTAACCTCCTGTTTGGCCCAGTTTGCAATTTCTGTGGAAGATGAACAGGAATAGCGAGAACCAATGAGAGACTAGCTGGAGGTGTCTGGATGGGCAAATTTAACTCTCATTTCCCACCAGGAAGAGGAATTAACCAAAGGCTCAGCGTGCCGTGCCAGAACCAGATTAGGGCCTGAAGACATCCTGCGGTGTTGCGGCAGCTCAAAAGAAAGCGAGTTGAAGAAAGGAGCTCAGGGGCACTGTAATTCACAAACCTGCAGAGTTATAAATGACAGCTATCGTCCAAAAATAGACTGAAGTAAGGCTGCCAAGAGGACTTGAAAGCGGGGCAGAATTGCAGGAAACCGATTTCAGGAGGTAGACTGGAATTGCATTGAAAGCATAGGAAAAGAGGCAGAACGTCCACAATGATGCACTTGGCCAAAAAGGGCGTATGCGTTTTTTCCTGAATATATTCAGGATAAAACGCATACGCCCTTTTTCGCCAACCAAGCAAGCTTGCAAAGGAAATCTGCACTACAATGAAGTCTCACTTCCCCCCGGTCAAAAGGGCCATCTGAAAAAAGTGTAAAATCCAGAAAGGCAGGACAGGCCATGGAGAACTGGGAGCCTTGTTATGCTGAAGGGCGGGATGTAAATTGCCAACAAACACTCGGGAGAAGTGTATGGTGTTTCCTGAAACATCTAAAAAACAAAGCAACAGAGCCTAGGGCACTTCCACTTATGGTCCTATAGCTTAGGGAATTTAAAATCAAAAAGACACAGCCACCCCAAAGTTTCGAATGGCTCTGTTTACAAGAACCTCGTTTACAGTACAAGTTCAACATCGCAGAAAGTGAAAAATGGATAAAGAACTTGTGGTACTTACGTACAATGCAGTATCACTCAGCAATGAAATCTATGTCATCAGGCCCTTAGCAGCATAATGAGTGGATTCAGGTACGATGATTCTAACTGAAATAAGTCACACAGAAAAAGAAACATCATAAGATATCACTAATACACGGAATGTAAACTTGGCTACACAGGAACTGAATTACAGAACAGAACAGGGTGTCAAATTTAGAAAACCAACTTATGCTTGCTTAAGGGGAAAGGTGAGTTGGGGTGCTGCATAAAACCAGAGATTGAAATGAGCACAGATAAAGTTCCTTAAGCCAAATATGGAATAGACAAGAGCTACTCCTTGCTCAACGAAATGGACTCAACACCGCATATTAAACGCCTAAGAATGTACCTGACTAGTAAGTATCTTAAAACCTATGGATTGCTATGTGTCTGAAACAGAATCAAGCATGTGTACAGGGGCATAAACGCAGCAGTGATAGGATTGGAGAGGTTCGGTGAGCAAATGAAGACCCTTTGAAGTCATATTGCATGGTACCCATTCCACGGCTTTCAACTACCCAGGTTTTAGGTATTCTTCCTTCAGCTAAAACATGCATGTGGAACCCAAGTATGATCAACCATGTGAACGGGAGACGTGTTCAAATATGTCTCAGTTTTCGTACCCTGGTACTCGGGTGCAACATTCCAGACGCTTTACTAACACTCTCCCCACTTGGAAAGTCAGCGCCTTTAACCTCCTGTTTGTCCCAGTTTGCAATTTCTGCGGAAGATGAACAGGAATAGCGAGAACCAATGAGAGGCTAGCTGGAGGTGTCTGGACGGGCAAATTTAACTCTCATTTCCCACCAGGAAGAGGAAATAACCAAAGGCTCAGCGTGCCGTGCCGGAACCAGATTAGGGCCTGAAGCCATCCTGCGGTGTTGCGGCCAGGTCACAAGAAAGCGAGTTGAAGAAAGGAGCTCAGGGGCACTGTAATTCACAAACCTGCAGAGTTATAAATGACAGCTATCGTCCAAAAATAGACTGAAGTAAGGCTGCCAAGAGGACTTGAAAGCGGGGCAGAATTGCAGGAAACCGATTTCAGGAGGTAGACTGGAATTGCATTGCAAGCATAGGAAAAGAGGCAGAACGTCCACAATGATGCACTTGGCCAAAAAGGGCGTATGCGTTTTTTCCTGAATATATTCAGGAAAAAACGCATACGCCCTTTTTGGCCAACCAAGCAAGCTTGCAAAGGAAATCTGCACTACAATGAAGTCTCACTTCCCCCCGGTCAAAAGGGCCATCTGAAAAAAGTGTAAAATCCAGAAAGGCAGGACAGGCCATGGAGAACTGGGAGCCTTGTTATGCTGAAGGGCGGGATGTAAATTGCCAACAAACACTCGGGAGAAGTGTATGGTGTTTCCTGAAACATCTAAAAAACAAAGCAACAGAGCCTAGGGCACTTCCACTTATGGTCCTATAGCTTAGGGAATTTAAAATCAAAAAGACACAGCCACCCCAATGTTTCGAATGGCTCTGTTTACAAGAACCTCGTTTACAGTACAAGTTCAACATCGCAGAAAGTGAAAAATGGATAAAGAACTTGTGGTACTTACGTACAATGCAGTATCACTCAGCAATGAAATCTATGTCATCAGGCCCTTAGCAGCATAATGAGTGGATTCAGGTACGATGATTCTAACTGAAATAAGTCACACAGAAAAAGAAACATCATAAGATATCACTAATACACGGAATGTAAACTTGGCTACACAGGAACTGAATTACAGAACAGAACAGGGTCTCAAATTTAGAAAACCAACTTATGCTTGCTTAAGGGGAAAGGTGAGTTGGGGTGCTGCATAAAACCAGAGATTGAAATGAGCACAGATAAAGTTCCTTAAGCCAAATATGGAATAGACAAGAGCTACTCCTTGCTCAACGAAATGGACTCAACACCGCATATTAAACGCCTAAGAATGTACCTGACTAGTAAGTATCTTAAAACCTATGGATTGCTATGTGTCTGAAACAGAATCAAGCATGTGTACAGGGGCATAAACGCAGCAGTGATAGGATTGGAGAGGTTCGGTGAGCAAATGAAGACCCTTTGAAGTCATATTGCATGGTACCCATTCCACGGCTTTCAACTACCCAGGTTTTAGGTATTCTTCCTTCAGCTAAAACATGCATGTGGAACCCAAGTATGATCAACCATGTGAACGGGAGACGTGTTCAAATATGTCTCAGTTTTCGTACCCTGGTACTCGGGTGCAACATTCCAGACGCTTTACTAACACTCTCCCCACTTGGAAAGTCAGCGCCTTTAACCTCCTGTTTGTCCCAGTTTGCAATTTCTGCGGAAGATGAACAGGAATAGCGAGAACCAATGAGAGGCTAGCTGGAGGTGTCTGGATGGGCAAATTTAACTCTCATTTCCCACCAGGAAGAGGAAATAACCAAAGGCTCAGCATGCCGTACCGGAACCAGATTAGGGCCTGAAGCCATCCTGCGGTGTTGCGGCCAGCTCAAAAGAAAGCGAGTTGAAGAAAGGAGCTCAGGGGCACTGTAATTCACAAACCTGCAGAGTTATAAATGACAGCTATCGTCCAAAAATAGACTGAAGTAAGGCTGCCAAGAGGACTTGAAAGCGGGGCAGAATTGCAGGAAACCGATTTCAGGAGGTAGACTGGAATTGCATTGAAAGCATAGGAAAAGAGGCAGAACGTCCACAATGATGCACTTGGCCAAAAAGGGCGTATGCGTTTTTTCCTGAATATATTCAGGAAAAAACGCATACGCCCTTTTTGGCCAACCAAGCAAGCTTGCAAAGGAAATCTGCACTACAATGAAGTCTCACTTCCCCCGGGTCAAAAGGGCCATCTGAAAAAAGTGTAAAATCCAGAAAGGCAGGACAGGCCATGGAGAACTGGGAGCCTTGTTATGCTGAAGGGCGGGATGTAAATTGCCAACAAACACTCGGGAGAAGTGTATGGTGTTTCCTGAAACATCTAAAAAACAAAGCAACAGAGCCTAGGGCACTTCCACTTATGGTCCTATAGCTTAGGGAATTTAAAATCAAAAAGACACAGCCACCCCAAAGTTTCGAACGGCTCTGTTTACAAGAACCTCGTTTACAGTACAAGTTCAACATCGCAGAAAGTGAAAAATGGATAAAGAACTTGTGGTACTTACGTACAATTCAGTATCACTCAGCAATGAAATCTATGTCATCAGGCCTGTAGCAGCATAATGAGTGGATTCAGGTACGATGATTCTAACTGAAATAAGTCACACAGAAAAAGAAACATCATAAGATATCACTAATACACGGAATGGAAACTTGGCTACACAGGAACTGAATTACAGAACAGAACAGGGTCTCAAATTTAGAAAACCAACTTATGCTTGCTTAAGGGTAAAGGTGAGTTGGGGTGCTGCATAAAACCAGAGATTGAAATGAGCACAGATAAAGTTCCTTAAGCCAAATATGGAATAGACAAGAGCTACTCCTTGCTCAACGAAATGGACTCAACACCGCATATTAAATGTCTAAGAATGTACCTGACTAGTAAGTATCTTAAAACCTATGGATTGCTATGTCTCCGAAAGAGAATCAAGCATGTGTACAGGGGCATAAACGCAGCAGTGATAGGATTGGAGAGGTTCGGTGAGCAAATGAAGACCCTTTGAAGTCATATTGCATGGTACCCATTCCACGGGTTTCAACTACCCAGGTTTAAGGTATTCTTCCTTCAGCTAAAACATGCATGTGGGACCTAGAGTATGATCAACCATGTGATCGGGAGACGTGTTCAAATATGTCTCAGTTTTCGTACCCTGGTACTCGGGTGCAACATTCCAGACGCTTTACTAACACTCTCCCCACTTGGAGAGTCAGTCCCTTTAACCTCCTGTTTGGCCCAGTTTGCAATTTCTGTGGAAGATGAACAGGAATAGCGAGAACCAATGAGAGACTAGCTGGAGGTGTCTGGATGGGCAAATTTAACTCTCATTTCCCACCAGGAAGAGGAATTAACCAAAGGCTCAGCGTGCCGTGCCAGAACCAGATTAGGGCCTGAAGACATCCTGCGGTGTTGCGGCAGCTCAAAAGAAAGCGAGTTGAAGAAAGGAGCTCAGGGGCACTGTAATTCACAAACCTGCAGAGTTATAAATGACAGCTATCGTCCAAAAATAGACTGAAGTAAGGCTGCCAAGAGGACTTGAAAGCGGGGCAGAATTGCAGGAAACCGATTTCAGGAGGTAGACTGGAATTGCATTGAAAGCATAGGAAAAGAGGCAGAACGTCCACAATGATGCACTTGGCCAAAAAGGGCGTATGCGTTTTTTCCTGAATATATTCAGGATAAAACGCATACGCCCTTTTTCGCCAACCAAGCAAGCTTGCAAAGGAAATCTGCACTACAATGAAGTCTCACTTCCCCCCGGTCAAAAGGGCCATCTGAAAAAAGTGTAAAATCCAGAAAGGCAGGACAGGCCATGGAGAACTGGGAGCCTTGTTATGCTGAAGGGCGGGATGTAAATTGCCAACAAACACTCGGGAGAAGTGTATGGTGTTTCCTGAAACATCTAAAAAACAAAGCAACAGAGCCTAGGGCACTTCCACTTATGGTCCTATAGCTTAGGGAATTTAAAATCAAAAAGACACAGCCACCCCAAAGTTTCGAATGGCTCTGTTTACAAGAACCTCGTTTACAGTACAAGTTCAACATCGCAGAAAGTGAAAAATGGATAAAGAACTTGTGGTACTTACGTACAATGCAGTATCACTCAGCAATGAAATCTATGTCATCAGGCCCTTAGCAGCATAATGAGTGGATTCAGGTACGATGATTCTAACTGAAATAAGTCACACAGAAAAAGAAACATCATAAGATATCACTAATACACGGAATGTAAACTTGGCTACACAGGAACTGAATTACAGAACAGAACAGGGTCTCAAATTTAGAAAACCAACTTATGCTTGCTTAAGGGGAAAGGTGAGTTGGGGTGCTGCATAAAACCAGAGATTGAAATGAGCACAGATAAAGTTCCTTAAGCCAAATATGGAATAGACAAGAGCTACTCCTTGCTCAACGAAATGGACTCAACACCGCATATTAAACGCCTAAGAATGTACCTGACTAGTAAGTATCTTAAAACCTATGGATTGCTATGTGTCTGAAACAGAATCAAGCATGTGTACAGGGGCATAAACGCAGCAGTGATAGGATTGGAGAGGTTCGGTGAGCAAATGAAGACCCTTTGAAGTCATATTGCATGGTACCCATTCCACGGCTTTCAACTACCCAGGTTTTAGGTATTCTTCCTTCAGCTAAAACATGCATGTGGAACCCAAGTATGATCAACCATGTGAACGGGAGACGTGTTCAAATATGTCTCAGTTTTCGTACCCTGGTACTCGGGTGCAACATTCCAGACGCTTTACTAACACTCTCCCCACTTGGAAAGTCAGCGCCTTTAACCTCCTGTTTGTCCCAGTTTGCAATTTCTGCGGAAGATGAACAGGAATAGCGAGAACCAATGAGAGGCTAGCTGGAGGTGTCTGGACGGGCAAATTTAACTCTCATTTCCCACCAGGAAGAGGAAATAACCAAAGGCTCAGCGTGCCGTGCCGGAACCAGATTAGGGCCTGAAGCCATCCTGCGGTGTTGCGGCCAGCTCAAAAGAAAGCGAGTTGAAGAAAGGAGCTCAGGGGCACTGTAATTCACAAACCTGCAGAGTTATAAATGACAGCTATCGTCCAAAAATAGACTGAAGTAAGGCTGCCAAGAGGACTTGAAAGCGGGGCAGAATTGCAGGAAACCGATTTCAGGAGGTAGACTGGAATTGCATTGCAAGCATAGGAAAAGAGGCAGAACGTCCACAATGATGCACTTGGCCAAAAAGGGCGTATGCGTTTTTTCCTGAATATATTCAGGAAAAAACGCATACGCCCTTTTTGGCCAACCAAGCAAGCTTGCAAAGGAAATCTGCACTACAATGAAGTCTCACTTCCCCCCGGTCAAAAGGGCCATCTGAAAAAAGTGTAAAATCCAGAAAGGCAGGACAGGCCATGGAGAACTGGGAGCCTTGTTATGCTGAAGGGCGGGATGTAAATTGCCAACAAACACTCGGGAGAAGTGTATGGTGTTTCCTGAAACATCTAAAAAACAAAGCAACAGAGCCTAGGGCACTTCCACTTATGGTCCTATAGCTTAGGGAATTTAAAATCAAAAAGACACAGCCACCCCAAAGTTTCGAACGGCTCTGTTTACAAGAACCTCGTTTACAGTACAAGTTCAACATCGCAGAAAGTGAAAAATGGATAAAGAACTTGTGGTACTTACGTACAATTCAGTATCACTCAGCAATGAAATCTATGTCATCAGGCCTGTAGCAGCATAATGAGTGGATTCAGGTACGATGATTCTAACTGAAATAAGTCACACAGAAAAAGAAACATCATAAGATATCACTAATACACGGAATGGAAACTTGGCTACACAGGAACTGAATTACAGAACAGAACAGGGTCTCAAATTTAGAAAACCAACTTATGCTTGCTTAAGGGTAAAGGTGAGTTGGGGTGCTGCATAAAACCAGAGATTGAAATGAGCACAGATAAAGTTCCTTAAGCCAAATATGGAATAGACAAGAGCTACTCCTTGCTCAACGAAATGGACTCAACACCGCATATTAAATGTCTAAGAATGTACCTGACTAGTAAGTATCTTAAAACCTATGGATTGCTATGTCTCCGAAAGAGAATCAAGCATGTGTACAGGGGCATAAACGCAGCAGTGATAGGATTGGAGAGGTTCGGTGAGCAAATGAAGACCCTTTGAAGTCATATTGCATGGTACCCATTCCACGGGTTTCAACTACCCAGGTTTAAGGTATTCTTCCTTCAGCTAAAACATGCATGTGGAACCTAGAGTATGATCAACCATGTGATCGGGAGACGTGTTCAAATATGTCTCAGTTTTCGTACCCTGGTACTCGGGTGCAACATTCCAGACGCTTTACTAACACTCTCCCCACTTGGAGAGTCAGTCCCTTTAACCTCCTGTTTGGCCCAATTTGCAATTTCTGTGGAAGATGAACAGGAATAGCGAGAACCAATGAGAGACTAGCTGGAGGTGTCTGGATGGGCAAATTTAGCTCTCATTTCCCACCAGGAAGAGGAATTAACCAAAGGCTCAGCGTGCCGTGCCAGAACCAGATTAGGGCCTGAAGACATCCTGCGGTGTTGCGGCCAGGTCACAAGAAAGCGAGTTGAAGAAAGGAGCTCAGGGGCACTGTAATTCACAAACCTGCAGAGTTATAAATGACAGCTATCGTCCAAAAATAGACTGAAGTAAGGCTGCCAAGAGGACTTGAAAGCGGGGCAGAATTGCAGGAAACCGATTTCAGGAGGTAGACTGGAATTGCATTGAAAGCATAGGAAAAGAGGCAGAACGTCCACAATGATGCACTTGGCCAAAAAGGGCGTATGCGTTTTTTCCTGAATATATTCAGGAAAAAACGCATACGCCCTTTTTGGCCAACCAAGCAAGCTTGCAAAGGAAATCTGCACTACAATGAAGTCTCACTTCCCCCCGGTCAAAAGGGCCATCTGCAAAAAGTGTAAAATCCAGAAAGGCAGGACAGGCCATGGAGAACTGGGAGCCTTGTTATGCTGATGGGCGGGATGTAAATTGCCAACAACCACTCGGGAGAAGTGTATGGTGTTTCCTGAAACATCTAAAAAACAAAGCAACAGAGCCTAGGGCACTTCCACTTATGGTCCTATAGCTTAGGGAATTTAAAATCAAAAAGACACAGCCACCCCAAAGTTTGGAACGGCTCTGTTTACAAGAACCTCGTTTACAGTACAAGTTCAACATCGCAGAAAGTGAAAAATGGATAAAGAAGTTGTGGTATTTACTTACAAAGCAATATCACTCAGCAATGAAATCTGTGTCATCAGGCCCTTAGCAGCACAATGAGTGGATTCAGGTATGATGATTCTAACTGAAATAAGTCACACAGAAAAAGAAACATCATAAGATATCAGTAATACACGGAATGTAAACTTGGCTACACAGGAACTGAATTACAGAACAGAACAGTGTCTCAAATTTAGAAAACCAACTTATGCTTGCTTAAGGGGAAAGGTGAGTTGGGGTGCTGCATAAAACCAGAGATTGAAATGAGCACAGATAAAGTTCCTTAAGCCAAATATGGAATAGACAAGAGCTACTCCTTGCTCAACGAAATGGACTCAACACCGCATATTAAACGCCTAAGAATGTACCTGACTAGTAAGTATCTTAAAACCTATGGATTGCTATGTCTCCGAAACAGAATCAAGCATGTGTACAGGGGCATAAACGCAGCAGTGATAGGATTGGAGAGGTTCGGTGAGCAAATGAAGACCCTTTGAAGTCATATTGCATGGTACCCATTCCACGGGTTTCAACTACCCAGGTTTTAGGTATTCTTCCTTCAGCTAAAACATGCATGTGGAACCCAAGTATGATCAACCATGTGAACGGGAGACGTGTTCAAATATGTCTCAGTTTTCCTCCCCTGGTACTCGGGTGCAACATTCCAGACGCTTTACTAACACTCTCCCCACTTGGAAAGTCAGCGCCTTTAACCTCCTGTTTGTCCCAGTTTGCAATTTCTGCGGAAGATGAACAGGAATAGCGAGAACCAATGAGAGGCTAGCTGGAGGTGTCTGGACGGGCAAATTTAACTCTCATTTCCCACCAGGAAGAGGAAATAACCAAAGGCTCAGCGTGCCGTGCCGGAACCAGATTAGGGCCTGAAGCTATCCTGCGGTGTTGCAGCCAGCTCAAAAGAAAGCGAGTTGAAGAAAGGAGCTCAGGGGCACTGTAATTCACAAACCTGCAGAGTTATAAATGACAGCTATCGTCCAAAAATAGACTGAAGTAAGGCTGCCAAGAGGACTTGAAAGCGGGGCAGAATTGCAGGAAACCGATTTCAGGAGGTAGACTGGAATTGCATTGAAAGCATAGGAAAAGAGGCAGAACGTCCACAATGATGCACTTGGCCAAAAAGGGCGTATGCGTTTTTTCCTGAATATATTCAGGAAAAAACGCATACGCCCTTTTTGGCCAACCAAGCAAGCTTGCAAAGGAAATCTGCACTACAATGAAGTCTCACTTCCCCCCGGTCAAAAGGGCCATCTGAAAAAAATGTAAAATCCAGAAAGGCAGGACAGGCCATGGAGAACTGGGAGCCTTGTTATGCTGATGGGCGGGATGTAAATTGCAAACAACCACTCGGGAGAAGTGTATGGTGTTTCCTGAAACCTCTAAAAAACAAAGCAACAGAGCCTAGGGCACTTCCACTTATGGTCCTATAGCTTAGGGAATTTAAAATCAAAAAGACACAGCCACCCCAAAGTTTCGAACGGCTCTGTTTACAAGAACCTCGTTTACAGTAGAAGTTCAACATCGCAGAAAGTGAAAAATGGATAAAGAACTTGTGGTACTTACGTACAATTCAGTATCACTCAGCAATGAAATCTATGTCATCAGGCCCGTAGCAGCATAATGAGTGGATTCAGGTACGATGATTCTAACTGAAATAAGTCACACAGAAAAAGAAACATCATAAGATATCAGTAATACACGGAATGGAAACTTGGCTACACAGGAACTGAATTACAGAACAGAACAGGGTCTCAAATTTAGAAAACCAACTTATGCTTGCTTAAGGGGAAAGGTGAGTTGGGGTGCTGCATAAAACCAGAGATTGAAATGAGCACAGATAAAGTTCCTTAAGCCAAATATGGAATAGACAAGAGCTACTCCTTGCTCAACGAAATGGACTCAACACCGCATATTAAACGCCTAAGAATGTACCTGACTAGTAAGTATCTTAAAACCTATGGATTGCTATGTCTCCGAAAGAGAATCAAGCATGTGTACAGGGGCATAAACGCAGCAGTGATAGGATTGGAGAGGTTCGGTGAGCAAATGAAGACCCTTTGAAGTCATATTGCATGGTACCCATTCCACGGGTTTCAACTACCCAGGTTTAAGGTATTCTTCTTTCAGCTAAAACATGCATGTGGAACCTAGAGTATGATCAACCATGTGATCGGGAGACGTGTTCAAATATGTCTCAGTTTTCGTACCCTGGTACTCGGGTGCAACATTCCAGACGCTTTACTAACAGTCTCCCCACTTGGAGAGTCAGCGCCTTTAACCTCCTGTTTGGCCCAGTTTGCAATTTCTGTGGAAGATGAACAGGAATAGCGAGAACCAATGAGAGACTAGCTGGAGGTGTCTGGACGGGCAAATTTAACTCTCATTTCCCACCAGGAAGAGGAAATAACCAAAGGCTCAGCGTGCCGTGCCGGAACCAGATTAGGGCCTGAAGCCATCCTGCGGTGTTGCGGCCAGGTCACAAGAAAGCGAGTTGAAGAAAGGAGCTCAGGGGCACTGTAATTCACAAACCTGCAGAGTTATAAATGACAGCTATCGTCCAAAACTAGACTGAAGTAAGGCTGCCAAGAGGACTTGAAAGCGGGGCAGAATTGCAGGAAACCGATTTCAGGAGGTAGACTGGAATTGCATTGAAAGCATAGGAAAAGAGGCAGAACGTCCACAATGATGCACTTGGCCAAAAAGGGCGTATGCGTTTTTTCCTGAATATATTCAGGAAAAAACGCATACGCCCTTTTTGGCCAACCAAGCAAGCTTGCAAAGGAAATCTGCACTACAATGAAGTCTCACTTCCCCCCGGTCAAAAGGGCCATCTGAAAAAAGTGTAAAATCCAGAAAGGCAGGACAGGCCATGGAGAACTGGGAGCCTTGTTATGCTGATGGGCGGGATGTAAATTGCCAACAACCACTGGGGAGAAGTGTATGGTGTTTCCTGAAACATCTAAAAAACAAAGCAACAGAGCCTAGGGCACTTCCACTTATGGTCCTATAGCTTAGGGAATTTAAAATCAAAAAGACACAGCCACCCCAAAGTTTGGAACGGCTCTGTTTACCAGAACCTCGTTTACAGTACAAGTTCAACATCGCAGAAATTGAAAAATGGATAAAGAAGTTGTGGTATTTACTTACAAAGCAATATCACTCAGCAATGAAATCTGTGTCATCAGGCCCTTAGCAGCACAATGAGTGGATTCAGGTATGATGATTCTAACTGAAATAAGTCACACAGAAAAAGAAACATCATAAGATATCAGTAATACACGGAATGTAAACTTGGCTACACAGGAACTGAATTACAGAACAGAACAGGGTCTCAAATTTAGAAAACCAACTTATGCTTGCTTAAGGGGAAAGGTGAGTTGGGGTGCTGCATAAAACCAGAGATTGAAATGAGCACAGATAAAGTTCCTTAAGCCAAATATGGAATAGACAAGAGCTACTCCTTGCTCAACGAAATGGACTCAACACCCCATATTAAACGCCTAAGAATGTACCTGACTAGTAAGTATCTTAAAACCTATGGATTGCTATGTCTCCGAAAGAGAATCAAGCATGTGTACAGGGGCATAAACGCAGCAGTGATAGGATTGGAGAGGTTCGGTGAGCAAATGAAGACCCTTTGAAGTCATATTGCATGGTACCCATTCCACAGGTTTCAAATACACAGGTTTAAGGTATTCTTCCTTCAGCTAAAACATGCATGTGGAACCCAAGTATGATCAACCATGTGAACGGGAGACGTGTTCAAATATGTCTCAGTTTTCCTCCCCTGGTACTCTGGTGCAACATTCCAGGCGCTTTACTAACACTCTCCCAACTTGGAAAGTCATCGCCTTTAACCTCCTGTTTGGCCCAGTTTGCAATTTCTGCGGAAGATGAACAGGAATAGCGAGAACCAATGAGAGACTAGCTGGAGGTGTCTGGACGGGCAAATTTAACTCTCATTTCCCACCAGGAAGAGGAAATAACCAAAGGCTCAGCTTGCCGTGCCGGAACCAGATTAGGGCCTGAAGACATCCTGCGGTGTTGCGGCCAGGTCACAAGAAAGCGAGTTGAAGAAAGGAGCTCAGGGGCACTGTAATTCACAAACCTGCAGAGTTATAAATGACAGCTATCGTCCAAAAATAGACTGAAGTAAGGCTGCCAAGAGGACTTGAAAGCGGGGCAGAATTGCAGGAAACCGATTTCAGGAGGTAGACTGGAATTGCATTGAAAGCATAGGAAAAGAGGCAGAACGTCCACAATGATGCACTTGGCCAAAAAGGGCGTATGCGTTTTTTCCTGAATATATTCAGGAAAAAACGCATACGCCCTTTTTGGCCAACCAAGCAAGCTTGCAAAGGAAATCTGCACTACAATGAAGTCTCACTTCCCCCCGGTCAAAAGGGCCATCTGAAAAAAGTGTAAAATCCAGAAAGGCAGGACAGGCCATGGAGAACTGGGAGCCTTGTTATGCTGATGGGCGGGATGTAAATTGCCAACAACCACTCGGGAGAAGTGTATGGTGTTTCCTGAAACATCTAAAAAACAAAGCAACAGAGCCTAGGGCACTTCCACTTATGGTCCTATAGCTTAGGGAAATTAAAATCAAAAAGACACAGCCACCCCAAAGTTTGGAACGGCTCTGTTTACAAGAACCTCGTTTAAAGTACAAGTTCAACATCGCAGAAAGTGAAAAATGGATAAAGAAGTTGTGGTATTCACTTACAAAGCAATATCACTCAGCAATGAAATCTATGTCATCAGGCCCTTAGCAGCCCAATGAGTGGATTCAGGTATGATGATTCTAACTGAAATAAGTCACACAGAAAAAGAAACATCATAAGATATCAGTAATACACGGAATGTAAACTTGGCTACACAGGAACTGAATTACAGAACAGAACAGGGTCTCAAATTTAGAAAACCAACTCATGCTTGCTTAAGGGTAAAGGTGAGTTGGGGTGCTGCATAAAACCAGAGATTGAAATGAGCACAGATAAAGTTCCTTAAGCCAAATATGGAATAGACAAGAGCTACTCCTTGCTCAACGAAATGGACTCAACACCGCATATTAAACGCCTTAGAATGTACCTGACTAGTAAGTATCTTAAAACCTATGGATTGCTATGTCTCCGAAACAGAATCAAGCATGTGTACAGGGGCATAAACGCAGCAGTGATAGGATTGGAGAGGTTCGGTGAGCAAATGAAGACCCTTTGAAGTCATATTGCATGGTACCCATTCCACGGGTTTCAACTACCCAGGTTTTAGGTATTCTTCCTTCAGCTAAAACATGCATGTGGAACCCAAGTATGATCAACCATGTGATCGGGAGACGTGTTCAAATATGTCTCAGTTTTCCTCCCCTGGTACTCGGGTGCAACATTCCAGACGCTTTACTAACACTCTCCCCACTTGGAAAGTCAGCGCCTTTATCCTCCTGTTTGGCCCAGTTTGCAATTTCTGCGGAAGATGAACAGGAATAGCGAGAACCAATGAGAGGCTAGCTGGAGGTGTCTGGACGGGCAAATTTAACTCTCATTTCCCACCAGGAAGAGGAATTAAACAAAGGCTCAGCGTGCCGTGCCGGAACCAGATTAGGGCCTGAAGCCATCCTGCGGTGTTGCGGCCAGCTCAAAAGAAAGCGAGTTGAAGAAAGGAGCTCAGGGGCACTGTAATTCACAAACCTGCAGAGTTATAAATGACAGCTATCGTCCAAAAATAGACTGAAGTAAGGCTGCCAAGAGGACTTGAAAGCGGGGCAGAATTGCAGGAAACCGATTTCAGGAGGTAGACTGGAATTGCATTGAAAGCATAGGAAAAGAGGCAGAACGTCCACAATGATGCACTTGGCCAAAAAGGGCGTATGCGTTTTTTCCTGAATATATTCAGGAAAAACCGCATACGCCCTTTTTGGCCAACCAAGCAAGCTTGCAAAGGAAATCTGCACTACAATGAAGTCTCACTTCCCCCCGGTCAAAAGGGCCATCTGAAAAAAGTGTAAAATCCAGAAAGGCAGGACAGGCCATGGAGAACTGGGAGCCTTGTTATGCTGATGGGCGGGATGTAAATTGCCAACAACCACTCGGGAGAAGTGTATGGTGTTTCCTGAAACATCTAAAAAACAAAGCAACAGAGCCTAGGGCACTTCCACTTATGGTCCTATAGCTTAGGGAAATTAAAATCAAAAAGACACAGCCACCCCAAAGTTCGGAACGGCTCTGTTTACAAGAACCTCGTTTAAAGTACAAGTTCAACATCGCAGAAAGTGAAAAATGGATAAAGAAGTTGTGGTATTCACTTACAAAGCAATATCACTCAGCAATGAAATCTATGTCATCAGGCCCTTAGCAGCACAATGAGTGGATTCAGGTATGATGATTCTAACTGAAATAAGTCACACAGAAAAAGAAACATCATAAGATATCAGTAATACACGGAATGGAAACTTGGCTACACAGGAACTGAATTACAGAACAGAACAGGGTCTCAAATTTAGAAAACCAACTTATGCTTGCTTAAGGGGAAAGGTGAGTTGGGGTGCTGCATAAAACCAGAGATTGAAATGAGCACAGATAAAGTTCCTTAAGCCAAATATGGAATAGACAAGAGCTACTCCTTGCTCAACGAAATGGACTCAACAGCGCATATTAAACGCCTAAGAATGTACCTGACTAGCAAGTATCTTAAAACCTATGGATTGCTATGTCTCCGAAAGAGAATCAAGCATGTGTACAGGGGCATAAACGCAGCAGTGATAGGATTGGAGAGGTTCGGTGAGCAAATGAAGACCCTTTGAAGTCATATTGCATGGTACCCATTCCACGGGTTTCAACTACCCAGGTTTAAGGTATTCTTCCTTCAGCTAAAACATGCATGTGGAACCTAGAGTATGATCAACCATGTGATCGGGAGACGTGTTCAAATATGTCTCAGTTTTTGTACCCTGGTACTCGGGTGCAACATTCCAGACGCTTTACTAACACTCTCCCCACTTGGAGAGTCAGTCCCTTTAACCTCCTGTTTGGCCCAGTTTGCAATTTCTGTGGAAGATGAACAGGAATAGCGAGAACCAATGAGAGACTAGCTGGAGGTGTCTGGACGGGCAAATTTAACTCTCATTTCCCACCAGGAAGAGGAATTAACCAAAGGCTCAGCGTGCCGGGCCGGAAGCAGATTAGGGCCTGAAGCCATCCTGCGGTGTTGCGGCCAGGTCACAAGAAAGCGAGTTGAAGAAAGGAGCTCAGGGGCACTGTAATTCACAAACCTGCAGAGTTATAAATGACAGCTATCGTCCAAAAATATACTGAAGTAAGGCTGCCAAGAGGACTTGAAAGCGGGGCAGAATTGCAGGAAACCGATTTCAGGAGGTAGACTGGAATTGCATTGAAAGCATAGGAAAAGAGGCAGAACGTCCACAATGATGCACTTGGCCAAATAGGGCGTATGCGTTTTTTCCTGAATATATTCAGGAAAAAACGCATACGCCCTTTTTGGCCAACCAAGCAAGCTTGCAAAGGAAATCTGCACTACAATGAAGTCTCACTTCCCCCCGGTCAAAAGGGCCATCTGAAAAAAGTGTAAAATCCAGAAAGGCAGGACAGGCCATGGAGAACTGGGAGCCTTGTTATGCTGAAGGGCGGGATGTAAATTGCCAACAAACACTCGGGAGAAGTGTATGGTGTTTCCTGAAACATCTAAAAAACAAAGCAACAGAGCCTAGGGCACTTCCACTTATGGTCCTATAGCTTAGGGAATTTAAAATCAAAAAGACACAGCCACCCCAAAGTTTCGAACGGCTCTGTTTACAAGAACCTCGTTTACAGTAGAAGTTCAACATCGCAGAAAGTGAAAAATGGATAAAGAACTTGTGGTACTTACGTACAATGCAGTATCACTCAGCAATGAAATCTATGTCATCAGGCCCGTAGCAGCATAATGAGTGGATTCAGGTACGATGATTCTAACTGAAATAAGTCACACAGAAAAAGAAACATCATAAGATATCACTAATACACGGAATGGAAACTTGGCTACACAGGAACTGAATTACAGAACAGAACAGGGTCTCAAATTTAGAAAACCAACTTATGCTTGCTTAAGGGTAAAGGTGAGTTGGGGTGCTGCATAAAACCAGAGATTGAAATGAGCACAGATAAAGTTCCTTAAGCCAAATATGGAATAGACAAGAGCTACTCCTTGCTCAACGAAATGGACTCAACACCGCATATTAAACGCCTAAGAATGTAACTGACTAGTAAGTATCTTAAAACCTATGGATTGCTATGTCTCCGAAACAGAATCAAGCATGTGTACAGGGGCATAAACGCAGCAGTGATAGGATTGGAGAGGTTCGGTGAGCAAATGAAGACCCTTTGAAGTCATATTGCATGGTACCCATTCCACGGGTTTCAACTACCCAGGTTTTAGGTATTCTTCCTTCAGCTAAAACATGCATGTGGAACCCAAGTATGATCAACCATGTGAACGGGAGACGTGTTCAAATATGTCTCAGTTTTCCTCCCCTGGTACTCAGGTGCAACATTCCAGACGCTTTACTAACACTCTCCCCACTTGGAAAGTCAGCGCCTTTAACCTCCTGTTTGTCCAAGTTTGCAATTTCTGCGGAAGATGAACAGGAATAGCGAGAACCAATGAGAGGTTAGCTGGAGGTGTCTGGACGGGCAAATTTAACTCTCATTTCCCACCAGGAAGAGGAAATAACCAAAGGCTCAGCGTGCCGTGCCAGAACCAGATTAGGGCCTGAAGCCATCCTGCGGTGTTGCGGCCAGCTCAAAAGAAAGCGAGTTGAAGAAAGGAGCTCAGGGGCACTGTAATTCACAAACCTGCAGAGTTATAAATGACAGCTATCGTCCAAAAATAGACTGAAGTAAGGCTGCCAAGAGGACTTGAAAGCAGGGCAGAATTGCAGGAAACCGATTTCAGGAGGTAGACTGGAATTGCATTGAAAGCATAGGAAAAGAGGCAGAACGTCCACAATGATGCACTTGGCCAAAAAGGGCGTATGCGTTTTTTCCTGAATATATTGAGGAAAAAAGGCATACGCCCTTTTTGGCCAACCAAGCAAGCTTGCAAAGGAAATCTGCACTACAATGAAGTCTCACTTCCCCCCGGTCAAAAGGGCCATCTGAAAAAAGTGTAAAATCCAGAAAGGCAGGACAGGCCATGGAGAACTGGGAGCCTTGTTATGCTGAAGGGCGGGATGTAAATTGCCAACAAACACTCGGGAGAAGTGTATGGTGTTTCCTGAAACATCTAAAAAACAAAGCAACAGAGCCTAGGGCACTTCCACTTATGGTCCTATAGCTTAGGGAATTTAAAATCAAAAAGACACAGCCACCCCAAAGTTTCGAACGGCTCTGTTTACAAGAACCTCGTTTACAGTAGAAGTTCAACATCGCAGAAAGTGAAAAATGGATAAAGAACTTGTGGTACTTACGTACAATGCAGTATCACTCAGCAATGAAATCTATGTCATCAGGCCCGTAGCAGCATAATGAGTGGATTCAGGTATGATGATTCTAACTGAAATAAGTCACACAGAAAAAGAAACATCATAAGATATCACGAATACACGGAATGGAAACTTGGCTACACAGGAATTGAATTACAGAACAGAACAGGGTCTCAAATTTAGAAAACCAACTTATGCTTGCTTAAGGGTAAAGGTGAGTTGGGGTGCTGCATAAAACCAGAGATTGAAATGAGCACAGATAAAGTTCCTTAAGCCAAATATGGAATAGACAAGAGCTACTCCTTGCTCAACGAAATGGACTCAACACCGCATATTAAATGCCTAAGAATGTACCTGACTAGTAAGTATCTTAAAACCTATGGATTGCTATGTCTCCGAAAGAGAATCAAGCATGTGTACAGGCGCATAAACGCAGCAGTGATAGGATTGGAGAGGTTCGGTGAGCAAATGAAGACCCTTTGAAGTCATATTGCATGGTACCCATTCCACGGGTTTCAACTACCCAGGTTTAAGGTATTCTTCCTTCAGCTAAAACATGCATGTGGAACCTAGAGTATGATCAACCATGTGATCGGGAGACGTGTTCAAATATGTCTCAGTTTTTGTACCCTGGTACTCGGGTGCAACATTCCAGACGCTTTACTAACACTCTCCCCACTTGGAGAGTCAGTCCCTTTAACCTCCTGTTTGGCCCAGTTTGCAATTTCTGTGGAAGATGAACAGGAATAGCGAGAACCAATGAGAGACTAGCTGGAGGTGTCTGGATGGGCAAATTTAACTCTCATTTCCCACCAGGAAGAGGAATTAACCAAAGGCTCAGCGTGCCATGCCAGAACCAGATTAGGGCCTGAAGACATCCTGCGGTGTTGCGGCCAGGTCACAAGAAAGCGAGTTGAAGAAAGGAGCTCAGGGGCACTGTAATTCACAAACCTGCAGAGTTATAAATGACAGCTATCGTCCAAAAATAGACTGAAGTAAGGCTGCCAAGAGGACTTGAAAGCGGGGCAGAATTGCAGGAAACCGATTTCAGGAGGTAGACTGGAATTGCATTGCAAGCATAGGAAAAGAGGCAGAACGTCCACAATGATGCACTTGGCCAAAAAGGGCGTATGCGTTTTTTCCTGAATATATTCAGGAAAAAACGCATACGCCCTTTTTGGCCAACCAAGCAAGCTTGCAAAGGAAATCTGCACTACAATGAAGTCTCACTTCCCCCTGGTCAAAAGGGCCATCTGAAAAAAGTGTAAAATCCAGAAAGGCAGGACAGGCCATGGAGAACTGGGAGCCTTGTTATGCTGATGGGCGGGATGTAAATTGCCAACAACCACTCGGGAGAAGTGTATGGTGTTTCCTGAAACATCTAAAAAACAAAGCAACAGAGCCTAGGGCACTTCCACTTATGGTCCTATAGCTTAGGGAATTTAAAATCAAAAAGACACAGCCACCCCAAAGTTTGGAACGGCTCTGTTTACAAGAACCTCGTTTACAGTACAAGTTCAACATCGCAGAAATTGAAAAATGGATAAAAAAGTTGTGGTATTTACTTACAAAGCAATATCACTCAGCAATGAAATCTGTGTCATCAGGCCCTTAGCAGCACAATGAGTGGATTCAGGTATGATGATTCTAACTGAAATAAGTCACACAGAAAAAGAAACATCATAAGATATCAGTAATACACGGAATGTAAACTTGGCTACACAGGAACTGAATTACAGAACAGAACAGGGTCTCAAATTTAGAAAACCAACTTATGCTTGCTTAAGGGGAAAGGTGAGTTGGGGTGCTGCATAAAACCAGAGATTGAAATGAGCACAGATAAAGTTCCTTAAGCCAAATATGGAATAGACAAGAGCTACTCCTTGCTCAACGAAATGGACTCAACACCGCATATTAAACGCCTAAGAATGTACCTGACTAGTAAGTATCTTAAAACCTATGGATTGCTATGTCTCCGAAACAGAATCAAGCATGTGTACAGGGGCATAAACGCAGCAGTGATAGGATTGGAGAGGTTCGGTGAGCAAATGAAGACCCTTTGAAGTCATATTGCATGGTACCCATTCCACGGGTTTCAACTACCCAGGTTTTAGGTATTCTTCCTTCAGCTAAAACATGCATGTGGAACCCAAGTATGATCAACCATGTGAACGGGAGACGTGTTCAAATATGTCTCAGTTTTCCTCCCCTGGTACTCGGGTGCAACATTCCAGACGCTTTACTAACACTCTCCCCACTTGAAAAGTCAGCGCCTTTAACCTCCTGTTTGGCCCAGTTTGCAATTTCTGCGGAAGATGAACAGGAATAGCGAGAACCAATGAGAGGCTAGCTGGAGGTTTCTGGACGGGCAAATTTAACTCTCATTTCCCACCAGGAAGAGGAAATAACCAAAGGTTCTGCGTGCCGTGCCGGAACCAGATTAGGGCCTGAAGCCATCCTGCGGTGTTGCGGCCAGGTCACAAGAAAGCGAGTTGAAGAAAGGAGCTCAGGGGCACTGTAATTCACAAACCTGCAGAGTTATAAATGACAGCTATCGTCCAAAAATAGACTGAAGTAAGGCTGCCAAGAGGACTTGAAAGCGGGGCAGAATTGCAGGAAACCGATTTCAGGAGGTAGACTGGAATTGCATTGCAAGCATAGGAAAAGAGGCGGAACGTCCACAATGATGCACTTGGCCAAAAAGGGCGTATGCGTTTTTTCCTGAATATATTCAGGAAAAAACGCATACGCCCTTTTTGGCCAACCAAGCAAGCTTGCAAAGGAAATCTGCACTACAATGAAGTCTCACTTCCCCCCGGTCAAAAGGGCCATCTGAAAAAAGTGTAAAATCCAGAAAGGCAGGACAGGCCATGGAGAACTGGGAGCCTTGTTATGCTGATGGGCGGGATGTAAATTGCCAACAACCACTCGGGAGAAGTGTATGGTGTTTCCTGAAACATCTAAAAAACAAAGCAACAGAACCTAGGGCACTTCCACTTATGGTCCTATAGCTTAGGAAAATTAAAATAAAAAAGACACAGCCACCCCAAAGTTTGGAACGGCTCTCTTTACAAGAACCTCGTTTACAGTACAAGTTCAACATCGCAGAAAGTGAAAAATGGATAAAGAAGTTGTGGTATTTACTTACAAAGCAATATCACTCAGCAATGAAATCTGTGTCATCAGGCCCTTAGCAGCACAATGAGTGGATTCAGGTATGATGATTCTAACTGAAATAAGTCACACAGAAAAAGAAACATCATAAGATATCAGTAATACACGGAATGGAAACTTGGCTACACAGGAACTGAATTACAGAACAGAACAGGGTCTCAAATTTAGAAAACCAACTTATTCTTGCTTAAGGGTAAAGGTGAGTTGGGGTGCTGCATAAAACCAGAGATTGAAATGAGCACAGATAAAGTTCCTTAAGCCAAATATGGAATAGACAAGAGCTACTCCTTGCTCAACGAAATGGACTCAACACCCCATATTAAACGCCTAAGAATGTACCTGACTAGTAAGTATCTTAAAACCTATGGATTGCTATGTCTCCGAAAGAGAATCAAGCATGTGTACAGGGGCATAAACGCAGCAGTGATAGGATTGGAGAGGTTCGGTGAGCAAATGAAGACCCTTTGAAATCATATTGCATGGTACCCATTCCACGGGTTTCAACTACCCAGGTTTAAGGTATTCTTCCTTCAGCTAAAACATGCATGTGGAACCTAGAGTATGATCAACCATGTGATCGGGAGACGTGTTCAAATATGTCTCAGTTTTCCACCCCTGGTACTCGGGTGCAACATTCCAGACGCTTTACTAACACTCTCCCCACTTGGAGAGTCAGTCCCTTTAACCTCCTGTTTGGCCCAGTTTGCAATTTCTGCGGAAGATGAACAGGAATAGCGAGAACCAATGAGAGACTAACTGGAGGTGTCTGAACGGGCAAATTAAACTCTCATTTCCCACCAGGAAGAGGAATTAACCAAAGGCTCAGCATGCCGGGCCGGAACCAGATTAGGGCCTGAAGCCATCCTGCGGTGTTGCGGCCAGGTCACAAGAAAGCGAGTTGAAGAAAGGAGCTCAGGGGCACTGTAATTCACAAACCTGCAGAGTTATAAATGACAGCTATCGTCCAAACATAGACTGAAGTAAGGCTGCCAAGAGGACTTGAAAGCGGGGCAGAATTGCAGGAAACCGATTTCAGGAGGTAGACTGGAATTGCATTGAAAGCATAGGAAAAGAGGCAGAACGTCCACAATGATGCACTTGGCCAAAAAGGGCGTATGCGTTTTTTCCTGAATATATTCAGGAAAAAACGCATACGCCCTTTTTGGCCAACCAAGCAAGCTTGCAAAGGAAATCTGCACTACAATGAAGTCTCACTTCCCCCCGGTCAAAAGGGCCATGTGAAGAAAGTGTAAAATCCAGAAAGGCAACAGGCCATTGAGAACTGGGAGCCTTGTTATGCTGATGGGCGGGATGTAAATTGCCAACAGACACTTGGGAGAAGTGTATGGTGTTTCCTGAAACATCTAAAAAACAAAGCAGCAGAGCCTAGGGCACTTCCACTTATGGTCCTATAGCTTAGGGAAATTAAAATCAAAAAGACACAGCCACCCCAAAGTTTGGAACGGCTCTGTTTACAAGAACCTCGTTTACATTACAAGTTCAACATCGCAGAAAGTGAAAAATGGATAAAGAACTTGTGGTACTTACGTACAATGCAGTATCACTCAGCAATGAAATCTATGTCATCAGGCCCTTAGCAGCACAATGAGTGGATTCAGGTATGATGATTCTAACTGAAATAAGTCACACAGAAAAAGAAACATCATAAGATATCAGTAATACACGGAATGGAAACTTGGCTACACAGGAACTGAATTACAGAACAGAACAGGGTCTCAAATTTAGAAAACCAACTTATGCTTGCTTAAGGGTAAAGGTGAGTTGGGGTGCTGCATAAAACCAGAGATTGAAATGAGCACAGATAAAGTTCCTTAAGCCAAATATGGAATAGACAAGAGCTACTCCTTGCTCAACGAAATGGACTCAACACCGCATATTAAACGCCTAAGAATGTACCTGACTTATAAGTATCTTAAAACCTATGGATTGCTATGTCTCCGAAAGAGAATCAAGCATGTGTACAGGGGCATAAACGCAGCAGTGATAGGATTGGAGAGGTTCGGTGAGCAAATGAAGACCCTTTGAAGTCATATTGCATGGTACCCATTCCACGGGTTTCAACTACCCAGGTTTAAGGTATTCTTCCTTCAGCTAAAACATGCATGTGGAACCTAGAGTATGATCAACCATGTGATCGGGAGACGTGTTCAAATATGTCTCAGTTTTCCTCCCCTGGTACTCGGGTGCAACATTCCAGACGCTTTACTAACACTCTCCCCACTTGGAGAGTCAGTCCCTTTAACCTCCTGTTTGGCCCAGTTTGCAATTTCTGCGGAAGATGAACAGGAATAGCGAGAACCAATGAGAGGCTAGCTGGAGGTGTCTGGACGGGCAAATTTAACTCTCATTTCCCACCAGGAAGAGGAATTAACCAAAGGCTCAGCATGCCGGGCCGGAAACAGATTAGGGCCTGAAGCCATCCTGCGGTGTTGATGCCAGGTCACAAGAAAGCGAGTTGAAGAAAGGAGCTCAGGGGCACTGTAATTCACAAACCTGCAGAGTTATAAATGACAGCTATCGTCCAAAAATAGACTGAAGTAAGGCTGCCAAGAGGACTTGAAAGCGGGGCAGAATTGCAGGAAACCGATTTCAGGAGGTAGACTGGAATTGCATTGAAAGCATAGGAAAAGAGGCAGAACGTCCACAATGATGCACTTGGCCAAAAAGGGCGTATGCGTTTTTTCCTGAATATATTCAGGAAAAAACGCATACGCCCTTTTTGGCCAACCAAGCAAGCTTGCAAAGGAAATCTGCACTACAATGAAGTCTCACTTCCCCCCAGTCAAAAGGGCCATCTGAAAAAAGTGTAAAATCCAGAAAGGCAGGACAGGCCATGGAGAACTGGGAGCCTTGTTATGCTGATGGGCGGGATGTAAATTGCCAACAGACACTCGGGAGAAGTGTATGGTGTTTCCTGAAACATCTAAAAAACAAAGCAACAGAACCTAGGGCACTTCCACTTATGGTCCTATAGCTTAGGGAAATTAAAATCAAAAAGACACAGCCACCCCAAAGTTTGGGACGCCTCTGTTTACAAGAACCTCATTTACAGTACAAGTTCAAAATCGCAGAAAGTGAAAAATGGATAAAGAAGTTGTGGTATTTACTTACAAAGCAATATCACTCAGCAATGAAATCTGTGTCATCAGGCCCTTAGCAGCACAATGAGTGGATTCAGGTATGATGATTCTAACTGAAGTAAGTCACACAGAAAAAGAAACATCATAAGATATCAGTAATACACGGAATGTAAACTTGGCTACACAGGAACTGAATTACAAAACAGAACAGGGTCTCAAATTTAGAAAACCAACTTATGCTTGCTTAAGGGTAAAGGTGAGTTGGGGTGCTGCATAAAACCAGAGATTGAAATGAGCACAGATAAAGTTCCTTAAGTCAAATATGGAATAGACAAGAGCTACTCCTTGCTCAACGAAATGGACTCAACACCGCATATTAAACGCCTAAGAATGTACCTGTCTAGTAAGTATCTTAAAACCTATGGATTGCTATGTCTCCGAAAGAGAATCAAGCATGTGTACAGGGGCATAAACGCAGCAGTGATAGGATTGGAGAGGTTCGGTGAGCAAATGAAGACCCTTTGAAGTCATATTGCATGGTACCCATTACACGGGTCTTAACTCTCCAGGTTTAAGGTATTCTTCCTTCAGCTAAAACATGCATGTGGAACCCAAGTATGATCAACCATCTGAACGGGAGACGTGTTCAAATATGTCTCAGTTTTCCTCCCCTGGTACTCGGGTGCAACATTCCAGACGCTTTACTAACACTCTCCCCACTTGGAGAGTCAGCGCCTTTAACCTCCTGTTTGGCCCAGTTTGCAATTTCTGCGGAAGATGAACAGGAATAGCGAGAACCAATGAGAGACTAGCTGGAGGTGTCTGGACGGGCAAATTTAACTCTCATTTCCCACCAGGAAGAGAAAATAACCAAAGGCTCAGCGTGCCGTGCCGGAACCAGATTAGGGCCTGAAGCCATCCTGCGGTGTTGCGGCCAGCTCACAAGAAACCAAGTTGAACAAAGGAGCTCAGGGGCACTGTAATTCACAAACCTGCAGAGTTATAAATGACAGCTATCGTCCAAAAATAGACTGAAGTAAGGCTGCCAAGAGGACTTGAAAGCGGGGCAGAATTGCAGGAAACCGATTTCAGGAGGTAGACTGGAATTGCATTGCAAGCATAGGAAAAGAGGCAGAACGTCCACAATGATGCACGTGGCCAAAAAGGGCGTATGCGTTTTTTCCTGAATATATTCAGGAAAAAACGCATACGCCCTTTTTGGCCAACCAAGCAAGCTTGCAAAGGAAATCTGCACTACAATGAAGTCTCACTTCCCCCCGGTCAAAAGGGCCATCTGAAAAAAGTGTAAAATCCAGAAAGGCAGGACAGGACATGGAGAACTGGGAGCCTTCTTATGCTGATGGGCGGGATGTAAATTGCCAACAACCACTCGGGAGAAGTGTATGGTGTTTCCTGAAACATCTAAAAAACAAAGCAACAGAACCTAGGGCACTTCCACTTATGGTCCTATAGCTTAGGGAAATTAAAATCAAAAAGACACAGCCACCCCAAAGTTTGGAACGGCTCTGTTTACAAGAACCTCGTTTACAGTACAAGTTCAACATCGCAGAAAGTGAAAAATGGATAAAGATGTTGTGGTATTTACTTACAAAGCAATATCACTCAGCAATGAAATCTGTGTCATCAGGCCCTTAGCAGCACAATGAGTGGATTCAGGTATGATGATTCTAACTGAAGTAAGTCACACAGAAAAAGAAACATCATAAGATATCAGTAATACACGGAATGAAAACTTGGCTACACAGGAACTGAATTACAGAACAGAACAGGGTCTCAAATTTAGAAAACCAACTTATGCTTGCTTAAGTGTAAAGGTGAGTTGGGGTGCTGCATAAAACCAGAGATTGAAATGAGCACAGATAAAGTTCCTTAAGTCAAATATGGAATAGACAAGAGCTACTCCTTGCTCAACGAAATGGACTCAACACCGCATATTAAACGCCTAAGAACGTACCTGACTAGTAAGTATCTTAAAACCTATGGATTGCTATGTCTCCGAAAGAGAATCAAGCATGTGTACAGGGGCATAAACGCAGCAGTGATAGGATTGGAGAGGTTCGGTGAGCAAATGAAGACCCTTTGAAGTCATATTGCATGGTACCCATTACACGGGTCTTAACTCTCCAGATTTAAGGTATTCTTCCTTTAGCTAAAACATGCATGTGGAACCTAAGTATGATCAACCATCTGAATGGGAGACGTGTTCAAATATGTCTCAGTTTTCCTCCCCTGGTACTCGGGTGCAACATTCCAGACGCTTTACTAACACTCTCCCCACTTGGAGAGTCAGTCCCTTTAACCTCCTGTTTGGCCCAGTTTGCAATTTCTGCGGAAGATGAACAGGAATAGCGAGAACCAATGAGAGACTAGCTGGAGGTGTCTGAACGGGCAAATTAAACTCTCATTTCCCACCAGGAAGAGGAATTAACCAAAGGCTCAGCATGCCGGGCCGGAACCAGATTAGGGCCTGAAGCCATCCTGCGGTGTTGCGGCCAGGTCACAAGAAAGCGAGTTGAAGAAAGGAGCTCAGGGGCACTGTAATTCACAAACCTGCAGAGTTATAAATGACAGCTATCGTCCAAACATAGACTGAAGTAAGGCTGCCAAGAGGACTTGAAAGCGGGGCAGAATTGCAGGAAACCGATTTCAGGAGGTAGACTGGAATTGCATTGAAAGCATAGGAAAAGAGGCAGAACGTCCACAATGATGCACTTGGCCAAAAAGGGCGTATGCGTTTTTTCCTGAATATATTCAGGAAAAAACGCATACGCCCTTTTTGGCCAACCAAGCAAGCTTGCAAAGGAAATCTGCACTACAATGAAGTCTCACTTCCCCCCGGTCAAAAGGGCCATCTGAAAAAAGTGTAAAATCCAGAAAGGCAACAGGCCATTGAGAACTGGGAGCCTTGTTATGCTGATGGGCGGGATGTAAATTGCCAACAGACACTTGGGAGAAGTGTATGGTGTTTCCTGAAACATCTAAAAAACAAAGCAACAGAGCCTAGGGCACT
Source organism: Delphinus delphis (assembly GCF_949987515.2). NCBI lineage: Eukaryota > Metazoa > Chordata > Mammalia > Artiodactyla > Delphinidae > Delphinus > Delphinus delphis. The sequence continues at coordinate 863,858 of NW_027192698.1, read as the reverse complement.
TCCAGTTATGGTCCTATAGCTTAGGGAAATTAAAATCAAAAAGACACAGCCACCCCAAAGTTTGGAACGGCTCTGTTTACAAGAACCTCGTTTACAGTACAAGTTCAACATCGCAGAAAGTGAAAAATGGATAAAGAACTTGTGGTACTTACGTACAATGCAGTATCACTCAGCAATGAAATCTATGTCATCAGGCCCTTAGCAGCACAATGAGTGGATTCAGGTATGATGATTCTAACTAAAATAAGTCACACAGAAAAAGAAACATCATAAGATATCAGTAATACACGGAATGGAAACTTGGCTACACAGGAACTGAATTACAGAACAGAACAGGGTCTCAAATTTAGAAAACCAACTTATGCTTGCTTAAGGGTAAAGGTGAGTTGGGGTGCTGCATAAAACCAGAGATTGAAATGAGCACAGATAAAGTTCCTTAAGCCAAATATGGAATAGACAAGAGCTACTCCTTGCTCAACGAAATGGACTCAACACCGCATATTAAACGCCTAAGAATGTACCTGACTTATAAGTATCTTAAAACCTATGGATTGCTATGTCTCCGAAAGAGAATCAAGCATGTGTACAGGGGCATAAACGCAGCAGTGATAGGATTGGAGAGGTTCGGTGAGCAAATGAAGACCCTTTGAAGTCATATTGCATGGTACCCATTCCACGGGTTTCAACTACCCAGGTTTAAGGTATTCTTCCTTCAGCTAAAACATGCATGTGGAACCTAGAGTATGATCAACCATGTGATCGGGAGACGTGTTCAAATATGTCTCAGTTTTCCTCCCCTGGTACTCGGGTGCAACATTCCAGACGCTTTACTAACACTCTCCCCACTTGGAGAGTCAGTCCCTTTAACCTCCTGTTTGGCCCAGTTTGCAATTTCTGCGGAAGATGAACAGGAATAGCGAGAACCAATGAGAGGCTAGCTGGAGGTGTCTGGACGGGCAAATTTAACTCTCATTTCCCACCAGGAAGAGGAATTAACCAAAGGCTCAGCATGCCGGGCCGGAAACAGATTAGGGCCTGAAGCCATCCTGCGGTGTTGATGCCAGGTCACAAGAAAGCGAGTTGAAGAAAGGAGCTCAGGGGCACTGTAATTCACAAACCTGCAGAGTTATAAATGACAGCTATCGTCCAAAAATAGACTGAAGTAAGGCTGCCAAGAGGACTTGAAAGCGGGGCAGAATTGCAGGAAACCGATTTCAGGAGGTAGACTGGAATTGCATTGAAAGCATAGGAAAAGAGGCAGAACGTCCACAATGATGCACTTGGCCAAAAAGGGCGTATGCGTTTTTTCCTGAATATATTCAGGAAAAAACGCATACGCCCTTTTTGGCCAACCAAGCAAGCTTGCAAAGGAAATCTGCACTACAATGAAGTCTCACTTCCCCCCAGTCAAAAGGGCCATCTGAAAAAAGTGTAAAATCCAGAAAGGCAGGACAGGCCATGGAGAACTGGGAGCCTTGTTATGCTGATGGGCGGGATGTAAATTGCCAACAGACACTCGGGAGAAGTGTATGGTGTTTCCTGAAACATCTAAAAAACAAAGCAACAGAACCTAGGGCACTTCCACTTATGGTCCTATAGCTTAGGGAAATTAAAATCAAAAAGACACAGCCACCCCAAAGTTTGGGACGCCTCTGTTTACAAGAACCTCATTTACAGTACAAGTTCAACATCGCAGAAAGTGAAAAATGGATAAAGAAGTTGTGGTATTTACTTACAAAGCAATATCACTCAGCAATGAAATCTGTGTCATCAGGCCCTTAGCAGCACAATGAGTGGATTCAGGTATGATGATTCTAACTGAAGTAAGTCACACAGAAAAAGAAACATCATAAGATATCAGTAATACACGGAATGTAAACTTGGCTACACAGGAACTGAATTACAAAACAGAACAGGGTCTCAAATTTAGAAAACCAACTTATGCTTGCTTAAGGGTAAAGGTGAGTTGGGGTGCTGCATAAAACCAGAGATTGAAATGAGCACAGATAAAGTTCCTTAAGCCAAATATGGAATAGACAAGAGCTACTCCTTGCTCAACGAAATGGACTCAACACCGCATATTAAACGCCTAAGAATGTACCTGACTAGTAAGTATCTTAAAACCTATGGATTGCTATGTCTCCGAAAGAGAATCAAGCATGTGTACAGGGGCATAAACGCAGCAGTGATAGGATTGGAGAGGTTCGGTGAGCAAATGAAGACCCTTTGAAGTCATATTGCATGGTACCCATTACACGGGTCTTAACTCTCCAGGTTTAAGGTATTCTTCCTTCAGCTAAAACATGCATGTGGAACCCAAGTATGATCAACCATGTGAACGGGAGACGTGTTCAAATATGTCTCAGTTTTCCTCCCCTGGTACTCGGGTGCAACATTCCAGACGCTTTACTAACACTCTCCCCACTTGGAGAGTCAGCGCCTTTAACCTCCTGTTTGGCCCAGTTTGCAATTTCTGCGGAAGATGAACAGGAATAGCGAGAACCAATGAGAGACTAGCTGGAGGTGTCTGGACGGGCAAATTTAACTCTCATTTCCCACCAAGAAGAGGAAATAACCAAAGGCTCAGCGTGCCGTGCCGGAACCAGATTAGGGCCTGAAGCCATCCTGCGGTGTTGCGGCCAGCTCACAAGAAAGCAAGTCGAAGAAAAGAGCTCAGGGGCACTGTAATTCACACACCTGCAGATTTATAAATGACAGCTATCGTCCAAAAATAGACTGAAGTAAGGCTGCCAAGAGGACTTGAAAGCGGGGCAGAATTGCAGGAAACCGATTTCAGGAGGTAGACTGGAATTGCATTGAAAGCATAGGAAAAGAGGCAGAACGTCCACAATGATGCACTTGGCCAAAAAGGGCGTATGCGTTTTTTCCTGAATATATTCAGGAAAAAACGCATACGCCCTTTTTGGCCAACCAAGCAAGCTTGCAAAGGAAATCTGCACTACAATGAAGTCTCACTTCCCCCCGGTCAAAAGGGCCATCTGAAAAAAGTGTAAAATCCAGAAAGGCAGGACAGGCCATGGAGAACTGGGAGCCTTGTTATGCTGATGGGCGGGATGTAAATTGCCAACAACCACTCGGGAGAAGTGTATGGTGTTTCCTGAAACATCTAAAAAACAAAGCAACAGAGCCTAGGGCACTTCCACTTATGGTCCTATAGCTTAGGGAAATTAAAATCAAAAAGACACAGCCACCCCAAAGTTTGGGACGCCTCTGTTTACAAGAACCTCATTTACAGTACAAGTTCAAAATCGCAGAAAGTGAAAAATGGATAAAGAAGTTGTGGTATTTACTTACAAAGCAATATCACTCAGCAATGAAATCTGTGTCATCAGGCCCTTAGCAGCACAATGAGTGGATTCAGGTATGATGATTCTAACTGAAGTAAGTCACACAGAAAAAGAAACATCATAAGATATCAGTAATACACGGAATGTAAACTTGGCTACACAGGAACTGAATTACAAAACAGAACAGGGTCTCAAATTTAGAAAACCAACTTATGCTTGCTTAAGGGTAAAGGTGAGTTGGGGTGCTGCATAAAACCAGAGATTGAAATGAGCACAGATAAAGTTCCTTAAGTCAAATATGGAATAGACAAGAGCTACTCCTTGCTCAACGAAATGGACTCAACACCGCATATTAAACGCCTAAGAATGTACCTGTCTAGTAAGTATCTTAAAACCTATGGATTGCTATGTCTCCGAAAGAGAATCAAGCATGTGTACAGGGGCATAAACGCAGCAGTGATAGGATTGGAGAGGTTCGGTGAGCAAATGAAGACCCTTTGAAGTCATATTGCATGGTACCCATTACACGGGTCTTAACTCTCCAGGTTTAAGGTATTCTTCCTTCAGCTAAAACATGCATGTGGAACCCAAGTATGATCAACCATCTGAACGGGAGACGTGTTCAAATATGTCTCAGTTTTCCTCCCCTGGTACTCGGGTGCAACATTCCAGACGCTTTACTAACACTCTCCCCACTTGGAGAGTCAGCGCCTTTAACCTCCTGTTTGGCCCAGTTTGCAATTTCTGCGGAAGATGAACAGGAATAGCGAGAACCAATGAGAGACTAGCTGGAGGTGTCTGGACGGGCAAATTTAACTCTCATTTCCCACCAGGAAGAGAAAATAACCAAAGGCTCAGCGTGCCGTGCCGGAACCAGATTAGGGCCTGAAGCCATCCTGCGGTGTTGCGGCCAGCTCACAAGAAACCAAGTTGAACAAAGGAGCTCAGGGGCACTGTAATTCACAAACCTGCAGAGTTATAAATGACAGCTATCGTCCAAAAATAGACTGAAGTAAGGCTGCCAAGAGGACTTGAAAGCGGGGCAGAATTGCAGGAAACCGATTTCAGGAGGTAGACTGGAATTGCATTGCAAGCATAGGAAAAGAGGCAGAACGTCCACAATGATGCACGTGGCCAAAAAGGGCGTATGCGTTTTTTCCTGAATATATTCAGGAAAAAACGCATACGCCCTTTTTGGCCAACCAAGCAAGCTTGCAAAGGAAATCTGCACTACAATGAAGTCTCACTTCCCCCCGGTCAAAAGGGCCATCTGAAAAAAGTGTAAAATCCAGAAAGGCAGGACAGGACATGGAGAACTGGGAGCCTTCTTATGCTGATGGGCGGGATGTAAATTGCCAACAACCACTCGGGAGAAGTGTATGGTGTTTCCTGAAACATCTAAAAAACAAAGCAACAGAACCTAGGGCACTTCCACTTATGGTCCTATAGCTTAGGGAAATTAAAATCAAAAAGACACAGCCACCCCAAAGTTTGGAACGGCTCTGTTTACAAGAACCTCGTTTACAGTACAAGTTCAACATCGCAGAAAGTGAAAAATGGATAAAGATGTTGTGGTATTTACTTACAAAGCAATATCACTCAGCAATGAAATCTGTGTCATCAGGCCCTTAGCAGCACAATGAGTGGATTCAGGTATGATGATTCTAACTGAAGTAAGTCACACAGAAAAAGAAACATCATAAGATATCAGTAATACACGGAATGAAAACTTGGCTACACAGGAACTGAATTACAGAACAGAACAGGGTCTCAAATTTAGAAAACCAACTTATGCTTGCTTAAGTGTAAAGGTGAGTTGGGGTGCTGCATAAAACCAGAGATTGAAATGAGCACAGATAAAGTTCCTTAAGTCAAATATGGAATAGACAAGAGCTACTCCTTGCTCAACGAAATGGACTCAACACCGCATATTAAACGCCTAAGAACGTACCTGACTAGTAAGTATCTTAAAACCTATGGATTGCTATGTCTCCGAAAGAGAATCAAGCATGTGTACAGGGGCATAAACGCAGCAGTGATAGGATTGGAGAGGTTCGGTGAGCAAATGAAGACCCTTTGAAGTCATATTGCATGGTACCCATTACACGGGTCTTAACTCTCCAGATTTAAGGTATTCTTCCTTTAGCTAAAACATGCATGTGGAACCTAAGTATGATCAACCATCTGAATGGGAGACGTGTTCAAATATGTCTCAGTTTTCCTCCCCTGGTACTCGGGTGCAACATTCCAGACGCTTTACTAACACTCTCCCCACTTGGAGAGTCAGTCCCTTTAACCTCCTGTTTGGCCCAGTTTGCAATTTCTGCGGAAGATGAACAGGAATAGCGAGAACCAATGAGAGACTAGCTGGAGGTGTCTGAACGGGCAAATTAAACTCTCATTTCCCACCAGGAAGAGGAATTAACCAAAGGCTCAGCATGCCGGGCCGGAACCAGATTAGGGCCTGAAGCCATCCTGCGGTGTTGCGGCCAGGTCACAAGAAAGCGAGTTGAAGAAAGGAGCTCAGGGGCACTGTAATTCACAAACCTGCAGAGTTATAAATGACAGCTATCGTCCAAACATAGACTGAAGTAAGGCTGCCAAGAGGACTTGAAAGCGGGGCAGAATTGCAGGAAACCGATTTCAGGAGGTAGACTGGAATTGCATTGAAAGCATAGGAAAAGAGGCAGAACGTCCACAATGATGCACTTGGCCAAAAAGGGCGTATGCGTTTTTTCCTGAATATATTCAGGAAAAAACGCATACGCCCTTTTTGGCCAACCAAGCAAGCTTGCAAAGGAAATCTGCACTACAATGAAGTCTCACTTCCCCCCGGTCAAAAGGGCCATCTGAAAAAAGTGTAAAATCCAGAAAGGCAACAGGCCATTGAGAACTGGGAGCCTTGTTATGCTGATGGGCGGGATGTAAATTGCCAACAGACACTTGGGAGAAGTGTATGGTGTTTCCTGAAACATCTAAAAAACAAAGCAACAGAGCCTAGGGCACTTCCAGTTATGGTCCTATAGCTTAGGGAAATTAAAATCAAAAAGACACAGCCACCCCAAAGTTTGGAACGGCTCTGTTTACAAGAACCTCGTTTACAGTACAAGTTCAACATCGCAGAAAGTGAAAAATGGATAAAGAACTTGTGGTACTTACGTACAATGCAGTATCACTCAGCAATGAAATCTATGTCATCAGGCCCTTAGCAGCACAATGAGTGGATTCAGGTATGATGATTCTAACTAAAATAAGTCACACAGAAAAAGAAACATCATAAGATATCAGTAATACACGGAATGGAAACTTGGCTACACAGGAACTGAATTACAGAACAGAACAGGGTCTCAAATTTAGAAAACCAACTTATGCTTGCTTAAGGGTAAAGGTGAGTTGGGGTGCTGCATAAAACCAGAGATTGAAATGAGCACAGATAAAGTTCCTTAAGCCAAATATGGAATAGACAAGAGCTACTCCTTGCTCAACGAAATGGACTCAACACCGCATATTAAACGCCTAAGAATGTACCTGACTTATAAGTATCTTAAAACCTATGGATTGCTATGTCTCCGAAAGAGAATCAAGCATGTGTACAGGGGCATAAACGCAGCAGTGATAGGATTGGAGAGGTTCGGTGAGCAAATGAAGACCCTTTGAAGTCATATTGCATGGTACCCATTCCACGGGTTTCAACTACCCAGGTTTAAGGTATTCTTCCTTCAGCTAAAACATGCATGTGGAACCTAGAGTATGATCAACCATGTGATCGGGAGACGTGTTCAAATATGTCTCAGTTTTCCTCCCCTGGTACTCGGGTGCAACATTCCAGACGCTTTACTAACACTCTCCCCACTTGGAGAGTCAGTCCCTTTAACCTCCTGTTTGGCCCAGTTTGCAATTTCTGCGGAAGATGAACAGGAATAGCGAGAACCAATGAGAGGCTAGCTGGAGGTGTCTGGACGGGCAAATTTAACTCTCATTTCCCACCAGGAAGAGGAATTAACCAAAGGCTCAGCATGCCGGGCCGGAAACAGATTAGGGCCTGAAGCCATCCTGCGGTGTTGATGCCAGGTCACAAGAAAGCGAGTTGAAGAAAGGAGCTCAGGGGCACTGTAATTCACAAACCTGCAGAGTTATAAATGACAGCTATCGTCCAAAAATAGACTGAAGTAAGGCTGCCAAGAGGACTTGAAAGCGGGGCAGAATTGCAGGAAACCGATTTCAGGAGGTAGACTGGAATTGCATTGAAAGCATAGGAAAAGAGGCAGAACGTCCACAATGATGCACTTGGCCAAAAAGGGCGTATGCGTTTTTTCCTGAATATATTCAGGAAAAAACGCATACGCCCTTTTTGGCCAACCAAGCAAGCTTGCAAAGGAAATCTGCACTACAATGAAGTCTCACTTCCCCCCAGTCAAAAGGGCCATCTGAAAAAAGTGTAAAATCCAGAAAGGCAGGACAGGCCATGGAGAACTGGGAGCCTTGTTATGCTGATGGGCGGGATGTAAATTGCCAACAGACACTCGGGAGAAGTGTATGGTGTTTCCTGAAACATCTAAAAAACAAAGCAACAGAACCTAGGGCACTTCCACTTATGGTCCTATAGCTTAGGGAAATTAAAATCAAAAAGACACAGCCACCCCAAAGTTTGGGACGCCTCTGTTTACAAGAACCTCATTTACAGTACAAGTTCAACATCGCAGAAAGTGAAAAATGGATAAAGAAGTTGTGGTATTTACTTACAAAGCAATATCACTCAGCAATGAAATCTGTGTCATCAGGCCCTTAGCAGCACAATGAGTGGATTCAGGTATGATGATTCTAACTGAAGTAAGTCACACAGAAAAAGAAACATCATAAGATATCAGTAATACACGGAATGTAAACTTGGCTACACAGGAACTGAATTACAAAACAGAACAGGGTCTCAAATTTAGAAAACCAACTTATGCTTGCTTAAGGGTAAAGGTGAGTTGGGGTGCTGCATAAAACCAGAGATTGAAATGAGCACAGATAAAGTTCCTTAAGCCAAATATGGAATAGACAAGAGCTACTCCTTGCTCAACGAAATGGACTCAACACCGCATATTAAACGCCTAAGAATGTACCTGACTAGTAAGTATCTTAAAACCTATGGATTGCTATGTCTCCGAAAGAGAATCAAGCATGTGTACAGGGGCATAAACGCAGCAGTGATAGGATTGGAGAGGTTCGGTGAGCAAATGAAGACCCTTTGAAGTCATATTGCATGGTACCCATTACACGGGTCTTAACTCTCCAGGTTTAAGGTATTCTTCCTTCAGCTAAAACATGCATGTGGAACCCAAGTATGATCAACCATGTGAACGGGAGACGTGTTCAAATATGTCTCAGTTTTCCTCCCCTGGTACTCGGGTGCAACATTCCAGACGCTTTACTAACACTCTCCCCACTTGGAGAGTCAGCGCCTTTAACCTCCTGTTTGGCCCAGTTTGCAATTTCTGCGGAAGATGAACAGGAATAGCGAGAACCAATGAGAGACTAGCTGGAGGTGTCTGGACGGGCAAATTTAACTCTCATTTCCCACCAAGAAGAGGAAATAACCAAAGGCTCAGCGTGCCGTGCCGGAACCAGATTAGGGCCTGAAGCCATCCTGCGGTGTTGCGGCCAGCTCACAAGAAAGCAAGTCGAAGAAAAGAGCTCAGGGGCACTGTAATTCACACACCTGCAGATTTATAAATGACAGCTATCGTCCAAAAATAGACTGAAGTAAGGCTGCCAAGAGGACTTGAAAGCGGGGCAGAATTGCAGGAAACCGATTTCAGGAGGTAGACTGGAATTGCATTGAAAGCATAGGAAAAGAGGCAGAACGTCCACAATGATGCACTTGGCCAAAAAGGGCGTATGCGTTTTTTCCTGAATATATTCAGGAAAAAACGCATACGCCCTTTTTGGCCAACCAAGCAAGCTTGCAAAGGAAATCTGCACTACAATGAAGTCTCACTTCCCCCCGGTCAAAAGGGCCATCTGAAAAAAGTGTAAAATCCAGAAAGGCAGGACAGGCCATGGAGAACTGGGAGCCTTGTTATGCTGATGGGCGGGATGTAAATTGCCAACAACCACTCGGGAGAAGTGTATGGTGTTTCCTGAAACATCTAAAAAACAAAGCAACAGAGCCTAGGGCACTTCCACTTATGGTCCTATAGCTTAGGGAAATTAAAATCAAAAAGACACAGCCACCCCAAAGTTTGGAACGGCTCTGTTTACAAGAACCTCGTTTACAGTACAAGTTCAACATCGCAGAAAGTGAAAAATGGATAAAGAACTTGTGGTACTTACGTACAATGCAGTATCACTCAGCAATGAAATCTATGTCATCAGGCCCTTAGCAGCACAATGAGTGGATTCAGGTATGATGATTCTAACTGAAATAAGTCACACAGAAAAAGAAACATCATAAGATATCAGTAATACACGGAATGTAAACTTGGCTACACAGGAACTGAATTACAGAACAGAACAGGGTCTCAAATTTAGAAAACCAACTTATGCTTGCTTAAGGGTAAAGGTGAGTTGGGGTGCTGCATAAAACCAGAGATTGAAATGAGCACAGATAAAGTTCCTTAAGCCAAATATGGAATAGACAAGAGCTACTCCTTGCTCAACGAAATGGACTCAACACCGCATATTAAACGCCTAAGAATGTACCTGACTTGTAAGTATCGTAAAACCTATGGATTGCTATGTCTCCAAAAGAGAATCAAGCATGTGTACAGGGGCATAAACGCAGCAGTGATAGGATTGGAGAGGTTCGGTGAGCAAATGAAGACCCTTTGAAATCATATTGCATGGTACCCATTCCACGGGTTTCAACTACCCAGGTTTAAGGTATTCTTCCTTCAGCTAAAACATGCATGTGGAACCTAGAGTATGATCAACCATGAGATCGGGAGACGTGTTCAAATATGTCTCAGTTTTCCTCCCCTGGTACTCGGGTGCAACATTCCAGACGCTTTACTAACACTCTCCCCACTTGGAGAGTCAGTCCCTTTAACCTCCTGTTTGGCCCAGTTTGCAATTTCTGCGGAAGATGAACAGGAATAGCGAGAACCAATGAGAGACTAGCTGGAGGTGTCTGAACGGGCAAATTTAACTCTCATTTCCCACCAGGAAGAGGAATTAACCAAAGGCTCAGCATGCCGGGCCGGAACCAGATTAGGGCCTGAAGCCATCCTGCGGTGTTGCGGCCAGGTCACAAGAAAGCGAGTTGAAGAAAGGAGCTCAGGGGCACTGTAATTCACAAACCTGCAGAGTTATAAATGACAGCTATCGTCCAAAAATAGACTGAAGTAAGGCTGCCAAGAGGACTTGAAAGCGGGGCAGAATTGCAGGAAACCGATTTCAGGAGGTAGACTGGAATTGCATTGAAAGCATAGGAAAAGAGGCAGAACGTCCACAATGATGCACTTGGCCAAAAAGGGTGTATGCGTTTTTTCCTGAATATATTCAGGAAAAAACGCATACGCCCTTTTTGGCCAACCAAGCAAGCTTGCAAAGGAAATCTGCACTACAATGAAGTCTCACTTCCCCCCGGTCAAAAGGGCCATCTGAAAAAAGTGTAAAATCCAGAAAGGCAACAGGCCATTGAGAACTGGGAGCCTTGTTATGCTGATGGGCGGGATGTAAATTGCCAACAGACACTTGGGAGAAGTGTATGGTGTTTCCTGAAACATCTAAAAAACAAAGCAACAGAGCCTAGGGCACTTCCACTTATGGTCCTATAGCTTAGGGAAATTAAAATCAAAAAGACACAGCCACCCCAAAGTTTGGAACGGCTCTGTTTACAAGAATCTCATTTACAGTACAAGTTCAACATCGCAGAAAGTGAAAAATGGATAAAGAAGTTGTGGTATTCACTTACAAAGCAATATCACTCAGCAATGAAATCTATGTCATCAGGCCCTTAGCAGCACAATGAGTGGATTCAGGTATGATGATTCTAACTGAACTAAGTCACACAGAAAAAGAAACATCATAAGATATCAGTAATACACGGAATGGAAACTTGGCTACACAGGAACTGAATTACAGAACAGAACAGGGTCTCAAATTTAGAAAAACAACTTATGCTTGCTTAAGGGTAAAGGTGAGTTGGGGTGCTGCATAAAACCAGAGATTGAAATGAGCACAGATAAAGTTCCTTAAGCCAAATATGGAATAGACAAGAGCTACTCCTTGCTCAACGAAATGGACTCAACACCGCATATTAAACGCCTAAGAATGTACCTGACTAGTAAGTATCTTAAAACCTATGGATTGCTATGTCTCCGAAAGAGAATCAAGCATGTGTACAGGGGCATAAACGCAGCAGTGATAGGATTGGAGAGGTTCGGTGAGCAAATGAAGACCCTTTGAAGTCATATTGCATGGTACCCATTCCACGGGTTTCAACTACCCAGGTTTAAGGTATTCTTCCTTCAGCTAAAACATGCATGTGGAACCTAGAGTATGATCAACCATGTGATCGGGAGACGTGTTCAAATATGTCTCAGTTTTCCTCCCCTGGTACTCGGGTGCAACATTCCAGACGCTTTACTAACACTCTCCCCACTTGGAGAGTCAGTCCCTTTAACCTCCTGTTTGGCCCAGTTTGCAATTTCTGCGGAAGATGAACAGGAATAGCGAGAACCAATGAGAGGCTAGCTGGAGGTGTCTGGACGGGCAAATTTAACTCTCATTTCCCACCAGGAAGAGGAATTAACCAAAGGCTCAGCATGCCGGGTCGGAACCAGATTAGGGCCTGAAGCCATCCTGCGGTGTTGCGGCCAGGTCACAAGAAAGCGAGTTGAAGAAAGGAGCTCAGGGGCACTGTAATTCACAAACCTGCAGAGTTATAAATGACAGCTATCGTCCAAAAATAGACTGAAGTAAGGCTGCCAAGAGGACTTGAAAGCGGGGCAGAATTGCAGGAAACCGATTTCAGGAGGTAGACTGGAATTGCATTGAAAGCATAGGAAAAGAGGCAGAACGTCCACAATGATGCACTTGGCCAAAAAGGGCGTATGCGTTTTTTCCTGAATATATTCAGGAAAAAACGCATACGCCCTTTTTGGCCAACCAAGCAAGCTTGCAAAGGAAATCTGCACTACAATGAAGTCTCACTTCCCCCCGGTCAAAAGGGCCATCTGAAAAAAGTGTAAAATCCAGAAAGGCAGGACAGGCCATGGAGAACTGGGAGCCTTGTTATGCTGAAGGGCGGGATGTAAATTGCCAACAAACACTCGGGAGAAGTGTATGGTGTTTCCTGAAACATCTAAAAAACAAAGCAACAGAGCCTAGGGCACTTCCACTTATGGTCCTATAGCTTAGGGAAATTAAAATCAAAAAGACACAGCCACCCCAAAGTTTGGAACGGCTCTGTTTACAAGAACCTCGTTTACAGTACAAGTTCAACATCGCAGAAAGTGAAAAATGGATAAAGAAGTTGTGGTATTCACTTACAAAGCAATATCACTCAGCAATGAAATCTATGTCATCAGGCCCTTAGCAGCACAATGAGTGGATTCAGGTATGATGATTCTAACTGAAATAAGTCACACAGAAAAAGAAACATCATAAGATATCAGTAATACACGGAATGGAAACTTGGCTACCTAGGAACTGAATTACAGAACAGAACAGGGTCTCAAATTTAGAAAACCAACTTATGCTTGCTTAAGGGTAAAGGTGAGTTGGGGTGCTGCATAAAACCAGAGATTGAAATGAGCACAGATAAAGTTCCTTAAGCCAAATATGGAATAGACAAGAGCTACTCCTTGCTCAACGAAATGGACTCAACACCCCATATTAAACGCCTAAGAATGTACCTGACTAGTAAGTATCGTAAAACCTATGGATTGCTATGTCTCCAAAAGAGAATCAAGCATGTGTACAGGGGCATAAACGCAGCAGTGATAGGATTGGAGAGGTTCGGTGAGCAAATGAAGACCCTTTGAAGTCATATTGCATGGTACCCATTACACGGGTCTCAACTCTCCAGGTTTAAGGTATTCTTCCTTCAGCTAAAACATGCATGTGGAACCCAAGTATGATCAACCATGTGAACGGGAGACGTGTTCAAATATGTCTCAGTTTTCCTCCCCTGGTACTCGGGTGCAACATTCCAGACGCTTTACTAACACTCTCCCCACTTGGAGAGTCAGCGCCTTTAACCTCCTGTTTGGCCCAGTTTGCAATTTCTGCGGAAGATGAACAGGAATAGCGAGAACCAATGAGAGGCTAGCTGGAGGTGTCTGGACGGGCAAATTTAACTCTCATTTCCCAACAGGAAGAGGTAATAACCAAAGGCTCAGCGTGCCGTACCGGAACGAGATTAGGGCCTGAAGCCATCCTGCGGTGTTGCGGCCAGCTCAAAAGAAAGCGAGTTGAAGAAAGGAGCTCAGGGGCACTGTAATTCACAAACCTGCAGAGTTATAAATGACAGCTATCGTCCAAAAATAGACTGAAGTAAGGCTGCCAAGAGGACTTGAAAGCGGGGCAGAATTGCAGGAAACCGATTTCAGGAGGTAGACTGGAATTGCATTGAAAGCATAGGAAAAGAGGCAGAACGTCCACAATGATGCACTTGGCCAAAAAGGGCGTATGCGTTTTTTCCTGAATATATTCAGGAAAAAACGCATACGCCCTTTTTGGCCAACCAAGCAAGCTTGCAAAGGAAATCTGCACTACAATGAAGTCTCACTTCCCCCCGGTCAAAAGGGCCATCTGAAAAAAGTGTAAAATCCAGAAAGGCAGGACAGGCCATGGAGAACTGGGAGCCTTGTTATGCTGATGGGCGGGATGTAAATTGCCAACAGACACTCGGGAGAAGTGTATGGTGTTTCCTGAAACATCTAAAAAACAAAGCAACAGAGCCTAGGGCACTGCCACTTATGGTCCTATAGCTTAGGGAAATTAAAATCAAAAAGACACAGCCACCCCAAAGTTTGGGACGCCTCCGTTTACAAGAACCTCGTTTACCGTACAAGTTCAGTATCACAGAAAGTGAAAAATGGATAAAGAACTTGTGGTACTTACGTACAATGCAGTATCACTCAGCAATGAAATCTGTGTCATCAGGCCCTTAGCAGCACAATGAGTGGATTCAGGTATGATGATTCTAACTGAAATAAGTCACACAGAAAAAGAAACATCATAAGATATCAGTAATACACGGAATGGAAACTTGGCTACACAGGAACTGAATTACAGAACAGAACAGGGTCTCAAATTTAGAAAACCAACTTATTCTTGCTTAAGGGTAAAGGTGAGTTGGGGTGCTGCATAAAACCAGAGATTGAAATGAGCACAGATAAAGTTCCTTAAGCCAAATATGGAATAGACAAGAGCTACTCCTTGCTCAACGAAATGGACTCAACACCCCATATTAAACGCCTAAGAATGTACCTGACTAGTAAGTATCTTAAAACCTATGGATTGCTATATCTCCGAAAGAGAATCAAGCATGTGTACAGGGGCATAAACGCAGCAGTGATAGGATTGGAGAGGTTCGGTGAGCAAATGAAGACCCTTTGAAATCATATTGCATGGCACCCATTCCACGGGTTTCAACTACCCAGGTTTAAGGTATTCTTCCTTCAGCTAAAACATGCATGTGGAACCTAGAGTATGATCAACCATGTGATCGGGAGACGTGTTCAAATATGTCTCAGTTTTCCTCCCCTGGTACTCGGGTGCAACATTCCAGACGCTTTACTAACACTCTCCCCACTTGGAGAGTCAGTCCCTTTAACCTCCTGTTTGGCCCAGTTTGCAATTTCTGCGGAAGATGAACAGGAATAGCGAGAACCAATGAGAGACTAGCTGGAGGTGTCTGAACGGGCAAATTTAACTCTCATTTCCCACCAGGAAGAGGAATTAACCAAAGGCTCAGCATGCCGTGCCGGAACCAGATTAGGGCCTGAAGCCATCCTGCGGTGTTGCGGCCAGGTCACAAGAAAGCGAGTTGAAGAAAGGAGCTCAGGGGCACTGTAATTCACAAACCTGCAGAGTTATAAATGACAGCTATCGTCCAAAAATAGACTGAAGTAAGGCTGCCAAGAGGACTTGAAAGCGGGGCAGAATTGCAGGAAACCGATTTCAGGAGGTAGACTGGAATTGCATTGAAAGCATAGGAAAAGAGGCAGAACGTCCACAATGATGCACTTGGCCAAAAAGTGCGTATGCGTTTTTTCCTGAATATATTCAGGAAAAAACGCATACGCCCTTTTTGGCCAACCAAGCAAGCTTGCAAAGGAAATCTGCACTACAATGAAGTCTCACTTCCCCCCGGTCAAAAGGGCCATCTGAAAAAAGTGTAAAATCCAGAAAGGCAACAGGCCATTGAGAACTGGGAGCCTTGTTATGCTGATGGGCGGGATGTAAATTGCCAACAGACACTTGGGAGAAGTGTATGGTGTTTCCTGAAACATCTAAAAAACAAAGCAACAGAGCCTAGGGCACTTCCACTTATGGTCCTATAGCTTAGGGAATTTAAAATCAAAAAGACACAGCCACCCCAAAGTTTGGAACGGCTCTGTTTACAAGAACCTCGTTTACAGTACAAGTTCAACATCGCAGAAAGTGAAAAATGGATAAAGAAGTTGTGGTATTCACTTACAAAGCAATTTCACTCAGCAATGAAATCTATGTCATCAGGCCCTTAGCAGCACAATGAGTGGATTCAGGTATGATGATTCTAACTGAAATAAGTCACACAGAAAAAGAAACATCATAAGATATCAGTAATACACGGAATGGAAACTTGGCTACACAGGAACTGAATTACAGAACAGAACAGGGTGTCAAATTTAGAAAACCAACTTATGCTTGCTTAAGGGTAAAGGTGAGTTGGGGTGCTGCATAAAACCAGAGATTGAAATGAGCACAGATAAAGTTCCCTAAGCCAAATATGGAATAGACAAGAGCTACTCCTTGCTCAACGAAATGGACTCAACACCGCATATTAAACGCCTAAGAATGTACCTGACTTGTAAGTATCTTAAAACCTATGGATTGCTATGTCTCCAAAAGAGAATCAAGCATGTGTACAGGGGCATAAACGCAGCAGTGATAGGATTGGAGAGGTTCGGTGAGCAAATGAAGACCCTTTGAAGTCATATTGCATGGTACCCATTCCACGGGTTTCAACTACCCAGGTTTAAGGTATTCTTCCTTCAGCTAAAACATGCATGTGGAACCTAGAGTATGATCAACCATGTGATCGGGAGACGTGTTCAAATATGTCTCAGTTTTCGTACCCTGGTACTCGGGTGCAACATTCCAGACGCTTTACTAACACTCTCCCGACTTGGAGAGTCAGTCCCTTTAACCTCCTGTTTGGCCCAGTTTGCAATTTCTGCGGAAGATGAACAGGAATAGCGAGAACCAATGGAGACTAGCTGGAGGTGTCTGGACGGGCAAATTTAACTCTCATTTCCTACCAGGAAGAGGAATTAACCAAAGGCTCAGCGTGCCGTGCCGGAACCAGATTAGGGCCTGAAGCCATCCTGCAGTGTTGCGGCCAGGTCACAAGAAAGCGAGTTGAAGAAAGGAGCTCAGGGGCACTGTAATTCACAAACCTGCAGAGTTATAAATGACAGCTATCGTCCAAAAATAGACTGAAGTAAGGCTGCCAAGAGGACTTGAAAGCGGGGCAGAATTGCAGGAAACCGATTTCAGGAGGTAGACTGGAATTGCATTGAAAGCATAGGAAAAGAGGCAGAACGTCCACAATGATGCACTTGGCCAAAAAGGGCGTATGCGTTTTTTCCTGAATATATTCAGGAAAAAACGCATACGCCCTTTTTGGCCAACCAAGCAAGCTTGCAAAGGAAATCTGCACTACAATGAAGTCTCACTTCCCCCCGGTCAAAAGGGCCATCTGAAAAAAGTGTAAAATCCAGAAAGGCAGGACAGGCCATGGAGAACTGGGAGCCTTGTTATGCTGATGGGCGGGATGTAAATTGCCAACAGACACTCGGGAGAAGTGTATGGTGTTTCCTGAAACATCTAAAAAACAAAGCAACAGAGCCTAGGGCACTGCCACTTATGGTCCTATAGCTTAGGGAAATTAAAATCAAAAAGACACAGCCACCCCAAAGTTTGGGACGCCTCCGTTTACAAGAACCTCGTTTACCGTACAAGTTCAGTATCACAGAAAGTGAAAAATGGATAAAGAACTTGTGGTACTTACGTACAATGCAGTATCACTCAGCAATGAAATCTATGTCATCAGGCCCATTGCAGCATAATGAGTGGATTCAGGTACGATGATTCTAACTGAAATAAGTCACACAGAAAAAGAAACATCATAAGATATCACTAATACACGGAATGTAAACTTGGCTACACAGGAACTGCATTCCAAAACAGAACAGGGTCTCAAATTTAGAAAACCAACTTATGCTTGCTTAAGGGGAAAGGTGAGTTGGGGTGCTGCATAAAACCAGGATTGAAATGAGCACAGATAAAGTTCCTTAAGCCAAATATGGAATAGACAAGAGCTACTCCTTGCTCAACGAAATGGACTCAACACCCCATATTAAACGCCTAAGAATGTACCTGACTAGTAAGTATCTTAAAACCTATGGATTGCTATGTCTCCAAAAGAGAATCAAGCATGTGTACAGGGGCATAAACGCAGCAGTGATAGGATTGGAGAGGTTCGGTGAGCAAATGAAGACCCTTTGAAGTCATATTGCATGGTACCCATTACACGGGTCTCAACTCTCCAGGTTTAAGGTATTCTTCCTTCAGCTAAAACATGCATGTGGAACCCAAGTATGATCAACCATGTGAACGGGAGACGTGTTCAAATATGTCTCAGTTTTCCTCCCCTGGTACTCGGGTGCAACATTCCAGACGCTTTACTAACACTCTCCCGACTTGGAGAGTCAGTCCCTTTAACCTCCTGTTTGGCCCAGTTTGCAATTTCTGCGGAAGATGAACAGGAATAGCGAGAACCAATGAGAGGCTAGCTGGAGGTGTCTGGACGGGCAAATTTAACTCTCATTTCCCAACAGGAAGAGGAAATAACCAAAGGCTCAGCGTGCCGTACCGGAACCAGATTAGGGCCTGAAGCCATCCTGCGGTGTTGCGGCCAGGTCACAAGAAAGCGAGTTGAAGAAAGGAGCTCAGGGGCACTGTAATTCACAAACCTGCAGAGTTATAAATGACAGCTATCGTCCAAAAATAGACTGAAGTAAGGCTGCCAAGAGGACTTGAAAGCGGGGCAGAATTGCAGGAAACCGATTTCAGGAGGTAGACTGGAATTGCATTGAAAGCATAGGAAAAGAGGCAGAACGTCCACAATGATGCACTTGGCCAAAAAGGGCGTATGCGTTTTTTCCTGAATATATTCAGGAAAAAACGCATACGCCCTTTTTGGCCAACCAAGCAAGCTTGCAAAGGAAATCTGCACTACAATGAAGTCTCACTTCCCCCCGGTCAAAAGGGCCATCTGAAAAAAGTGTAAAATCCAGAAAGGCACGACAGGCCATGGAGAACTGGGAGCCTTGTTATGCTGATGGGCGGGATGTAAATTGCCAACAACCACTCGGGAGAAGTGTATGGTGTTTCCTGAAACATCTAAAAAACAAAGCAACAGAACCTAGGGCACTTCCACTTATGGTCCTATAGCTTAGGGAAATTAAAATCAAAAAGACACAGCCACCCCAAAGTTTGGAACGGCTCTGTTTACAAGAACCTCGTTTACAGTACAAGTTCAACATCGCAGAAAGTGAAAAATGGATAAAGAAGTTGTGGTATTTACTTACAAAGCAATATCACTCAGCAATGAAATCTGTGTCATCAGGCCCTTAGCAGCACAATGAGTGGATTCAGGTATGATGATTCTAACTGAAATAAGTCACACAGAAAAAGAAACATCATAAGATATCAGTAATACACGGAATGGAAACTTGGCTACACAGGAACTGAATTACAGAACAGAACAGGGTCTCAAATTTAGAAAACCAACTTATTCTTGCTTAAGGGTAAAGGTGAGTTGGGGTGCTGCATAAAACCAGAGATTGAAATGAGCACAGATAAAGTTCCTTAAGCCAAATATGGAATAGACAAGAGCTACTCCTTGCTCAACGAAATGGACTCAACACCCCATATTAAACGCCTAAGAATGTACCTGACTAGTAAGTATCTTAAAACCTATGGATTGCTATATCTCCGAAAGAGAATCAAGCATGTGTACAGGGGCATAAACGCAGCAGTGATAGGATTGGAAAGGTTCGGTGAGCAAATGAAGACCCTTTGAAATCATATTGCATGGCACCCATTCCACGGGTTTCAACTACCCAGGTTTAAGGTATTCTTCCTTCAGCTAAAACATGCATGTGGAACCTAGAGTATGATCAACCATGTGATCGGGAGACGTGTTCAAATATGTCTCAGTTTTCCTCCCCTGGTACTCGGGTGCAACATTCCAGACGCTTTACTAACACTCTCCCCACTTGGAGAGTCAGTCCCTTTAACCTCCTGTTTGGCCCAGTTTGCAATTTCTGCGGAAGATGAACAGGAATAGCGAGAACCAATGAGAGACTAGCTGGAGGTGTCTGAACGGGCAAATTTAACTCTCATTTCCCACCAGGAAGAGGAATTAACCAAAGGCTCAGCATGCCGTGCCGGAACCAGATTAGGGCCTGAAGCCATCCTGCGGTGTTGCGGCCAGGTCACAAGAAAGCGAGTTGAAGAAAGGAGCTCAGGGGCACTGTAATTCACAAACCTGCAGAGTTATAAATGACAGCTATCGTCCAAAAATAGACTGAAGTAAGGCTGCCAAGAGGACTTGAAAGCGGGGCAGAATTGCAGGAAACCGATTTCAGGAGGTAGACTGGAATTGCATTGAAAGCATAGGAAAAGAGGCAGAACGTCCACAATGATGCACTTGGCCAAAAAGGGCGTATGCGTTTTTTCCTGAATATATTCAGGAAAAAACGCATACGCCCTTTTTGGCCAACCAAGCAAGCTTGCAAAGGAAATCTGCACTACAATGAAGTCTCACTTCCCCCCGGTCAAAAGGGCCATCTGAAAAAAGTGTAAAATCCAGAAAGGCAACAGGCCATTGAGAACTGGGAGCCTTGTTATGCTGATGGGCGGGATGTAAATTGCCAACAGACACTCGGGAGAAGTGTATGGTGTTTCCTGAAACATCTAAAAAACAAAGCAACAGAGCCTAGGGCACTTCCACTTATGGTCCTATAGCTTAGGGAATTTAAAATCAAAAAGACACAGCCACCCCAAAGTTTCGAACGGCTCTGTTTACAAGAACCTCGTTTACAGTACAAGTTCAACATCGCAGAAAGTGAAAAATGGATAAAGAAGTTGTGGTATTCACTTACAAAGCAATATCACTCAGCAATGAAATCTATGTCATCAGGCCCTTAGCAGCACAATGAGTGGATTCAGGTATGATGATTCTAACTGAAATAAGTCACACAGAAAAAGAAACATCATAAGATATCAGTAATACACGGAATGGAAACTTGGCTACACAGGAACTGAATTACAGAACAGAACAGCGTCTCAAATTTAGAAAACCAACTTATGCTTGCTTAAGGGTAAAGGTGAGTTGGGGTGCTGCATAAAACCAGAGATTGAAATGAGCACAGATAAAGTTCCCTAAGCCAAATATGGAATAGACAAGAGCTACTCCTTGCTCAACGAAATGGACTCAACACCGCATATTAAACGCCTAAGAATGTACCTGACTTGTAAGTATCTTAAAACCTATGGATTGCTATGTCTCCAAAAGAGAATCAAGCATGTGTACAGGGGCATAAACGCAGCAGTGATAGGATTGGAGAGGTTCGGTGAGCAAATGAAGACCCTTTGAAGTCATATAGCATGGTACCCATTCCACGGGTTTCAACTACCCAGGTTTAAGGTATTCTTCCTTCAGCTAAAACATGCATGTGGAACCTAGAGTATGATCAACCATTTGATCGGGAGACGTGTTCAAATATGTCTCAGTTTTCGTACCCTGGTACTCGGGTGCAACATTCCAGACGCTTTACTAACACTCTCCCGACTTGGAGAGTCAGTCCCTTTAACCTCCTGTTTGGCCCAGTTTGCAATTTCTGCGGAAGATGAACAGGAATAGCGAGAACCAATGGAGACTAGCTGGAGGTGTCTGGACGGGCAAATTTAACTCTCATTTCCTACCAGGAAGAGGAATTAACCAAAGGCTCAGCGTGCCATGCCGGAACCAGATTAGGGCCTGAAGCCATCCTGCGGTGTTGCGGCCAGGTCACAAGAAAGCGAGTTGAAGAAAGGAGCTCAGGGGCACTGTAATTCACAAACCTGCAGAGTTATAAATGACAGCTATCGTCCAAAAATAGACTGAAGTAAGGCTGCCAAGAGGACTTGAAAGCGGGGCAGAATTGCAGGAAACCGATTTCAGGAGGTAGACTGGAATTGCATTGAAAGCATAGGAAAAGAGGCAGAACGTCCACAATGATGCACTTGGCCAAAAAGGGCGTATGCGTTTTTTCCTGAATATATTCAGGAAAAAACGCATACGCCCTTTTTGGCCAACCAAGCAAGCTTGCAAAGGAAATCTGCACTACAATGAAGTCTCACTTCCCCCCGGTCAAAAGGGCCATCTGAAAAAAGTGTAAAATCCAGAAAGGCACGACAGGCCATGGAGAACTGGGAGCCTTGTTATGCTGATGGGCGGGATGTAAATTGCCAACAAACACTCGGGAGAAGTGTATGGTGTTTCCTGAAACAT
The DNA here is from genome assembly GCF_949987515.2 of Delphinus delphis. Lineage (NCBI taxonomy): Eukaryota > Metazoa > Chordata > Mammalia > Artiodactyla > Delphinidae > Delphinus > Delphinus delphis. The sequence continues at coordinate 841,787 of NW_027192698.1, read as the reverse complement.
CTAAAAAACAAAGCAACAGAACCTAGGGCACTTCCACTTATGGTCCTATAGCTTAGGGAAATTAAAATCAAAAAGACACAGCCACCCCAAAGTTTGGAACGGCTCTGTTTACAAGAACCTCGTTTACAGTACAAGTTCAACATCGCAGAAAGTGAAAAATGGATAAAGAAGTTGTGGTATTTACTTACAAAGCAATATCACTCAGCAATGAAATCTGTGTCATCAGGCCCTTAGCAGCACAATGAGTGGATTCAGGTATGATGATTCTAACTGAAATAAGTCACACAGAAAAAGAAACATCATAAGATATCAGTAATACACGGAATGGAAACTTGGCTACACAGGAACTGAATTACAGAACAGAACAGGGTCTCAAATTTAGAAAACCAACTTATTCTTGCTTAAGGGTAAAGGTGAGTTGGGGTGCTGCATAAAACCAGAGATTGAAATGAGCACAGATAAAGTTCCTTAAGCCAAATATGGAATAGACAAGAGCTACTCCTTGCTCAACGAAATGGACTCAACACCCCATATTAAACGCCTAAGAATGTACCTGACTAGTAAGTATCTTAAAACCTATGGATTGCTATATCTCCGAAAGAGAATCAAGCATGTGTACAGGGGCATAAACGCAGCAGTGATAGGATTGGAAAGGTTCGGTGAGCAAATGAAGACCCTTTGAAATCATATTGCATGGCACCCATTCCACGGGTTTCAACTACCCAGGTTTAAGGTATTCTTCCTTCAGCTAAAACATGCATGTGGAACCTAGAGTATGATCAACCATGTGATCGGGAGACGTGTTCAAATATGTCTCAGTTTTCCTCCCCTGGTACTCGGGTGCAACATTCCAGACGCTTTACTAACACTCTCCCCACTTGGAGAGTCAGTCCCTTTAACCTCCTGTTTGGCCCAGTTTGCAATTTCTGCGGAAGATGAACAGGAATAGCGAGAACCAATGAGAGACTAGCTGGAGGTGTCTGAACGGGCAAATTTAACTCTCATTTCCCACCAGGAAGAGGAATTAACCAAAGGCTCAGCATGCCGTGCCGGAACCAGATTAGGGCCTGAAGCCATCCTGCGGTGTTGCGGCCAGGTCACAAGAAAGCGAGTTGAAGAAAGGAGCTCAGGGGCACTGTAATTCACAAACCTGCAGAGTTATAAATGACAGCTATCGTCCAAAAATAGACTGAAGTAAGGCTGCCAAGAGGACTTGAAAGCGGGGCAGAATTGCAGGAAACCGATTTCAGGAGGTAGACTGGAATTGCATTGAAAGCATAGGAAAAGAGGCAGAACGTCCACAATGATGCACTTGGCCAAAAAGGGCGTATGCGTTTTTTCCTGAATATATTCAGGAAAAAACGCATACGCCCTTTTTGGCCAACCAAGCAAGCTTGCAAAGGAAATCTGCACTACAATGAAGTCTCACTTCCCCCCGGTCAAAAGGGCCATCTGAAAAAAGTGTAAAATCCAGAAAGGCAACAGGCCATTGAGAACTGGGAGCCTTGTTATGCTGATGGGCGGGATGTAAATTGCCAACAGACACTCGGGAGAAGTGTATGGTGTTTCCTGAAACATCTAAAAAACAAAGCAACAGAGCCTAGGGCACTTCCACTTATGGTCCTATAGCTTAGGGAATTTAAAATCAAAAAGGCACAGCCACCCCAAAGTTTCGAACGGCTCTGTTTACAAGAACCTCGTTTACAGTACAAGTTCAACATCGCAGAAAGTGAAAAATGGATAAAGAAGTTGTGGTATTCACTTACAAAGCAATATCACTCAGCAATGAAATCTGTGTCATCAGGCCCTTAGCAGCACAATGAGTGGATTCAGGTATGATGATTCTAACTGAAATAAGTCACACAGAAAAAGAAACATCATAAGATATCAGTAATACACGGAATGGAAACTTGGCTACACAGGAACTGAATTACAGAACAGAACAGGGTCTCAAATTTAGAAAACCAACTTATGCTTGCTTAAGGGTAAAGGTGAGTTGGGGTGCTGCATAAAACCAGAGATTGAAATGAGCACAGATAAAGTTCCCTAAGCCAAATATGGAATAGACAAGAGCTACTCCTTGCTCAACGAAATGGACTCAACACCGCATATTAAACGCCTAAGAATGTACCTGACTTGTAAGTATCTTAAAACCTATGGATTGCTATGTCTCCAAAAGAGAATCAAGCATGTGTACAGGGGCATAAACGCAGCAGTGATAGGATTGGAGAGGTTCGGTGAGCAAATGAAGACCCTTTGAAGTCATATTGCATGGTACCCATTCCACGGGTTTCAACTACCCAGGTTTAAGGTATTCTTCCTTCAGCTAAAACATGCATGTGGAACCTAGAGTATGATCAACCATGTGATCGGGAGACGTGTTCAAATATGTCTCAGTTTTCGTACCCTGGTACTCGGGTGCAACATTCCAGACGCTTTACTAACACTCTCCCGACTTGGAGAGTCAGTCCCTTTAACCTCCTGTTTGGCCCAGTTTGCAATTTCTGCGGAAGATGAACAGGAATAGCGAGAACCAATGGAGACTAGCTGGAGGTGTCTGGACGGGCAAATTTAACTCTCATTTCCTACCAGGAAGAGGAATTAACCAAAGGCTCAGCGTGCCATGCCGGAACCAGATTAGGGCCTGAAGCCATCCTGCGGTGTTGCGGCCAGGTCACAAGAAAGCGAGTTGAAGAAAGGAGCTCAGGGGCACTGTAATTCACAAACCTGCAGAGTTATAAATGACAGCTATCGTCCAAAAATAGACTGAAGTAAGGCTGCCAAGAGGACTTGAAAGCGGGGCAGAATTGCAGGAAACCGATTTCAGGAGGTAGACTGGAATTGCATTGAAAGCATAGGAAAAGAGGCAGAACGTCCACAATGATGCACTTGGCCAAAAAGGGCGTATGCGTTTTTTCCTGAATATATTCAGGAAAAAACGCATACGCCCTTTTTGGCCAACCAAGCAAGCTTGCAAAGGAAATCTGCACTACAATGAAGTCTCACTTCCCCCCGGTCAAAAGGGCCATCTGAAAAAAGTGTAAAATCCAGAAAGGCACGACAGGCCATGGAGAACTGGGAGCCTTGTTATGCTGATGGGCGGGATGTAAATTGCCAACAACCACTCGGGAGAAGTGTATGGTGTTTCCTGAAACATCTAAAAAACAAAGCAACAGAACCTAGGGCACTTCCACTTATGGTCCTATAGCTTAGGGAAATTAAAATCAAAAAGACACAGCCACCCCAAAGTTTGGAACGGCTCTGTTTACAAGAACCTCGTTTACAGTACAAGTTCAACATCGCAGAAAGTGAAAAATGGATAAAGAAGTTGTGGTATTTACTTACAAAGCAATATCACTCAGCAATGAAATCTGTGTCATCAGGCCCTTAGCAGCACAATGAGTGGATTCAGGTATGATGATTCTAACTGAAATAAGTCACACAGAAAAAGAAACATCATAAGATATCAGTAATACACGGAATGGAAACTTGGCTACACAGGAACTGAATTACAGAACAGAACAGGGTCTCAAATTTAGAAAACCAACTTATTCTTGCTTAAGGGTAAAGGTGAGTTGGGGTTCTGCATAAAACCAGAGATTGAAATGAGCACAGATAAAGTTCCTTAAGCCAAATATGGAATAGACAAGAGCTACTCCTTGCTCAACGAAATGGACTCAACACCCCATATTAAACGCCTAAGAATGTACCTGACTAGTAAGTATCTTAAAACCTATGGATTGCTATATCTCCGAAAGAGAATCAAGCATGTGTACAGGGGCATAAACGCAGCAGTGATAGGATTGGAAAGGTTCGGTGAGCAAATGAAGACCCTTTGAAATCATATTGCATGGCACCCATTCCACGGGTTTCAACTACCCAGGTTTAAGGTATTCTTCCTTCAGCTAAAACATGCATGTGGAACCTAGAGTATGATCAACCATGTGATCGGGAGACGTGTTCAAATATGTCTCAGTTTTCCTCCCCTGGTACTCGGGTGCAACATTCCAGACGCTTTACTAACACTCTCCCCACTTGGAGAGTCAGTCCCTTTAACCTCCTGTTTGGCCCAGTTTGCAATTTCTGCGGAAGATGAACAGGAATAGCGAGAACCAATGAGAGACTAGCTGGAGGTGTCTGAACGGGCAAATTTAACTCTCATTTCCCACCAGGAAGAGGAATTAACCAAAGGCTCAGCATGCCGTGCCGGAACCAGATTAGGGCCTGAAGCCATCCTGCGGTGTTGCGGCCAGGTCACAAGAAAGCGAGTTGAAGAAAGGAGCTCAGGGGCACTGTAATTCACAAACCTGCAGAGTTATAAATGACAGCTATCGTCCAAAAATAGACTGAAGTAAGGCTGCCAAGAGGACTTGAAAGCGGGGCAGAATTGCAGGAAACCGATTTCAGGAGGTAGACTGGAATTGCATTGAAAGCATAGGAAAAGAGGCAGAACGTCCACAATGATGCACTTGGCCAAAAAGGGCGTATGCGTTTTTTCCTGAATATATTCAGGAAAAAACGCATACGCCCTTTTTGGCCAACCAAGCAAGCTTGCAAAGGAAATCTGCACTACAATGAAGTCTCACTTCCCCCCAGTCAAAAGGGCCATCTGAAAAAAGTGTAAAATCCAGAAAGGCAACAGGCCATTGAGAACTGGGAGCCTTGTTATGCTGATGGGCGGGATGTAAATTGCCAACAGACACTCGGGAGAAGTGTATGGTGTTTCCTGAAACATCTAAAAAACAAAGCAACAGAGCCTAGGGCACTTCCACTTATGGTCCTATAGCTTAGGGAATTTAAAATCAAAAAGGCACAGCCACCCCAAAGTTTCGAACGGCTCTGTTTACAAGAACCTCGTTTACAGTACAAGTTCAACATCGCAGAAAGTGAAAAATGGATAAAGAAGTTGTGGTATTCACTTACAAAGCAATATCACTCAGCAATGAAATCTGTGTCATCAGGCCCTTAGCAGCACAATGAGTGGATTCAGGTATGATGATTCTAACTGAAATAAGTCACACAGAAAAAGAAACATCATAAGATATCAGTAATACACGGAATGGAAACTTGGCTACACAGGAACTGAATTACAGAACAGAACAGGGTCTCAAATTTAGAAAACCAACTTATGCTTGCTTAAGGGTAAAGGTGAGTTGGGGTGCTGCATAAAACCAGAGATTGAAATGAGCACAGATAAAGTTCCCTAAGCCAAATATGGAATAGACAAGAGCTACTCCTTGCTCAACGAAATGGACTCAACACCGCATATTAAACGCCTAAGAATGTACCTGACTTGTAAGTATCTTAAAACCTATGGATTGCTATGTCTCCAAAAGAGAATCAAGCATGTGTACAGGGGCATAAACGCAGCAGTGATAGGATTGGAGAGGTTCGGTGAGCAAATGAAGACCCTTTGAAGTCATATTGCATGGTACCCATTCCACGGGTTTCAACTACCCAGGTTTAAGGTATTCTTCCTTCAGCTAAAACATGCATGTGGAACCTAGAGTATGATCAACCATGTGATCGGGAGACGTGTTCAAATATGTCTCAGTTTTCGTACCCTGGTACTCGGGTGCAACATTCCAGACGCTTTACTAACACTCTCCCGACTTGGAGAGTCAGTCCCTTTAACCTCCTGTTTGGCCCAGTTTGCAATTTCTGCGGAAGATGAACAGGAATAGCGAGAACCAATGGAGACTAGCTGGAGGTGTCTGGACGGGCAAATTTAACTCTCATTTCCCACCAGGAAGAGGAATTAACCAAAGGCTCAGCGTGCCATGCCGGAACCAGATTAGGGCCTGAAGCCATCCTGCGGTGTTGCGGCCAGGTCACAAGAAAGCGAGTTGAAGAAAGGAGCTCAGGGGCACTGTAATTCACAAACCTGCAGAGTTATAAATGACAGCTATCGTCCAAAAATAGACTGAAGTAAGGCTGCCAAGAGGACTTGAAAGCGGGGCAGAATTGCAGGAAACCGATTTCAGGAGGTAGACTGGAATTGCATTGCAAGCATAGGAAAAGAGGCAGAACGTCCACAATGATGCACTTGGCCAAAAAGGGCGTATGCGTTTTTTCCTGAATATATTCAGGAAAAAACGCATACGCCCTTTTTGGCCAACCAAGCAAGCTTGCAAAGGAAATCTGCACTACAATGAAGTCTCACTTCCCCCCGGTCAAAAGGGCCATCTGAAAAAAGTGTAAAATCCAGAAAGGCAGGACAGGCCATGGAGAACTGGGAGCCTTGTTAGGCTGATGGGCGGGATGTAAATTGCCAACAGACACTCGGGAGAAGTGTATGGTGTTTCCTGAAACATCTAAAAAACAAAGCAACAGAGCCTAGGGCACTGCCACTTATGGTCCTATAGCTTAGGGAAATTAAAATCAAAAAGACACAGCCACCCCAAAGTTTGGGACGCCTCCGTTTACAAGAACCACGTTTACCGTACAAGTTCAGTATCACAGAAAGTGAAAAATGGATAAAGAACTTGTGGTACTTACGTACAATGCAGTATCTCTCAGCAATGAAATCTATGTCACCAGGCCCGTAGCAGCATAATGAGTGGATTCAGGTACGATGATTCTAACTGAAATAAGTCACACAGAAAAAGAAACATCATAAGATATCAGTAATACACGGAATGTAAACTTGGCTACACAGGAACTGAATTACAGAACAGAACAGGGTCTCAAATTTAGAAAACCAACTTATGCTTGCTTAAGGGGAAAGGTGAGTTGGGGTGCTGCATAAAACCAGAGATTGAAATGAGCACAGATAAAGTTCCTTAAGTCAAATATGGAATAGACAAGAGCTACTCCTTGCTCAACGAAATGGACTCAACACCGCATATTAAACGCCTAAGAATGTACCTGACTAGTAAGTATCTTAAAACCTATGGATTGCTATGTCTCCGAAAGAGAATCAAGCAAGTGTACAGGGGCATAAACGCAGCAGTGATAGGATTGGAGAGGTTCGGTGAGCAAATGAAGACCCTTTGAAGTCATATTGCATGGTACCCATTACACGGGTCTTAACTCTCCAGGTTTAAGGTATTCTTCCTTCAGCTAAAACATGCATGTGGAACCCAAGTATGATCAACCATGTGAACGGGAGACGTGTTCAAATATGTCTCAGTTTTCCTCCCCTGGTACTCGGGTGCAACATTCCAGACGCTTTACTAACACTCTCCCCACTTGGAGAGTCAGTCCCTTTAACCTCTGTTTGGCCCAGTTTGCAATTTCTGCGGAAGATGAACAGGAATAGCGAGAACCAATGAGAGGCTAGCTGGAGGTGTCTGGACGGGCAAATTTAACTCTCATTTCCCACCAGGAAGAGGAATTAACCAAAGGCTCAGCATGCCGTGCCGGAACCAGATTAGGGCCTGAAGCCATCCTGCGGTGTTGCGGCCAGGTCACAAGAAAGCGAGTTGAAGAAAGGAGCTCAGGGGCACTGTAATTCACAAACCTGCAGAGTTATAAATGACAGCTATCGTCCAAAAATAGACTGAAGTAAGGCTGCCAAGAGGACTTGAAAGCGGGGCAGAATTGCAGGAAACCGATTTCAGGAGGTAGACTGGAATTGCATTGAAAGCATAGGAAAAGAGGCAGAACGTCCACAATGATGCACTTGGCCAAAAAGGGCGTATGCGTTTTTTCCTGAATATATTCAGGAAAAAACGCATACGCCCTTTTTGGCCAACCAAGCAAGCTTGCAAAGGAAATCTGCACTACAATGAAGTCTCACTTCCCCCCGGTCAAAAGGGCCATCTGAAAAAAGTGTAAAATCCAGAAAGGCAACAGGCCATAGAGAACTGGGAGCCTTGTTATGCTGATGGGCGGGATGTAAATTGCCAACAGACACTTGGGAGAAGTGTATGGTGTTTCCTGAAACATCTAAAAAACAAAGCAACAGAGCCTAGGGCACTTCCACTTATGGTCCTATAGCTTAGGGAAATTAAAATCAAAAAGACACAGCCACCCCAAAGTTTCGAACGGCTCTGTTTACAAGAACCTCGTTTACAGTACAAGTTCAACATTGCAGAAAGTGAAAAATGGATAAAAAAGTTGTGGTATTTACTTACAAAGCAATATCACTCAGCAATGAAATCTGTGTCATCAGGCCCTTAGCAGCACAATGAGTGGATTCAGGTATGATGATTCTAACTGAAATAAGTCACACAGAAAAAGAAACATCATAAGATATCAGTAATACACGGAATGGAAACTTGGCTACACAGGAACTGAATTACAGAACAGAACAGGGTCTCAAATTTAGAAAACCAACTTATGCTTGCTTAAGGGTAAAGGTGAGTTGGGGTGCTGCATAAAACCAGAGATTGAAATGAGCACAGATAAAGTTCCTTAAGCCAAATATGGAATAGACAAGAGCTACTCCTTGCTCAATGAAATGGACTCAACACCGCATATTAAACGCCTAAGAATGTACCTGACTTGTAAGTATCTTAAAACCTATGGATTGCTATGTCTCCAAAAGAGAATCAAGCATGTGTACAGGGGCATAAACGCAGCAGTGATAGGATTGGAGAGGTTCGGTGAGCAAATGAAGACCCTTTGAAGTCATATTGCATGGTACCCATTCCACGGGTTTCAACTACCCAGGTTTAAGGTATTCTTCCTTCAGCTAAAACATGCATGTGGAACCTAGAGTATGATCAACCATGTGATCGGGAGACGTGTTCAAATATGTCTCAGTTTTCGTACCCTGGTACTCGGGTGCAACATTCCAGACGCTTTACTAACACTCTCCCCACTTGGAGAGTCAGTCCCTTTAACCTCCTGTTTGGCCCAGTTTGCAATTTCTGCGGAAGATGAACAGGAATAGCGAGAACCAATGGAGACTAGCTGGAGGTGTCTGGACGGGCAAATTTAACTCTCATTTCCTACCAGGAAGAGGAATTAACCAAAGGCTCAGCGTGCCATGCCGGAACCAGATTAGGGCCTGAAGCCATCCTGCGGTGTTGCGGCCAGGTCACAAGAAAGCGAGTTGAAGAAAGGAAATCAGGGGCACTGTAATTCACAAACCTGCAGAGTTATAAATGACAGCTATCGTCCAAAAATAGACTGAAGTAAGGCTGCCAAGAGGACTTGAAAGCGGGGCAGAATTGCAGGAAACCGATTTCAGGAGGTAGACTGGAATTGCATTGCAAGCATAGGAAAAGAGGCAGAACGTCCACAATGATGCACTTGGCCAAAAAGGGCGTATGCGTTTTTTCCTGAATATATTCAGGAAAAAACGCATACGCCCTTTTTGGCCAACCAAGCAAGCTTGCAAAGGAAATCTGCACTACAATGAAGTCTGACTTCCCCCCGGTCAAAAGGGCCATCTGAAAAAAGTGTAAAATCCAGAAAGGCAGGACAGGCCATGGAGAACTGGGAGCCTTGTTATGCTGATGGGCGGGATGTAAATTGCCAACAACCACTCGGGAGAAGTGTATGGTGTTTCCTGAAACATCTAAAAAACAAAGCAACAGAGCCTAGGGCACTGCCACTTATGGTCCTATAGCTTAGGGAAATTAAAATCAAAAAGACACAGCCACCCCAAAGTTTGGGACGCCTCCGTTTACAAGAACCTCGTTTACCGTACAAGTTCAATATCACAGAAAGTGAAAAATGGATAAAGAACTTGTGGTACTTACGTACAATGCAGTATCACTCAGCAATGAAATCTATGTCATCAGGCATATAGCAGCATAATGAGTGGATTCAGGTACGATGATTCTAACTGAAATAAGTCACACAGAAAAAGAAACATCATAAGATATCAGTAATACACGGAATGTAAACTTGGCTACACAGGAACTGCATTCCAAAACAGAACAGGGTCTCAAATTTAGAAAACCAACTTATGCTTGCTTAAGGGGAAAGGTGAGTTGGGGTGCTGCATAAAACCAGGATTGAAATGAGCACAGATAAAGTTCCTTAAGCCAAATATGGAATAGACAAGAGCTACTCCTTGCTCAACGAAATGGACTCAACACCCCATATTAAACGCCTAAGAATGTACCTGACTAGTAAGTATCTTAAAACCTATGGATTGCTATGTCTCCAAAAGAGAATCAAGCATGTGTACAGGGGCATAAACGCAGCAGTGATAGGATTGGAGAGGTTTGGTGAGCAAATGAAGACCCTTTGAAGTCATATTGCATGGTACCCATTACACGGGTTTCAAATACACAGGTTTAAGGTATTCTTCCTTCAGCTAAAACATGCATGTGGAACCCAAGTATGATCAACCATGTGAACGGGAGACGTGTTCAAATATGTCTCAGTTTTCCTCCCCTGGTACTCGGGTGCAACATTCCAGACGCTTTACTAACACTCTCCCGACTTGGAGAGTCAGTCCCTTTAACCTCCTGTTTGGCCCAGTTTGCAATTTCTGCGGAAGATGAACAGGAATAGCGAGAACCAATGAGAGGCTAGCTGGAGGTGTCTGAACGGGCAAATTTAACTCTCATTTCCCACCAGGAAGAGGAATTAACCAAAGGCTCAGCATGCCGTGCCGGAACCAGATTAGGGCCTGAAGCCATCCTGCGGTGTTGCGGCCAGGTCACAAGAAAGCGAGTTGAAGAAAGGAGCTCAGGGGCACTGTAATTCACAAACCTGCAGAGTTATAAATGACAGCTATCGTCCAAAAATAGACTGAAGTAAGGCTGCCAAGAGGACTTGAAAGCGGGGCAGAATTGCAGGAAACCGATTTCAGGAGGTAGACTGGAATTGCATTGAAAGCATAGGAAAAGAGGCAGAACGTCCACAATGATGCACTTGGCCAAAAAGGGCGTATGCATTTTTTCCTGAATATATTCAGGAAAAAACGCATACGCCCTTTTTGGCCAACCAAGCAAGCTTGCAAAGGAAATCTGCACTACAATGAAGTCTCACTTCCCCCCGGTCAAAAGGGCCATCTGAAAAAAGTGTAAAATCCAGAAAGGCAACAGGCCATTGAGAACTGGGAGCCTTGTTATGCTGATGGGCGGGATGTAAATTGCCAACAGACACTCGGGAGAAGTGTATGGTGTTTCCTGAAACATCTAAAAAACAAAGCAACAGAGCCTAGGGCACTTCCACTTATGGTCCTATAGCTTAGGGAATTTAAAATCAAAAAGACACAGCCACCCCAAAGTTTCGAACGGCTCTGTTTACAAGAACCTCGTTTACAGTACAAGTTCAACATCGCAGAAAGTGAAAAATGGATAAAGAAGTTGTGGTATTCACTTACAAAGCAATATCACTCAGCAATGAAATCTATGTCATCAGGCCCTTAGCAGCACAATGAGTGGATTCAGGTATGATGATTCTAACTGAAATAAGTCACACAGAAAAAGAAACATCATAAGATATCAGTAATACACGGAATGGAAACTTGGCTACACAGGAACTGAATTACAGAACAGAACAGGGTCTCAAATTTAGAAAACCAACTTATGCTTGCTTAAGGGTAAAGGTGAGTTGGGGTGCTGCATAAAACCAGAGATTGAAATGAGCACAGATAAAGTTCCCTAAGCCAAATATGGAATAGACAAGAGCTACTCCTTGCTCAACGAAATGGACTCAACACCGCATATTAAACGCCTAAAAATGTACCTGACTTGTAAGTATCTTAAAACCTATGGATTGCTATGTCTCCAAAAGAGAATCAAGCATGTGTACAGGGGCATAAATGCAGCAGTGATAGGATTGGAGAGGTTCGCTGAGCAAATGAAGACCCTTTGAAGTCATATTGCATGGTACCCATTCCACGGGTTTCAACTACCCAGGTTTAAGGTATTCTTCCTTCAGCTAAAACATGCATGTGGAACCTAGAGTATGATCAACCATGTGATCGGGAGACGTGTTCAAATATGTCTCAGTTTTCGTACCCTGGTACTCGGGTGCAACATTCCAGACGCTTTACTAACACTCTCCCGACTTGGAGAGTCAGTCCCTTTAACCTCCTGTTTGGCCCAGTTTGCAATTTCTGCGGAAGATGAACAGGAATAGCGAGAACCAATGGAGACTAGCTGGAGGTGTCTGGACGGGCAAATTTAACTCTCATTTCCTACCAGGAAGAGGAATTAACCAAAGGCTCAGCGTGCCATGCCGGAACCAGATTAGGGCCTGAAGCCATCCTGCGGTGTTGCGGCCAGGTCACAAGAAAGCGAGTTGAAGAAAGGAGCTCAGGGGCACTGTAATTCACAAACCTGCAGAGTTATAAATGACAGCTATCGTCCAAAAATAGACTGAAGTAAGGCTGCCAAGAGGACTTGAAAGCGGGGCAGAATTGCAGGAAACCGATTTCAGGAGGTAGACTGGAATTGCATTGCAAGCATAGGAAAAGAGGCAGAACGTCCACAATGATGCACTTGGCCAAAAAGGGCGTATGCGTTTTTTCCTGAATATATTCAGGAAAAAACGCATACGCCCTTTTTGGCCAAACAAGCAAGCTTGCAAAGGAAATCTGCACTACAATGAAGTCTCACTTCCCCCCGGTCAAAAGGGCCATCTGAAAAAAGTGTAAAATCCAGAAAGGCAGGACAGGCCATGGAGAACTGGGAGCCTTGTTATGCTGATGGGCGGGATGTAAATTGCCAACAGACACTCGGGAGAAGTGTATGGTGTTTCCTGAAACATCTAAAAAACAAAGCAACAGAGCCTAGGGCACTGCCACTTATGGTCCTATAGCTTAGGGAAATTAAAATCAAAAAGACACAGCCACCCCAAAGTTTGGGACGCCTCCGTTTACAAGAACCTCGTTTACCGTACAAGTTCAGTATCACAGAAAGTGAAAAATGGATAAAGAACTTGTGGTACTTACGTACAATGCAGTATCTCTCAGCAATGAAATCTATGTCACCAGGCCCGTAGCAGCATAATGAGTGGATTCAGGTACGATGATTCTAACTGAAATAAGTCACACAGAAAAAGAAATATCATAAGATATCAGTAATACACGGAATGTAAACTTGGCTACACAGGAACTGAATTACAGAACAGAACAGGGTCTCAAATTTAGAAAACCAACTTATGCTTGCTTAAGGGGAAAGGTGAGTTGGGGTGCTGCATAAAACCAGAGATTGAAATGAGCACAGATAAAGTTCCTTAAGTCAAATATGGAATAGACAAGAGCTACTCCTTGCTCAACGAAATGGACTCAACACCGCATATTAAACGCCTAAGAATGTACCTGACTAGTAAGTATCTTAAAACCTATGGATTGCTATGTCTCCGAAAGAGAATCAAGCATGTGTACAGGGGCATAAACGCAGCAGTGATAGGATTGGAGAGGTTCGGTGAGCAAATGAAGACCCTTTGAAGTCATATTGCATGGTACCCATTACACGGGTCTTAACTCTCCAGGTTTAAGGTATTCTTCCTTCAGCTAAAACATGCATGTGGAACCCAAGTATGATCAACCATGTGAACTGGAGACGTGTTCAAATATGTCTCAGTTTTCCTCCCCTGGTACTCGGGTGCAACATTCCAGACGCTTTACTAACACTCTCCCCACTTGGAGAGTCAGCGCCTTTAACCTCCTGTTTGGCCCAGTTTGCAATTTCTGCGGAAGATGAACAGGAATAGCGAGAACCAATGAGAGGCTAGCTGGAGGTGTCTGGACGGGCAAATTTAACTCTCATTTCCCACCAGGAAGAGGAATTAACCAAAGGCTCAGCATGCCGGGCCGGAACCAGATTAGGGCCTGAAGCCATCCTGCGGTGTTGCGGCCAGGTCACAAGAAAGCGAGTTGAAGAAAGGAGCTCAGGGGCACTGTAATTCACAAACCTGCAGAGTTATAAATGACAGCTATCGTCCAAAAATAGACTGAAGTAAGGCTGCCAAGAGGACTTGAAAGCGGGGCAGAATTGCAGGAAACCGATTTCAGGAGGTAGACTGGAATTGCATTGAAAGCATAGGAAAAGAGGCAGAACGTCCACAATGATGCACTTGGCCAAAAAGGGCGTATGCGTTTTTTCCTGAATATATTCAGGAAAAAACGCATACGCCCTTTTTGGCCAACCAAGCAAGCTTGCAAAGGAAATCTGCACTACAATGAAGTCTCACTTCCCCCCGGTCAAAAGGGCCATCTGAAAAAAGTGTAAAATCCAGAAAGGCAACAGGCCATTGAGAACTGGGAGCCTTGTTATGCTGATGGGCGGGATGTAAATTGCCAACAGACACTTGGGAGAAGTGTATGGTGTTTCCTGAAACATCTAAAAAACAAAGCAACAGAGCCTAGGGCACTGCCACTTATGGTCCTATAGCTTAGGGAAATTAAAATCAAAAAGACACAGCCACCCCAAAGTTTGGGACGCATCCGTTTACAAGAACCTCGTTTACCGTACAAGTTCAATATCACAGAAAGTGAAAAATGGATAAAGAACTTGTGGTACTTACGTACAATGCAGTATCACTCAGCAATGAAATCTATGTCATCAGGCCCATAGCAGCATAATGAGTGGATTCAGGTACGATGATTCTAACTGAAATAAGTCACACAGAAAAAGAAACATCATAAGATATCAGTAATACACGGAATGTAAACTTGGCTACACAGGAACTGCATTCCAAAACAGAACAGGGTCTCAAATTTAGAAAACCAACTTATGCTTGCTTAAGGGGAAAGGTGAGTTGGGGTGCTGCATAAAACCAGGATTGAAATGAGCACAGATAAAGTTCCTTAAGCCAAATATGGAATAGACAAGAGCTACTCCTTGCTCAACGAAATGGACTCAACACCCCATATTAAACGCCTAAGAATGTACCTGACTAGTAAGTATCTTAAAACCTATGGATTGCTATGTCTCCAAAAGAGAATCAAGCATGTGTACAGGGGCATAAACGCAGCAGTGATAGGATTGGAGAGGTTTGGTGAGCAAATGAAGACCCTTTGAAGTCATATTGCATGGTACCCATTCCACGGGTCTCAACTCTCCAGGTTTAAGGTATTCTTCCTTCAGCTAAAACATGCATGTGGAACCCAAGTATGATCAACCATGTGAACGGGAGACGTGTTCAAATATGTCTCAGTTTTCCTCCCCTGGTACTCGGGTGCAACATTCCAGACGCTTTACTAACACTCTCCCGACTTGGAGAGTCAGTCCCTTTAACCTCCTGTTTGGCCCAGTTTGCAATTTCTGCGGAAGATGAACAGGAATAGCGAGAACCAATGAGAGGCTAGCTGGAGGTGTCTGGACGGGCAAATTTAACTCTCATTTCCCAACAGGAAGAGGAAATAACCAAAGGCTCAGCGTGCCGTACCGGAACCAGATTAGGGCCTGAAGCCATCCTGCGGTGTTGCGGCCAGCTCAAAAGAAACCGAGTTGAAGAAAGGAGCTCAGGGGCACTGTAATTCACAAACCTGCAGAGTTATAAATGACAGCTATCGTCCAAAAATAGACTGAAGTAAGGCTGCCAAGAGGACTTGAAAGCGGGGCAGAATTGCAGGAAACCGATTTCAGGAGGTAGACTGGAATTGCATTGAAAGCATAGGAAAAGAGGCAGAACGTCCACAATGATGCACTTGGCAAAAAAGGGCGTATGCGTTTTTTCCTGAATATATTCAGGAAAAAACGCATACGCCCTTTTTGGCCAACCAAGCAAGCTTGCAAAGGAAATCTGCACTACAATGAAGTCTCACTTCCCCCCGGTCAAAAGGGCCATCTGAAAAAAGTGTAAAATCCAGAAAGGCAGGACAGGCCATGGAGAACTGGGAGCCTTGTTATGCTGATGGGCGGGATGTAAATTGCCAACAGACACTCGGGAGAAGTGTATGGTGTTTCCTGAAACATCTAAAAAACAAAGCAACAGAGCCTAGGGCACTGCCACTTATGGTCCTATAGCTTAGGGAAATTAAAATCAAAAAGACACAGCCACCCCAAAGTTTGGGACGCCTCTGTTTACAAGAACCTCGTTTACAGTACAAGTTCAACATCGCAGAAAGTGAAAAATGGATAAAGAAGTTGTGGTATTTACTTACAAAGCAATATCACTCAGCAATGAAATCTATGTCATCAGGCCCTTAGCATCACAATGACTGGATTCAGGTATGATGATTCTAACTGAAATAAGTCACACAGAAAAAGAAACATCATAAGATATCAGTAATACACGGAATGTAAACTTGGCTACACAGGAACTGAATTACAGAACAGAACAGGGTCTCAAATTTAGAAAACCAACTTATGCTTGCTTAAGGGTAAAGGTGAGTTGGGGTGCTGCATAAAACCAGAGATTGAAATGAGCACAGATAAAGTTCCTTAAGTCAAATATGGAATAGACAAGAGCTACTCCTTGCTCAACGAAATGGACTCAACACCGCATATTAAACGCCTAAGAATGTACCTGACTAGTAAGTATCGTAAAACCTATGGATTGCTATGTCTCCAAAAGAGAATCAAGCATGTGTACAGGGGCATAAACGCAGCAGTGATAGGATTGGAGAGGTTCGGTGAGCAAATGAAGACCCTTTGAAGTCATATTGCATGGTACCCATTACACGGGTCTCAACTCTCCAGGTTTAAGGTATTCTTCCTTCAGCTAAAACATGCATGTGGAACCCAAGTATGATCAACCATGTGAACGGGAGACGTGTTCAAATATGTCTCAGTTTTCCTCCCCTGGTACTCGGGTGCAACATTCCAGACGCTTTACTAACACTCTCCCCACTTGGAGAGTCAGCGCCTTTAACCTCCTGTTTGTCCCAGTTTGCAATTTCTGCGGAAGATGAACAGGAATAGCGAGAACCAATGAGAGGCTAGCTGGAGGTGTCTGGACGGGCAAATTTAACTCTCATTTCCCACCAGGAAGAGGAAATAACCAAAGGCTCAGCGTGCCGTACCGGAACTAGATTAGGGCCTGAAAGCATCCTGCGGTGTTGCGGCCAGCTCAAAGGAAACCGAGTTGAAGAAAGGAGCTCAGGGGCACTGTAATTCACAAACCTGCAGAGTTATAAATGACAGCTATCGTCCAAAAATAGACTGAAGTAAGGCTGCCAAGAGGACTTGAAAGCGGGGCAGAATTGCAGGAAACCGATTTCAGGAGGTAGACTGGAATTGCATTGAAAGCATAGGAAAAGAGGCAGAACGTCCACAATGATGCACTTGGCCAAAAAGGGCGTATGCGTTTTTTCCTGAATATATTCAGGAAAAAACGCATACGCCCTTTTTGGCCAACCAAGCAAGCTTGCAAAGGAAATCTGCACTACAATGAAGTCTCACTTCCCCCCGGTCAAAAGGGCCATCTGAAAAAAGTGTAAAATCCAGAAAGGCAGGACAGGCCATGGAGAACTGGGAGCCTTGTTATGCTGATGGGCGGGATGTAAATTGCCAACAACCACTCGGGAGAAGTGTATGGTGTTTCCTGAAACATCTAAAAAACAAAGCAACAGAACCTAGGGCACTTCCACTTATGGTCCTATAGCTTAGGGAAATTAAAATCAAAAAGACACAGCCACCCCAAAGTTTGGGACGCCTCTGTTTACAAGAACCTCGTTTACAGTACAAGTTCAACATCGCAGAAAGTGAAAAATGGATAAAGAAGTTGTGGTATTTACTTACAAAGCAATATCACTCAGCAATGAAATCTGTGTCATCAGGCCCTTAGCAGCACAATGAGTGGATTCAGGTATGATGATTCTAACTGAAATAAGTCACACAGAAAAAGAAGCATCATAAGATATCAGTAATACACGGAATGTAAACTTGGCTACACAGGAACTGAATTACAGAACAGAACAGGGTCTCAAATTTAGAAAACCAACTTATGCTTGCTTAAGTGTAAAGGTGAGTTGGGGTGCTGCATAAAACCAGAGATTGAAATGAGCACAGATAAAGTTCCTTAAGTCAAATATGGAATAGACAATAGCTACTCCTTGCTCAACGAAATGGACTCAACACCGCATATTAAACGCCTAAGAATGTACCTGACTAGTAAGTATCTTAAAACCTATGGATTGCTATGTCTCCGAAAGAGAATCAAGCATGTGTACAGGGACATAAACACAGCAGTGATAGGATTGGAGAGGTTCGGTGAGCAAATGAAGACCCTTTGAAGTCATATTGCATGGTACCCATTACACGGGTCTTAACTCTCCAGGTTTAAGGTATTCTTCCTTCAGCTAAAACATGCATGTGGAACCCAAGTATGATCAACCATGTGAACGGGAGACGTGTTCAAATATGTCTCAGTTTTCCTCCCCTGGTACTCGGGTGCAACATTCCACACGCTTTACTAACACTCTCCCCACTTGGAGAGTCAGCGCCTTTAACCTCCTGTTTGGCCCAGTTTGCAATTTCTGCGGAAGATGAACAGGAATAGCGAGAACCAATAAGAGACTAGCTGGAGGTGTCTGGACGGGCAAATTTAACTCTCATTTCCCACCAGGAAGAGGAAATAACCAAAGGCTCAGCGTGCCGTGCCGGAACCAGATTAGGGCCTGAAGCCATCCTGTGGTGTTGCGGCCAGGTCACAAGAAAGCAAGTTGAAGAAAGGAGCTCAGGGGCACTGTAATTCACAAACCTGCAGAGTTATAAATGACAGCTATCGTCCAAAAATAGACTGAAGTAAGGCTGCCAAGAGGACTTGAAAGCGGGGCAGAATTGCAGGAAACCGATTTCAGGAGGTAGACTGGAATTGCATTGAAAGCATAGGAAAAGAGGCAGAACGTCCACAATGATGCACTTGGCCAAAAAGGGCGTATGCGTTTTTTCCTGAATATATTCAGGAAAAAACGCATACGCCGTTTTTGGCCAACCAAGCAAGCTTGCAAAGGAAATCTGCACTACAATGAAGTCTAACTTCCCCCTGGTCAAAAGGGCCATCTGAAAAAAGTGTAAAATCCAGAAAGGCAGCACAGGCCATGGAGAACTGGGAGCCTTGTTATGCTGATGGGCGGGATGTAAATTGCCAACAACCACTCGGGAGAAGTGTATGGTGTTTCCTGAAACATCTAAAAAACAAAGCAACAGAGCCTAGGGCACTGCCACTTATGGTCCTATAGCTTAGGGAAATTAAAATCAAAAAGACACAGCCACCCCAAAGTTTGGAACGGCTCTGTTTACAAGAACCTCGTTTACAGTACAAGTTCAACATCGCAGAAAGTGAAAAATGGATAAAGAACTTGTGGTACTTACGTACAATGCAGTATCACTCAGCAATGAAATCTATGTCATCAGGCCCGTAGCAGCATAATGAGTAGATTCAGATACGATGATTCTAACTGAAATAAGTCACACAGAAAAAGAAACATCATAAGATATCAGTAATACACGGAATGTAAACTTGGCTACACAGGAACTGCATTCCAAAACAGAACAGGGTCTCAAATTTAGAAAACCAACTTATGCTTGCTTAAGGGGAAAGGTGAGTTGGGGTGCTGCATAAAACCAGGATTGAAATGAGCACAGATAAAGTTCCTTAAGCCAAATATGGAATAGACAAGAGCTACTCCTTGCTCAACGAAATGGACTCAACACCCCATATTAAACGCCTAAGAATGTACCTGACTAGTAAGTATCTTAAAACCTATGGATTGCTATGTCTCCAAAAGAGAATCAAGCATGTGTACAGGGGCATAAACGCAGCAGTGATAGGATTGGAGAGGTTTGGTGAGCAAATGAAGACCCTTTGAAGTCATATTGCATGGTACCCATTCCACGGGTCTCAACTCTCCAGGTTTAAGGTATTCTTCCTTCAGCTAAAACATGCATGTGGAACCCAAGTATGATCAACCATGTGAACGGGAGACGTGTTCAAATATGTCTCAGTTTTCGTACCCTGGTACTCGGGTGCAACATTCCAGACGCTCTACTAACACTCTCCCGACTTGGAGAGTCAGTCCCTTTAACCTCCTGTTTGGCCCAGTTTGCAATTTCTGCGGAAGATGAACAGGAATAGCGAGAACTAATGAGAGGCTAGCTGGAGGTGTCTGGACGGGCAAATTTAACTCTCATTTCCCAACAGGAAGAGGAAATAACCAAAGGCTCAGCGTGCCGTACCGGAACCAGATTAGGGCCTGAAGCCATCCTGCGGTGTTGCGGCCAGCTCAAAAGAAACCGAGTTGAAGAAAGGAGCTCAGGGGCACTGTAATTCACAAACCTGCAGAGTTATAAATGACAGCTATCGTCCAAAAATAGACTGAAGTAAGGCTGCCAAGAGGACTTGAAAGCGGGGCAGAATTGCAGGAAACCGATTTCAGGAGGTAGACTGGAATTGCATTGAAAGCATAGGAAAAGAGGCAGAACGTCCACAATGATGCACTTGGCCAAAAAGGGCGTATGCGTTTTTTCCTGAATATATTCAGGAAAAAACGCATACGCCCTTTTTGGCCAACCAAGCAAGCTTGCAAAGGAAATCTGCACTACAATGAAGTCTCACTTCCCCCCGGTCAAAAGGGCCATCTGAAAAAAGTGTAAAATCCAGAAAGGCAGGACAGGCCATGGAGAACTGGGAGCCTTGTTATGCTGATGGGCGGGATGTAAATTGCCAACAGACACTCGGGAGAAGTGTATGGTGTTTCCTGAAACATCTAAAAAACAAAGCAACAGAGCCTAGGGCACTGCCACTTATGGTCCTATAGCTTAGGGAAATTAAAATCAAAAAGACACAGCCACCCCAAAGTTTGGGACACCTCTGTTTACAAGAACCTCGTTTACAGTACAAGTTCAACATCGCAGAAAGTGAAAAATGGATAAAGAAGTTGTGGTATTTACTTACAAAGCAATATCACTCAGCAATGAAATCTATGTCATCAGGCCCTTAGCATCACAATGACTGGATTCAGGTATGATGATTCTAACTGAAATAAGTCACACAGAAAAAGAAACATCATAAGATATCAGTAATACACGGAATGGAAACTTGGCTACACAGGAACTGAATTACAGAACAGAACAGGGTCTCAAATTTAGAAAACCAACTTATGCTTGCTTAAGGGTAAAGGTGAGTTGGGGTGCTGCATAAAACCAGAGATTGAAATGAGCACAGATAAAGTTCCTTAAGTCAAATATGGAATAGACAAGAGCTACTCCTTGCTCAACGAAATGGACTCAACACCGCATATTAAACGCCTAAGAATGTACCTGACTAGTAAGTATCGTAAAACCTATGGATTGCTATGTCTCCAAAAGAGAATCAAGCATGTGTACAGGGGCATAAACGCAGCAGTGATAGGATTGGAGAGGTTCGGTGAGCAAATGAAGACCCTTTGAAGTCATATTGCATGGTACCCATTACACGGGTCTCAACTCTCCAGGTTTAAGGTATTCTTCCTTCAGCTAAAACATGCATGTGGAACCCAAGTATGATCAACCATGTGAACGGGAGACCTGTTCAAATATGTCTCAGTTTTCCTCCCCTGGTACTCGGGTGCAACATTCCAGACGCTTTACTAACACTCTCCCCACTTGGAGAGTCAGCGCCTTTAACCTCCTGTTTGGCCCAGTTTGCAATTTCTGCGGAAGATGAACAGGAATAGCGAGAACCAATGAGAGGCTAGCTGGAGGTGTCTGGACGGGCAAATTTAACTCTCATTTCCCACCAGGAAGAGGAAATAACCAAAGGCTCAGCGTGCCGTACCGGAACCAGATTAGGGCCTGAAAGCATCCTGCGGTGTTGCGGCCAGCTCAAAGGAAACCGAGTTGAAGAAAGGAGCTCAGGGGCACTGTAATTCACAAACCTGCAGAGTTATAAATGACAGCTATCGTCCAAAAATAGACTGAAGTAAGGCTGCCAAGAGGACTTGAAAGCGGGGCAGAATTGCAGGAAACCGATTTCAGGAGGTAGACTGGAATTGCATTGAAAGCATAGGAAAAGAGGCAGAACGTCCACAATGATGCACTTGGCCAAAAAGGGCGTATGCGTTTTTTCCTGAATATATTCAGGAAAAAACGCATGCGCACTTTTTGGCCAACCAAGCAAGCTTGCAAAGGAAATCTGCACTACAATGAAGTCTCACTTCCCCCCGGTCAAAAGGGCCATCTGAAAAAAGTGTAAAATCCAGAAAGGCAGGACAGGCCATGGAGAACTGGGAGCCTTGTTATGCTGATGGGCGGGATGTAAATTGCCAACAACCACTCGGGAGAAGTGTATGGTGTTTCCTGAAACATCTAAAAAACAAAGCAACAGAGCCTAGGGCACTTCCACTTATGGTCCTATAGCTTAGGGAAATTAAAATCAAAAAGACACAGCCACCCCAAATTTGGAACGGCTCTGTTTACAAGAACCTCGTTTACAGTACAAGTTCAACATCGCAGAAAGTGAAAAATGGATAAAGAAGTTGTGGTATTTACTTACAAAGCAATATCACTCAGCAATGAAATCTGTGTCATCAGGCCCTTAGCAGCACAATGAGTGGATTCAGGTATGATGATTCTAACTGAAATAAGTCACACAGAAAAAGAAACATCATAAGATATCAGTAATACACGGAATGTAAACTTGGCTACACAGGAACTGAATTACAGAACAGAACAGGGTCTCAAATTTAGAAAACCAACTTATTCTTGCTTAAGGGTAAAGGTGAGTTGGGGTGCTGCATAAAACCAGAGATTGAAATGAGCACAGATAAAGTTCCTTAAGCCAAATATGGAATAGACAAGAGCTACTCCTTGCTCAACGAAATGGACTCAACACCGCATATTAAACGCCTAAGAATGTACCTGACTAGTAAGTATCTTAAAACCTATGGATTGCTATGTCTCCGAAAGAGAATCAAGCATGTGTACAGGGGCATAAACGCAGCAGTGATAGGATTGGAGAGGTTCGGTGAGCAAATGAAGACCCTTTGAAGTCATATTGCATGGTACCCATTCCACGGGTTTCAACTACCCAGGTTTAAGGTATTCTTCCTTCAGCTAAAACATGCATGTGGAACCTAGAGTATGATCAACCATGTGATCGGGAGACGTGTTCAAATATGTCTCAGTTTTCGTACCCTGGTACTCGGGTGCAACATTCCAGACGCTTTACTAACACTCTCCCCACTTGGAGAGTCAGCGCCTTTAACCTCCTGTTTGGCCCAGTTTGCAATTTCTGCGGAAGATGAACAGGAATAGCGAGAACCAATGAGAGGCTAGCTGGAGGTGTCTGGACGGGCAAATTTAACTCTCATTTCCCACCAGGAAGAGGAATTAACCAAAGGTTCAGCATGCCGGACCGGAACCAGATTAGGGCCTGAAGCCATCCTGCGGTGTTGCGGCCAGGTCACAAGAAAGCGAGTTGAAGAAAGGAGCTCAGGGGCACTGTAATTCACAAACCTGCAGAGTTATAAATGACAGCTATCGTCCAAAAATAGACTGAAGTAAGGCTGCCAAGAGGACTTGAAAGCGGGGCAGAATTGCAGGAAACCGATTTCAGGAGGTAGACTGGAATTGCATTGAAAGCATAGGAAAAGAGGCAGAACGTCCACAATGATGCACTTGGCCAAAAAGGGCGTATGCGTTTTTTCCTGAATATATTCAGGAAAAAACGCATACGCCCTTTTTGGCCAACCAAGCAAGCTTGCAAAGGAAATCTGCACTACAATGAAGTCTCACTTCCCCCCGGTCAAAAGGGCCATCTGAAAAAAGTGTAAAATCCAGAAAGGCAACAGGCCATTGAGAACTGGGAGCCTTGTTATGCTGATGGGCGGGATGTAAATTGCCAACACACACTCGGGAGAAGTGTATGGTGTTTCCTGAAACATCTAAAAAACAAAGCAACAGAGCCTAGGGCACTTCCACTTATGGTCCTATAGCTTAGGGAAATTAAAATCAAAAAGACACAGCCACCCCAAAGTTTGGGACGCCTCCGTTTACAAGAACCTCGTTTACCGTACAAGTTCAATATCACAGAAAGTGAAAAATGGATAAAGAACTTGTGGTACTTACGTACAATGCAGTATCACTCAGCAATGAAATCTATGTCATCAGGCCCATAGCAGCATAATGAGTGGATTCAGGTACGATGATTCTAACTGAAATAAGTCACACAGAAAAAGAAACATCATAAGATATCACTAATACACGGAATGTAAACTTGGCTACACAGGAACTGCATTCCAAAACAGAACAGGGTCTCAAATTTAGAAAACCAACTTATGCTTGCTTAAGGGGAAAGGTGAGTTGGGGTGCTGCATAAAACCAGGATTGAAATGAGCACAGATAAAGTTCCTTAAGCCAAATATGGAATAGACAAGAGCTACTCCTTGCTCAACGAAATGGACTCAACACCCCATATTAAACGCCTAAGAATGTACCTGACTAGTAAGTATCTTAAAACCTATGGATTGCTATGTCTCCAAAAGAGAATCAAGCATGTGTACAGGGGCATAAACGCAGCAGTGATAGGATTGGAGAGGTTTGGTGAGCAAATGAAGACCCTTTGAAGTCATATTGCATGGTACCCATTCCACGGGTCTCAACTCTCCAGGTTTAAGGTATTCTTCCTTCAGCTAAAACATGCATGTGGAACCCAGAGTATGATCAACCATGTGAACGGGAGACGTGTTCAAATATGTCTCAGTTTTCCTCCCCTGGTACTCGGGTGCAACATTCCAGACGCTTTACTAACACTCTCCCCACTTGGAGAGTCAGCGCCTTTAACCTCCTGTTTGGCACAGTTTGCAATTTCTGCGGAAGATGAACAGGAATAGCGAGAACCAATGAGAGGCTAGCTGGAGGTGTCTGGACGGGCAAATTTAACTCTCATTTCCCACCAGGAAGAGGAATTAACCAAAGGCTCAGCGTGCCGTACCGGAACCAGATTAGGGCCTGAAGCCATCCTGCGGTGTTGCGGCCAGCTCAAAAGAAAGCGAGTTGAAGAAAGGAGCTCAGGGGCACTGTAATTCACAAACCTGCAGAGTTATAAATGACAGCTATCGTCCAAAAATAGACTGAAGTAAGGCTGCCAAGAGGACTTGAAAGCGGGGCAGAATTGCAGGAAACCGATTTCAGGAGGTAGACTGGAATTGCATTGAAAGCATAGGAAAAGAGGCAGAACGTCCACAATGATGCACTTGGCCAAAAAGGGCGTATGCGTTTTTTCCTGAATATATTCAGGAAAAAACGCATACGCCCTTTTTGGCCAACCAAGCAAGCTTGCAAAGGAAATCTGCACTACAATGAAGTCTCACTTCCCCCCGGTCAAAAGGGCCATCTGAAAAAAGTGTAAAATCCAGAAAGGCAGGACAGGCCATGGAGAACTGGGAGCCTTGTTATGCTGATGGGCGGGATGTAAATTCCCAACAGACACTCGGGAGAAGTGTATGGTGTTTCCTGAAACATCTAAAAAACAAAGCAACAGAGCCTAGGGCACTGCCACTTATGGTCCTATAGCTTAGGGAAATTAAAATCAAAAAGACACAGCCACCCCAAAGTTTGGGACGCCTCCGTTTACAAGAACCAAGTTTACCGTACAAGTTCAATATCACAGAAAGTGAAAAATGGATAAAGAACTTGTGGTACTTACGTACAATGCAGTATCACTCAGCAATGAAATCTATGTCATCAGGCCCATAGCAGCATAATGAGTGGATTCAGGTACGATGATTCTAACTGAAATAAGTCACACAGAAAAAGAAACATCATAAGATATCAGTAATACACGGAATGTAAACTTGGCTACACAGGAACTGCATTCCAAAACAGAACAGGGTCTCAAATTTAGAAAACCAACTTATGCTTGCTTAAGGGGAAAGGTGAGTTGGGGTGCTGCATAAAACCAGGATTGAAATGAGCACAGATAAAGTTCCTTAAGCCAAATATGGAATAGACAAGAGCTACTCCTTGCTCAACGAAATGGACTCAACACCCCATATTAAACGCCTAAGAATGTACCTGACTAGTAAGTATCTTAAAACCTATGGATTGCTATGTCTCCAAAAGAGAATCAAGCATGTGTACAGGGGCATAAACGCAGCAGTGATAGGATTGGAGAGGTTTGGTGAGCAAATGAAGACCCTTTGAAGTCATATTGCATGGTACCCATTCCACGGGTCTCAACTCTCCAGGTTTAAGGTATTCTTCCTTCAGCTAAAACATGCATGTGGAACCCAGAGTATGATCAACCATGTGCACGGGAGACGTGTTCAAATATGTCTCAGTTTTCCTCCCCTGGTACTCGGGTGCAACATTCCAGACGCTTTACTAACACTCTCCCCACTTGGAGAGTCAGCGCCTTTAACCTCCTGTTTGGCCCAGTTTGCAATTTCTGCGGAAGATGAACAGGAATAGCGAGAACCAATGAGAGGCTAGCTGGAGGTGTCTGGACGGGCAAATTTAACTCTCATTTCCCACCAGGAAGAGGAAATAACCAAAGGCTCAGCGTGCCGTACCGGAACCAGATTAGGGCCTGAAGCCATCCTGCGGTGTTGCGGCCAGCTCAAAAGAAAGCGAGTTGAAGAAAGGAGCTCAGGGGCACTGTAATTCACAAACCTGCAGAGTTATAAATGACAGCTATCGTCCAAAAATAGACTGAAGTAAGGCTGCCAAGAGGACTTGAAAGCGGGGCAGAATTGCAGGAAACCGATTTCAGGAGGTAGACTGGAATTGCATTGAAAGCATAGGAAAAGAGGCAGAACGTCCACAATGATGCACTTGGCCAAAAAGGGCGTATGCGTTTTTTCCTGAATATATTCAGGAAAAAACGCATACGCCCTTTTTGGCCAACCAAGCAAGCTTGCAAAGGAAATCTGCACTACAATGAAGTCTCACTTCCCCCCGGTCAAAAGGGCCATCTGAAAAAAGTGTAAAATCCAGAAAGGCAACAGGCCATTGAGAACTGGGAGCCTTGTTATGCTGATGGGCGGGATGTAAATTGCCAACAAACACTCGGGAGAAGTGTATGGTGTTTCCTGAAACATCTAAAAAACAAAGCAACAGAGCCTAGGGCACTTCCACTTATGGTCCTATAGCTTAGGGAAATTAAAATCAAAAAGACACAGCCACCCCAAAGTTTGGAACGGCTCTGTTTACAAGAACCTCGTTTACAGTACAAGTTCAACATCGCAGAAAGTGAAAAATGGATAAAGAAGTTGTGGTATTTACTTACAAAGCAATATCACTCAGCAATGAAATCTGTGTCATCAGGCCCTTAGCAGCACAATGAGTGGATTCAGGTATGATGATTCTAACTGAAATAAGTCACACAGAAAAAGAAACATCATAAGATATCAGTAATACACGGAATGTAAACTTGGCTACACAGGAACTGAATTACAGAACAGAACAGGGTCTCAAATTTAGAAAACCAACTTATTCTTGCTTAAGGGTAAAGGTGAGTTGGGGTGCTGCATAAAACCAGAGATTGAAATGAGCACAGATAAAGTTCCTTAAGCCAAATATGGAATAGACAAGAGCTACTCCTTGCTCAACGAAATGGACTCAACACCCCATATTAAACGCCTAAGAATGTACCTGACTAGTAAGTATCTTAAAACCTATGGATTGCTATGTCTCCGAAAGAGAATCAAGCATGTGTACAGGGGCATAAACGCAGCAGTGATAGGATTGGAGAGGTTCGGTGAGCAAATGAAGACCCTTTGAAGTCATATTGCATGGTACCCATTCCACGGGTTTCAACTACCCAGGTTTAAGGTATTCTTCCTTCAGCTAAAACATGCATGTGGAACCTAGAGTATGATCAACCATGTGATCGGGAGACGTGTTCAAATATGTCTCAGTTTTCCTCCCCTGGTACTCGGGTGCAACATTCCAGACGCTTTACTAACACTCTCCCCACTTGGAGAGTCAGTCCCTTTAACCTCCTGTTTGGCCCAGTTTGCAATTTCTGCGGAAGATGAACAGGAATAGCGAGAACCAATGAGAGGCTAGCTGGAGGTGTCTGGACGGGCAAATTTAACTCTCATTTCCCACCAGGAAGAGGAATTAACCAAAGGCTCAGCATGCCGTGCCGGAACCAGATTAGGGCCTGAAGCCATCCTGCGGTGTTGCGGCCAGGTCACAAGAAAGCGAGTTGAAGAAAGGAGCTCAGGGGCACTGTAATTCACAAACCTGCAGAGTTATAAATGACAGCTATCGTCCAAAAATAGACTGAAGTAAGGCTGCCAAGAGGACTTGAAAGCGGGGCAGAATTGCAGGAAACCGATTTCAGGAGGTAGACTGGAATTGCATTGAAAGCATAGGAAAAGAGGCAGAACGTCCACAATGATGCACTTGGCCAAAAAGGGCGTATGCGTTTTTTCCGGAATATATTCAGGAAAAAACGCATACGCCCTTTTTGGCCAACCAAGCAAGCTTGCAAAGGAAATCTGCACTACAATGAAGTCTCACTTCCCCCCGGTCAAAAGGGCCATCTGAAAAAAGTGTAAAATCCAGAAAGGCAGGACAGGCCATGGAGAACTGGGAGCCTTGTTATGCTGATGGGCGGGATGTAAATTGCCAACAACCACTCGGGAGAAGTGTATGGTGTTTCCTGAAACATCTAAAAAACAAAGCAACAGAACCTAGGGCACTTCCACTTATGGTCCTATAGCTTAGGGAAATTAAAATCAAAAAGACACAGCCACCCCAAAGTTTGGAACGGCTCTGTTTACAAGAACCTCATTTACAGTACAAGTTCAACATCGCAGAAAGTGAAAAATGGATAAAGAAGTTGTGGTATTTACTTACAAAGCAATATCACTCAGCAATGAAATCTGTGTCATCAGGCCCTTAGCAGCACAATGAGTGGATTCAGGTATGATGATTCTAACTGAAATAAGTCACACAGAAAAAGAAACATCATAAGATATCAGTAATACACGGAATGGAAACTTGGCTACACAGGAACTGAATTACAGAACAGAACAGGGTCTCAAATTTAGAAAACCAACTTATGCTTGCTTAAGGGTAAAGGTGAGTTGGGGTGCTGCATAAAACCAGAGATTGAAATGAGCACAGATAAAGTTCCTTAAGCCAAATATGGAATAGACAAGAGCTACTCCTTGCTCAACGAAATGGACTCAACACCCCATATTAAACGCCTAAGAATGTACCTGACTAGTAAGTATCTTAAAACCTATGGATTGCTATGTCTCCGAAAGAGAATCAAGCATGTGTACAGGGGCATAAACGCAGCAGTGATAGGATTGGAGAGGTTCGGTGAGCAAATGAAGACCCTTTGAAGTCATATTGCATGGTACCCATTCCACGGGTTTCAACTACCCAGGTTTAAGGTATTCTTCCTTCAGCTAAAACATGCATGTGGAACCTAGAGTATGATCAACCATGTGAACGGGAGACGTGTTCAAATATGTCTCAGTTTTCCTCCCCTGGTACTCGGGTGCAACATTCCAGACGCTTTACTAACACTCTCCCCACTTGGAGAGTCAGCGCCTTTAACCTCCTGTTTGGCCCAGTTTGCAATTTCTGCGGAAGATGAACAGGAATAGCGAGAACCAATGAGAGGCTAGCTGGAGGTGTCTGGACGGGCAAATTTAACTCTCATTTCCCACCAGGAAGAGGAAATAACCAAAGGCTCAGTGTGCCGTGCCGGAACCAGATTAGGACCTGAAGCCATCCTGCGGTGTTGCGGCCAGGTCACAAGAAAGCGAGTTGAAGAAAGGAGCTCAGGGGCACTGTAATTCACAAACTTGCAGAGTTATAAATGACAGCTATCGTCCAAAAATAGACTGAAGTAAGGCTGCCAAGAGGACTTGAAAGCGGGGCAGAATTGCAGGAAACCGATTTCAGGAGGTAGACTGGAATTGCATTGAAAGCATAGGAAAAGAGGCAGAACGTCCACAATGATGCACTTGGCCAAAAAGGGCGTATGCGTTTTTTCCTGAATATATTCAGGAAAAAACGCATACGCCCTTTTTGGCCAACCAAGCAAGCTTGCAAAGGAAATCTGCACTACAATGAAGTCTCACTTCCCCCCGGTCAAAAGGGCCATCTGAAAAAAGTGTAAAATCCAGAAAGGCAACAGGCCATTGAGAACTGGGAGCCTTCTTATGCTGATGGGCGGGATGTAAATTGCCAACAGACACTCGGGAGAAGTGTATGGTGTTTCCTGAAACATCTAAAAAACAAAGCAACAGAGCCTAGGGCACTGCCACTTATGGTCCTATAGCTTAGGGAAATTAAAATCAAAAAGACACAGCCACCCCAAAGTTTGGAACGGCTCTGTTTACAAGAACCTCGTTTACAGTACAAGTTCAACATCGCAGAAAGTGAAAAATGGATAAAGAACTTGTGGTACTTACGTACAATGCAGTATCACTCAGCAATGAAATCTATGTCATCAGGCCCGTAGCAGCATAATGAGTAGATTCAGGTACGATGATTCTAACTGAAATAAGTCACACAGAAAAAGAAACATCATAAGATATCACTAATACACGGAATGTAAACTTGGCTACACAGGAACTGAATTCCAAAACAGAACAGGTTCTCAAATTTAGAAAACCAACTTATGCTTGCTTAAGGGGAAAGGTGAGTTGGGTTGCTGCATAAAACCAGAGATTGAAATGAGCACAGATAAAGTTCCTTAAGCCAAATATGGAATAGACAAGAGCTACTCCTTGCTCAACGAAATGGACTCAACACCGCATATTAAACGCCTAAGAATGTACCTGACTAGTAAGTATCTTAAAACCTATGGATTGCTATGTCTCCGAAAGAGAATCAAGCATGTGTACAGGGGCATAAACGCAGCAGTGATAGGATTGGAGAGGTTCGGTGAGCAAATGAAGACCCTTTGAAGTCATATTGCATGGTACCCATTCCACGGGTTTCAACTACCCAGGTTTTAGGTATTCTTCCTTCAGCTAAAACATGCATGTGGAACCCAGAGTATGATCAACCATGTGATCGGGAGACGTGTTCAAATATGTCTCAGTTTTCCTCCCCTGGTACTCGGGTGCAACATTCCAGACGCTTTACTAACACTCTCCCCACTTGGAGAGTCAGCGCCTTTAACCTCCTGTTTGGCCCAGTTTGCAATTTCTGCGGAAGATGAACAGGAATAGCGAGAACCAATGAGAGGCTAGCTGGAGGTGTCTGGACGGGCAAATTTAACTCTCATTTCCCACCAGGAAGAGGAAATAACCAAAGGCTCAGCGTGCCGTACCGGAACCAGATTAGGGCCTGAAGCCATCCTGCGGTGTTGCGGCCAGCTCAAAAGAAAGCGAGTTGAAGAAAGGAGCTCAGGGGCACTGTAATTCACAAACCTGCAGAGTTATAAATGACAGCTATCGTCCAAAAATAGACTGAAGTAAGGCTGCCAAGAGGACTTGAAAGCGGGGCAGAATTGCAGGAAACCGATTTCAGGAGGTAGACTGGAATTGCATTGAAAGCATAGGAAAAGAGGCAGAACGTCCACAATGATGCACTTGGCCAAAAAGGGCGTATGCGTTTTTTCCTGAATATATTCAGGAAAAAACGCATACGCCCTTTTTGGCCAACCAAGCAAGCTTGCAAAGGAAATCTGCACTACAATGAAGTCTCACTTCCCCCCGGTCAAAAGGGCCATCTGAAAAAAGTGTAAAATCCAGAAAGGCAACAGGCCATTGAGAACTGGGAGCCTCGTTATGCTGATGGGCGGGATGTAAATTGCCAACAGACACTTGGGAGAAGTGTATGGTGTTTCCTGAAACATCTAAAAAACAAAGCAACAGAGCCTAGGGCACTTCCACTTATGGTCCTATAGCTTAGGGAAATTAAAATCAAAAAGACACAGCCACCCCAAAGTTTGGAACGGCTCTGTTTACAAGAACCTCGTTTACAGTACAAGTTCAACATCGCAGAAAGTGAAAAATGGATAAAGAAGTTGTGGTATTCACTTACAAAGCAATATCACTCAGCAATGAAATCTATGTCATCAGGCCCTTAGCAGCACAATGAGTGGATTCAGGTATGATGATTCTAACTGAAATAAGTCACACAGAAAAAGAAACATCATAAGATATCAGTAATACACGGAATGGAAACTTGGCTACACAGGAACTGAATTACAGAACAGAACAGGGTCTCAAATTTAGAAAAACAACTTATGCTTGCTTAAGGGTAAAGGTGAGTTGGGTTGCTGCATAAAACCAGAGATTGAAATGAGCACAGATAAAGTTCCTTAAGCCAAATATGGAATAGACAAGAGCTACTCCTTGCTCAACGAAATGGACTCAACACCGCATATTAAACGCCTAAGAATGTACCTGACTTGTAAGTATCTTAAAACCTATGGATTGCTATGTCTCCGAAAGAGAATCAAGCATGTGTACAGGGGCATAAACGCAGCAGTGATAGGATTGGAGAGGTTCGGTGAGCAAATGAAGACCCTTTGAAGTCATATTGCATGGTACCCATTCCACGGGTTTCAACTACCCAGGTTTAAGGTATTCTTCCTTCAGCTAAAACATGCATGTGGAACCTAGAGTATGATCAACCATGTGATTGGGAGACGTGTTCAAATATGTCTCAGTTTTCCTCCCCTGGTACTCAGGTGCAACATTCCAGACGCTTTACTAACACTCTCCCCACTTGGAGAGTCAGTCCCTTTAACCTCCTGTTTGGCCCAGTTTGCAATTTCTGCGGAAGATGAACAGGAATAGCGAGAACCAATGAGAGGCTAGCTGGAGGTGTCTGGACGGGCAAATTTAACTCTCATTTCCCACCAGGAAGAGGAATTAACCAAAGGCTCAGCATGCCGGGCCGGAACCAGATTAGGGCCTGAAGCCATCCTGCGGTGTTGCGGCCAGGTCACAAGAAAGCGAGTTGAAGAAAGGAGCTCAGGGGCACTGTAATTCACAAACCTGCAGAGTTATAAATGACAGCTATCGTCCAAAAATAGACTGAAGTAAGGCTGCCAAGAGGACTTGAAAGCGGGGCAGAATTGCAGGAAACCGATTTCAGGAGGTAGACTGGAATTGCATTGAAAGCATAGGAAAAGAGGCAGAACGTCCACAATGATGCACTTGGCCAAAAAGGGCGTATGCGTTTTTTCCGGAATATATTCAGGAAAAAACGCATACGCCCTTTTTGGCCAACCAAGCAAGCTTGCAAAGGAAATCTGCACTACAATGAAGTCTCACTTCCCCCCGGTCAAAAGGGCCATCTGAAAAAAGTGTAAAATCCAGAAAGGCAACAGGCCATTGAGAACTGGGAGCCTTGTTATGCTGATGGGCGGGATGTAAATTGCCAACAGACACTTGGGAGAAGTGTATGGTGTTTCCTGAAACATCTAAAAAACAAAGCAACAGAGCCTAGGGCACTTCCACTTATGGTCCTATAGCTTAGGGAAATTAAAATCAAAAAGACACAGCCACCCCAAAGTTTGGAACGGCTCTGTTTACAAGAACCTCGTTTACAGTACAAGTTCAACATCGCAGAAAGGGAAAAATGGATAAAGAAGTTGTGGTATTCAGTTACAAAGCAATATCACTCAGCAATGAAATCTATGTCATCAGGCCCTTAGCAGCACAATGAGTGGATTCAGGTATGATGATTCTAACTGAAATAAGTCACACAGAAAAAGAAACATCATGAGATATCAGTAATACACGGAATGGAAACTTGGCTACACAGGAACTGAATTACAGAACAGAACAGGGTCTCAAATTTAGAAAACCAACTTATGCTTGCTTAAGGGTAAAGGTGAGTTGGGTTGCTGCATAAAACCAGAGATTGAAATGAGCACAGATAAAGTTCCTTAAGCCAAATATGGAATAGACAAGAGCTACTCCTTGCTCAACGAAATGGACTCAACACCGCATATTAAACGCCTAAGAATGTACCTGACTTGTAAGTATCTTAAAACCTATGGATTGCTATGTCTCCGAAAGAGAATCAAGCATGTGTACAGGGGCATAAACGCAGCAGTGATAGGATTGGAGAGGTTCGGTGAGCAAATGAAGACCCTTTGAAGTCATATTGCATGGTACCCATTACACGGGTTTCAACTACCCAGGTTTAAGGTATTCTTCCTTCAGCTAAAACATGCATGTGGAACCTAGAGTATGATCAACCATGTGATCGGGAGACGTGTTCAAATATGTCTCAGTTTTCCTCCCCTGGTACTCGGGTGCAACATTCCAGACGCTTTACTAACACTCTCCCCACTTGGAGAGTCAGTCCCTTTAACCTCCTGTTTGGCCCAGTTTGCAATTTCTGCGGAAGATGAACAGGAATAGCGAGAACCAATGAGAGGCTAGCTGGAGGTGTCTGGACGGGCAAATTTAACTCTCATTTCCCACCAGGAAGAGGAATTAACCAAAGGCTCAGCATGCCGGGCCGGAACCAGATTATGGCCTGAAGCCATCCTGCGGTGTTGCGGCTAGGTCACAAGAAAGCGAGTTGAAGAAAGGAGCTCAGGGGCACTGTAATTCACAAACCTGCAGAGTTATAAATGACAGCTATCGTCCAAAAATAGACTGAAGTAAGGCTGCCAAGAGGACTTGAAAGCGGGGCAGAATTGCAGGAAACCGATTTCAGGAGGTAGACTGGAATTGCATTGAAAGCATAGGAAAAGAGGCAGAACGTCCACAATGATGCACTTGGCCAAAAAGGGCGTATGCGTTTTTTCCTGAATATATTCAGGAAAAAACGCATACGCCCTTTTTGGCCAACCAAGCAAGCTTGCAAAGGAAATCTGCACTACAATGAAGTCTCACTTCCCCCCGGTCAAAAGGGCCATCTGAAAAAAGTGTAAAATCCAGAAAGGCAGGACAGGCCATGGAGAACTGGGAGCCTTGTTATGCTGATGGGCGGGATGTAAATTGCCAACAGACACTCGGGAGAAGTGTATGGTGTTTCCTGAAACATCTAAAAAACAAAGCAACAGAGCCTAGGGCACTGCCACTTATGGTCCTATAGCTTAGGGAAATTAAAATCAAAAAGACACAGCCACCCCAAAGTTTGGGACGCCTCTGTTTACAAGAACCTCGTTTACAGTACAAGTTCAACATCGCAGAAAGTGAAAAATGGATAAAGAAGTTGTGGTATTTACTTACAAAGCAATATCACTCAGCAATGAAATCTATGTCATCAGGCCCTTAGCATCACAATGAGTGGATTCAGGTATGATGATTCTAACTGAAATAAGTCACACAGAAAAAGAAACATCATAAGATATCAGTAATACACGGAATGTAAACTTGGCTACACAGGAACTGAATTACAGAACAGAACAGGGTCTCAAATTTAGAAAACCAACTTATGCTTGCTTAAGGGTAAAGGTGAGTTGGGGTGCTGCATAAAACCAGAGATTGAAATGAGCACAGATAAAGTTCCTTAAGTCAAATATGGAATAGACAAGAGCTACTCCTTGCTCAACGAAATGGACTCAACACCGCATATTAAACGCCTAAGAATGTACCTGACTAGTAAGTATCGTAAAACCTATGGATTGCTATGTCTCCAAAAGAGAATCAAGCATGTGTACAGGGGCATAAACGCAGCAGTGATAGGATTGGAGAGGTTCGGTGAGCAAATGAAGACCCTTTGAAGTCATATTGCATGGTACCCATTACACGGGTCTCAACTCTCCAGGATTAAGGTATTCTTCATTCAGCTAAAACATGCATGTGGAACCCAAGTATGATCAACCATGTGAACGGGAGACGTGTTCAAATATGTCTCAGTTTTCCTCCCCTGGTACTCGGGTGCAACATTCCAGACGCTTTACTAACACTCTCCCCACTTGGAGAGTCAGCGCCTTTAACCTCCTGTTTGGCACAGTTTGCAATTTCTGTGGAAGATGAACAGGAATAGCGAGAACCAATGAGAGGCTAGCTGGAGGTGTCTGGACGGGCAAATTTAACTCTCATTTCCCACCAGGAAGAGGAAATAACCAAAGGCTCAGCGTGCCGTACCGGAACCAGATTAGGGCCTGAAGCCATTCTGCGGTGTTGCGGCCAGCTCAAAAGAAACCGAGTTGAAGAAAGGAGCTCAGGGGCACTGTAATTCACAAACCTGCAGAGTTATAAATGACAGCTATCGTCCAAAAATAGACTGAAGTAAGGCTGCCAAGAGGACTTGAAAGCGGGGCAGAATTGCAGGAAACCGATTTCAGGAGGTAGACTGGAATTGCATTGAAAGCATAGGAAAAGAGGCAGAACGTCCACAATGATGCACTTGGCCAAAAAGGGCGTATGCGTTTTTTCCTGAATATATTCAGGAAAAAACGCATACGCCCTTTTTGGCCAACCAAGCCAGCTTGCAAAGAAAATCTGCACTACAATGAAGTCTCACTTCCCCCCGGTCAAAAGGGCCATCTGAAAAAAGTGTAAAATCCAGAAAGGCAACAGGCCATTGAGAACTGGGAACCTTCTTATGCTGATGGGCGGGATGTAAATTGCCAACAGACACTCGGGAGAAGTGTATGGTGTTTCCTGAAACATCGAAAAAACAAAGCAACAGAGCCTAGGGCACTTCCACTTATGGTCCTATAGCTTAGGGAAATTAAAATCAAAAAGACACAGCCACCCCAAAGTTTGGAACGGCTCTGTTTACAAGAACCTCGTTTACAGTACAAGTTCAACATCGCAGAAAGTGAAAAATGGATAAAGAACTTGTGGTACTTACGTACAATGCAGTATCACTCAGCAATGAAATCTATGTCATCAGGCCCGTAGCAGCATAATGAGTAGATTCAGGTACGATGATTCTAACTGAAATAAGTCACACAGAAAAAGAAACATCATAAGATATCACTAATACACGGAATGTAAACTTGGCTACACAGGAACTGAATTCCAAAACAGAACAGGTTCTCAAATTTAGAAAACCAACTTATGCTTGCTTAAGGGGAAAGGTGAGTTTGGTTGCTGCATAAAACCAGAGATTGAAATGAGCACAGATAAAGTTCCTTAAGCCAAATATGGAATAGACAAGAGCTACTCCTTGCTCAACGAAATGGACTCAACACCGCATATTAAACGCCTAAGAATGTACCTGACTAGTAAGTATCTTAAAACCTATGGATTGCTATGTCTCCGAAAGAGAATCAAGCATGTGTACAGGGGCATAAACGCAGCAGTGATAGGATTGGAGAGGTTCGGTGAGCAAATGAAGACCCTTTGAAGTCATATTGCATGATACCCATTCCACGGGTTTCAACTACCCAGGTTTAAGGTATTCTTCCTTCAGCTAAAACATGCATGTGGAACCCAGAGTATGATCAACCATGTGATCGGGAGACGTGTTCAAATATGTCTCAGTTTTCCTCCCCTGGTACTCGGGTGCAACATTCCAGACGCTTTACTAACACTCTCCCCACTTGGAGAGTCAGCGCCTTTAACCTCCTGTTTGGCCCAGTTTGCAATTTCTGCGGAAGATGAACAGGAATAGCGAGAACCAATGAGAGGCTAGCTGGAGGTGTCTGGACGGGCAAATTTAACTCTCATTTCCCACCAGGAAGAGGAATTAACCAAAGGCTCAGCATGCCGGGCCGGAACCAGATTAGGGCCTGAAGCCATCCTGCGGTGTTGCGGCCAGGTCACAAGAAAGCGAGTTGAAGAAAGGAGCTCAGGGGCACTGTAATTCACAAACCTGCAGAGTTATAAATGACAGCTATCGTCCAAAAATAGACGGAAGTAAGGCTGCCAAGAGGACTTGAAAGCGGGGCAGAATTGCAGGAAACCGATTTCAGGAGGTAGACTGGAATTGCATTGAAAGCATAGGAAAAGAGGCAGAACGTCCACAATGATGCACTTGGCCAAAAAGGGCGTATGCGTTTTTTCCTGAATATATTCAGGAAAAAACGCATACGCCCTTTTTGGCCAACCAAGCAAGCTTGCAAAGGAAATCTGCACTACAATGAAGTCTCACTTCCCCCCGGTCAAAAGGGCCATCTGAAAAAAGTGTAAAATCCAGAAAGGCAACAGGCCATTGAGAACTGGGAGCCTTGTTATGCTGATGGGCGGGATGTAAATTGCCAACAGACACTTGGGAGAAGTGTATGGTGTTTCCTGAAACATCTAAAAAACAAAGCAACAGAGCCTAGGGCACTTCCACTTATGGTCCTATAGCTTAGGGAAATTAAAATCAAAAAGACACAGCCACCCCAAAGTTTGGAACGGCTCTGTTTACAAGAACCTCGTTTACAGTACAAGTTCAACATCGCAGAAAGGGAAAAATGGATAAAGAAGTTGTGGTATTCACTTACAAAGCAATATCACTCAGCAATGAAATCTATGTCATCAGGCCCTTAGCAGCACAATGAGTGGATTCAGGTATGATGATTCTAACTGAAATAAGTCACACAGAAAAAGAAACATCATAAGATATCAGTAATACACGGAATGGAAACTTGGCTACACAGGAACTGAATTACAGAACAGAACAGTGTCTCAAATTTAGAAAAACAACTTATGCTTGCTTAAGGGTAAAGGTGAGTTGGGGTGCTGCATAAAACCAGAGATTGAAATGAGCACAGATAAAGTTCCTTAAGCCAAATATGGAATAGACAAGAGCTACTCCTTGCTCAACGAAATGGACTCAACACCGCATATTAAACGCCTAAGAATGTACCTGACTAGTAAGTATCTTAAAACCTATGGATTGCTATGTCTCCGAAAGAGAATCAAGCATGTGTACAGGGGCATAAACGCAGCAGTGATAGGATTGGAGAGGTTCGGTGAGCAAATGAAGACCCTTTGAAGTCATATTGCATGATACCCATTCCACGGGTTTCAACTACCCAGGTTTTAGGTATTCTTCCTTCAGCTAAAACATGCATGTGGAACCCAGAGTATGATCAACCATGTGATCGGGAGACGTGTTCAAATATGTCTCAGTTTTCCTCCCCTGGTACTCGGGTGCAACATTCCAGACACTTTACTAACACTCTCCCCACTTGGAGAGTCAGCGCCTTTAACCTCCTGTTTGGCCCAGTTTGCAATTTCTGCGGAAGATGAACAGGAATAGCGAGAACCAATGAGAGGCTAGCTGGAGGTGTCTGGACGGGCAAATTTAACTCTCATTTCCCACCAGGAAGAGGAAATAACCAAAGGCTCAGCGTGCCGTACCGGAACCAGATTAGGGCCTGAAGCCATCCTGCGGTGTTGCGGCCAGCTCAAAAGAAAGCGAGTTGAAGAAAGGAGCTCAGGGGCACTGTAATTCACACACCTGCAGAGTTATAAATGACAGCTATCGTCCAAAAATAGACTGAAGTAAGGCTGCCAAGAGGACTTGAAAGCGGGGCAGAATTGCAGGAAACCGATTTCAGGAGGTAGACTGGAATTGCATTGAAAGCATAGGAAAAGAGGCAGAACGTCCACAATGATGCACTTGGCCAAAAAGGGCGTATGCGTTTTTTCCTGAATATATTCAGGAAAAAACGCATACGCCCTTTTTGGCCAACCAAGCAAGCTTGCAAAGGAAATCTGCACTACAATGAAGTCTCACTTCCCCCCGGTCAAAAGGGCCATCTGAAAAAAGTGTAAAATCCAGAAAGGCAACAGGCCATTGAGAACTGGGAGCCTTGTTATGCTGATGGGCGGGATGTAAATTGCCAACAGACACTTGGGAGAAGTGTATGGTGTTTCCTGAAACATCTAAAAAACAAAGCAACAGAGCCTAGGGCACTTCCACTTATGGTCCTATAGCTTAGGGAAATTAAAATCAAAAAGACACAGCCACCCCAAAGTTTGGGACGCCTCTGTTTACAAGAACCTCGTTTACCGTACAAGTTCAACATCGCAGAAAGTGAAAAATGGATAAAGAAGTTGTGGTATTTACTTACAAAGCAATATCACTCAGCAATGAAATCTATGTCATCAGGCCCTTAGCAGCACAATGAGTGGATTCAGGTATGATGATTCTAACTGAAATAAGTCACACAGAAAAAGAAACATCATAAGATATCAGTAATACACGGAATGGAAACTTGGCTACACAGGAACTGAATTACAGAACAGAACAGGGTCTCAAATTTAGAAAACCAACTTATGCTTGCTTAAGGGTAAAGGTGAGTTGGGGTGCTGCATAAAACCAGAGATTGAAATGAGCACAGATAAAGTTCCTTAAGCCAAATATGGAATAGACAAGAGCTACTCCTTGCTCAACGAAATGGACTCAACACCGCATATTAAACGCCTAAGAATGTACCTGACTTGTAAGTATCGTAAAACCTATGGATTGCTATGTCTCCAAAAGAGAATCAAGCATGTGTACAGGGGCATAAACGCAGCAGTGATAGGATTGGAGAGGTTCGGTGAGCAAATGAAGACCCTTTGAAGTCATATTGCATGGTACCCATTCCACGGGTTTCAACTACCCAGGTTTAAGGTATTCTTCCTTCAGCTAAAACATGCATGTGGAACCCAGAGTATGATCAACCATGTGATCGGGAGACGTGTTCAAATATGTCTCAGTTTTCCTCCCCTGGTACTCGGGTGCAACCTTCCAGACGCTTTACTAACACTCTCCCCACTTGGAGAGTCAGTCCCTTTAACCTCCTGTTTGGCCCAGTTTGTAATTTCTGCGGAAGATGAACAGGAATAGCGAGAACCAATGAGAGGCTAGCTGGAGGTGTCTGGACGGGCAAATTTACTCTCATTTCCCACCAGGAAGAGGAATTAACCAAAGGCTCAGCATGCCGGGCCGGAACCAGATTAGGGCCTGAAGCCATCCTGCGGTGTTGCGGCCAGGTCACAAGAAAGCGAGTTGAAGAAAGGAGCTCAGGGGCACTGTATTTCACAAACCTGCAGAGTTATAAATGACAGCTATCGTCCAAAAATAGACTGAAGTAAGGCTGCCAAGAGGACTTGAAAGCGGGGCAGAATTGCAGGAAACCGATTTCAGGAGGTAGACTGGAATTGCATTGAAAGCATAGGAAAAGAGGCAGAACGTCCACAATGATGCACTTGGCCAAAAAGGGCGTATGCGTTTTTTCCGGAATATATTCAGGAAAAAACGCATACGCCCTTTTTGGCCAACCAAGCAAGCTTGCAAAGGAAATCTGCACTACAATGAAGTCTCACTTCCCCCCGGTCAAAAGGGCCATCTGAAAAAAGTGTAAAATCCAGAAAGGCAGGACAGGCCATGGAGAACTGGGAGCCTTGTTATGCTGATGGGCGGGATGTAAATTGCCAACAGACACTCGGGATAAGTGTATGGTGTTTCCTGAAACATCTAATAAACAAAGCAACAGAGCCTAGGGCACTGCCACTTATGGTCCTATAGCTTAGGGAAATTAAAATCAAAAAGACACAGCCACCCCAAAGTTTGGGAGGCCTCTGTTTACAAGAACCTCGTTTACAGTACAAGTTCAACATGGCAGAAAGTGAAAAATGGATAAAGAAGTTGTGGTATTTACTTACAAAGCAATATCACTCAGCAATGAAATCTATGTCATCAGGCCCTTAGCAGCACAATGAGTGGATTCAGGTATGATGATTCTAACTGAAATAAGTCACACAGAAAAAGAAACATCATAAGATATCAGTAATACACGGAATGGAAACTTGGCTACACAGGAACTGAATTACAGAACAGAACAGGGTCTCAAATTTAGAAAACCAACTTATGCTTGCTTAAGGGGAAAGGTGAGTTGGGGTGCTGCATAAAACCAGAGATTGAAATGAGCACAGATAAAGTTCCTTAAGCCAAATATGGAATAGACAAGAGCTACTCCTTGCTCAACGAAATGGACTCAACACCGCATATTAAACGCCTAAGAATGTACCTGACTTGTAAGTATCGTAAAACCTATGGATTGCTATGTCTCCAAAAGAGAATCAAGCATGTGTACAGGGGCATAAACGCAGCAGTGATAGGATTGGAGAGGTTCGGTGAGCAAATGAAGACCCTTTGAAGTCATATTGCATGGTACCCATT
Source organism: Delphinus delphis (assembly GCF_949987515.2). Lineage (NCBI taxonomy): Eukaryota > Metazoa > Chordata > Mammalia > Artiodactyla > Delphinidae > Delphinus > Delphinus delphis. The sequence goes on along the minus strand of NW_027192698.1, from coordinate 800,049 downwards.
CCACGGGTTTCAACTACCCAGGTTTAAGGTATTCTTCCTTCAGCTAAAACATGCATGTGGAACCCAAGTATGATCAACCATGTGAACGGGAGACGTGTTCAAATATGTCTCAGTTTTCCTCCCCTGGTACTCGGGTGCAACATTCCAGACGCTTTACTAACACTCTCCCCACTTGGAGAGTCAGCACCTTTAACCTCCTGTTTGGCCCAGTTTGCAATTTCTGCGGAAGATGAACAGGAATAGCAAGAATCAATGAGAGGCTAGCTGGAGGTGTCTGGACGGGCAAATTTAACTCTCATTTCCCAACAGGTAGAGGAAATAACCAAAGGCTCAGCGTGCCGTGCCGGAACCAGATTAGGGCCTGAAGCCATCCTGCGGTGTTGCGGCCAGCTCAAAAGAAAGCGAGTTGAAGAAAGGAGCTCAGGGGCACTGTAATTCACAAACCTGCAGAGTTATAAATGACAGCTATCGTCCAAATATAGACAGAAGTAAGGCTGCCAAGAGGACTTGAAAGCGGGGCAGAATTGCAGGAAACCGATTTCAGGAGGTAGACTGGAATTGCATTGAAAGCATAGGCAAAGAGGCAGAACGTCCACAATGATGCACTTGGCCAAAAATGGCGTATGCGTTTTTTCCTGAATATATTCAGGAAAAAACGCATACGCCCTTTTTGGCCAACCAAGCAAGCTTGCAAAGGAAATCTGCACTACAATGAAGTCTCACTTCCCCCCGGTCAAAAGGGCCATCTGAAAAAAGTGTAAAATCCAGAAAGGCAGGACAGGCCATGGAGAACTGGGAGCCTTGTTATGCTGATGGGCAGGATGTAAATTGCCAACAGACACTCGGGAGAAGTGTATGGTGTTTCCTGAAACATCTAAAAAACAAACCAACAGAGCCTAGGGCACTGCCACTTATGGTCCTATAGCTTAGGGAAATTAAAATCAAAAAGACACAGCCACCCCAAAGTTTGGAACGGCTCTGTTTACAAGAACCTCGTTTACAGTACAAGTTCAACATCGCAGAAAGTGAAAAATGGATAAAGAAGTTGTGGTATTTACTTACAAAGCAATATCACTCAGCAATGAAATCTGTGTCATCAGGCCCTTAGCAGCACAATGAGTGGATTCAGGTATGATGATTCTAACTGAACTAAGTCACACAGAAAAAGAAACATCATAAGATATCAGTAATACACGGAATGTAAACTTGGCTACACAGGAACTGAATTACAGAACAGAACAGGGTCTCAAATTTAGAAAACCAACTTATGCTTGCTTAAGGAGAAAGGTGAGTTGGGGTGCTGCATAAAACCAGAGATTGAAATGAGCACAGATAAAGTTCCTTAAGTCAAATATGGAATAGACAAGAGCTACTCCTTGCTCAACGAAATGGACTCAACACCGCATATTAAACGCCTAAGAATGTACCTGACTAGTAAGTATCTTAAAACCTATGGATTGCTATGTCTCCGAAAGAGAATCAAGCATGTGTACAGGGGCATAAACGCAGCAGTGATAGGATTGGAGAGGTTCGGTGAGCAAATGAAGACCCTTTGAAGTCATATTGCATGGTACCCATTACACGGGTCTTAACTCTCCAGGTTTAAGGTATTCTTCCTTCAGCTAAAACATGCATGTGGAACCCAAGTATGATCAACCATGTGAACGGGATACGTGTTCAAATATGTCTCAGTTTTCCTCCCCTGGTACTCGGGTGCAACATTCGAGACGCTTTACTAACACTCTCCCCACTTGGAGAGTCAGCGCCTTTAACCTCCTGTTTGGCCCAGTTTGCAATTTCTGCGGAAGATGAACAGGAATAGCGAGAACCAATGAGAGGCTAGCTGGAGGTGTCTGGACGGGCAAATTTAACTCTCATTTCCCACCAGGAAGAGGAAATAACCAAAGGCTCAGCGTGCCGTACCGGAACCAGATTAGGGCCTGAAGCCATTCTGCGGTGTTGCGGCCAGCTCAAAAGAAAGCGAGTTGAAGAAAGGAGCTCAGGGGCACTGTAATTCACAAACCTGCAGAGTTATAAATGACAGCTATCGTCCAAAAATAGACTGAAGTAAGGCTGCCAAGAGGACTTGAAAGCGGGGCAGAATTGCAGGAAACCGATTTCAGGAGGTAGACTGGAATTGCATTGAAAGCATAGGAAAAGAGGCAGAACGTCCACAATGATGCACTTGGCCAAAAAGGGCGTATGCGTTTTTTCCTGAATATATTCAGGAAAAAACGCATACGCACTTTTTGGCCAACCAAGCAAGCTTGCAAAGGAAATCTGCACTACAATGAAGTCTCACTTCCCCCCGGTCAAAAGGGCCATCTGAAAAAAGTGTAAAATCCAGAAAGGCAGGACAGGCCATGGAGAACTGGGAGCCTTATTATGCTGATGGGCGGGATGTAAATTGCCAACAGACACTCGGGAGAAGTGTATGGTGTTTCCTGAAACATCTAAAATACAAAGCAACAGAACCTAGGGCACTTCCACTTATGGTCCTATAGCTTAGGGAAATTAAAATCAAAAAGACACAGCCACCCCAAAGTTTGGAACGGCTCTGTTTACAAGAACCTCGTTTACAGTACAAGTTCAACATCGCAGAAAGTGAAAAATGGATAAAGAAGTTGTGGTATTTACTTACAAAGCAGTATCACTCAGCAATGAAATCTGTGTCATCAGGCCCTTAGCAGCACAATGAGTGGATTCAGGTATGATGATTCTAACTGAAGTAAGTCACACAGAAAAAGAAACATCATAAGATATCAGTAATACACGGAATGTAAACTTGGCTACACAGGAACTGAATTACAGAACAGAACAGGGTCTCAAATTTAGAAAACCAACTTATGCTTGCTTAAGGGGAAAGGTGAGTTGGGGTGCTGCATAAAACCAGAGATTGAAATGAGCACAGATAAAGTTCCTTAAGTCAAATATGGAATAGACAAGAGCTACTCCTTGCTCAACGAAATGGACTCAACACCGCATATTAAACGCCTAAGAATATACCTGACTAGTAAGTATCTTAAAACCTATGGATTGCTATGTCTCCGAAAGAGAATCAAGCATGTGTACAGGGGCATAAACGCAGCAGTGATAGGATTGGAGAGGTTCGGTGAGCAAATGAAGACCCTTTGAAGTCATATTGCATGGTACCCATTACACGGGTCTTAACTCTCCAGGTTTAAGGGATTCTTCCTTCAGCTAAAACATGCATGTGGAACCCAAGTATGATCAACCATGTGAACGGGAGACGTGTTCAAATATGTCTCAGTTTTCCTCCCCTGGTACTCGGGTGCAACATTCCAGACGCTTTACTAACACTCTCCCCACTTGGAGAGTCAGCGCCTTTAACCTCCTGTTTGGCCCAGTTTGCAATTTCTGCGGAAGATGAACAGGAATAGTGAGAACCAATGAGAGGCTAGCTGGAGGTGTCTGGACGGGCAAATTTAACTCTCATTTCCCACCAGGAAGAGGAAATAACCAAAGGCTCAGCGTGCCGTACCGGAACCAGATTAGGGCCTGAAGCCATTCTGCGGTGTTGCGGCCAGCTCAAAAGAAAGCGAGTTGAAGAAAGGAGCTCAGGGGCACTGTAATTCACAAACCTGCAGAGTTATAAATGACAGCTATCGTCCAAAAATAGACTGAAGTAAGGCTGCCAAGAGGACTTGAAAGCGGGGCAGAATTGCAGGAAACCGATTTCAGGAGGTAGACTGGAATTGCATTGAAAGCATAGGAAAAGAGGCAGAACGTCCACAATGATGCACTTGGCCAAAAAGGGCGTATGCGTTTTTTCCTGAATATATTCAGGAAAAAACGCATACGCCCTTTTTGGCCAACCAAGCAAGCTTGCAAAGGAAATCTGCACTACAATGAAGTCTCACTTCCCCCCGGTCAAAAGGGCCATCTGAAAAAAGTGTAAAATCCAGAAAGGCAGGACAGGCCATGGAGAACTGGGAGCCTTGTTATGCTGATGGGCGGGATGTAAATTGCCAACAACCACTCGGGAGAAGTGTATGGTGTTTCCTGAAACATCTAAAAAACAAAGCAACAGAACCTAGGGCACTTCCACTTATGGTCCTATAGCTTAGGGAAATTAAAATCAAAAAGACACAGCCACCCCAAAGTTTGGAACGGCTCTGTTTACAAGAACCTCGTTTACAGTACAAGTTCAACATCGCAGAAAGTGAAAAATGGATAAAGAAGTTGTGGTATTTACTTACAAAGCAATATCACTCAGCAATGAAATCTGTGTCATCAGGCCCTTAGCAGCACAATGAGTGGATTCAGGTATGATGATTCTAACTGAACTAAGCCACACAGAAAAAGAAACATCATAAGATATCAGTAATACACGGAATGTAAACTTGGCTACACAGGAACTGAATTACAGAACAGAACAGGGTCTCAAATTTAGAAAACCAACTTATGCTTGCTTAAGGGTAAAGGTGAGTTGGGGTGCTGCATAAAACCAGAGATTGAAATGAGCACAGATAAAGTTCCTTAAGCCAAATATGGAATAGACAAGAGCTACTCCTTGCTCAACGAAATGGACTCAACACCCCATATTAAACGCCTAAGAATGTACCTGACTAGTAAGTATCTTAAAACCTATGGATTGCTATGTCTCCGAAAGAGAATCAAGCATGTGTACAGGGGCATAAACGCAGCAGTGATAGGATTGGAGAGGTTCGGTGAGCAAATGAAGACCCTTTGAAGTCATATTGCATGGTACGCATTCCACGGGTTTCAACTACCCAGGTTTAAGGTATTCTTCCTTCAGCTAAAACATGCATGTGGAACCTAGAGTATGATCAACCATGTGATCGGGAGACGTGTTCAAATATGTCTCAGTTTTCCTCCCCTGGTACTCGGTTGCAACATTCCAGACGCTTTACTAACACTCTCCCCACTTGGAGAGTTAGCGCCTTTAACCTCCTGTTTGGCACAGTTTGCAATTTCTGCGGAAGATGAACAGGAATAGCGAGAACCAATGAGAGACTAGCTGGAGGTGTCTGGACGGGCAAATTTAACTCTCATTTCCCACCAGGAAGAGGAAATAACCAAAGGCTCAGCGTGCCGTACCGGAACCAGATTAGGGCCTGAAGCCATCCTGCGGTGTTGCGGCCAGCTCAAAAGAAAGCGAGTTGAAGAAAGGAGCTCAGGGGCACTGTAATTCACAAACCTGCAGAGTTATAAATGACAGCTATCGTCCAAAAATAGACTGAAGTAAGGCTGCCAAGAGGACTTGAAAGCGGGGCAGAATTGCAGGAAACCGATTTCAGGAGGTAGACTGGAATTGCATTGAAAGCATAGGAAAAGAGGCAGAACGTCCACAATGATGCACTTGGCCAAAAAGGGCGTATGCGTTTTTTCCTGAATATATTCAGGAAAAAACGCATACGCCCTTTTTGGCCAACCAAGCAAGCTTGCAAAGGAAATCTGCACTACAATGAAGTCTCACTTCCCCCCGGTCAAAAGGGCCATTTGAAAAAAGTGTAAAATTCAGAAAGGCAACAGGCCATGTAGAACTGGGAGCCTTGTTATGCTGATGGGCAGGATGTAAATTGCCAACAGACACTCGGGAGAAGTGTATGGTGTTTCCTGAAACATCTAAAAAACAAACCAACAGAGCCTAGGGCACTGCCACTTATGGTCCTATAGCTTAGGGAAATTAAAATCAAAAAGACACAGCCACCCCAAAGTTTGGAACGGCTCTGTTTACAAGAACCTCGTTTACAGTACAAGTTCAACATCGCAGAAAGTGAAAAATGGATAAAGAAGTTGTGGTATTTACTTACAAAGCAATATCACTCAGCAATGAAATCTGTGTCATCAGGCCCTTAGCAGCACAATGAGTGGATTCAGGTATGATGATTCTAACTGAACTAAGTCACACAGAAAAAGAAACATCATAAGATATCAGTAATACACGGAATGTAAACTTGGCTACACAGGAACTGAATTACAGAACAGAACAGGGTCTCAAATTTAGAAAACCAACTTATGCTTGCTTAAGGAGAAAGGTGAGTTGGGGTGCTGCATAAAAGCAGAGATTGAAATGAGCACAGATAAAGTTCCTTAAGTCAAATATGGAATAGACAAGAGCTACTCCTTGCTCAACGAAATGGACTCAACACCGCATATTAAACGCCTAAGAATGTACCTGACTAGTAAGTATCTTAAAACCTATGGATTGCTATGTCTCCGAAAGAGAATCAAGCATGTGTACAGGGGCATAAACGCAGCAGTGATAGGATTGGAGAGGTTCGGTGAGCAAATGAAGACCCTTTGAAGTCATATTGCATGGTACCCATTACACGGGTCTTAACTCTCCAGGTTTAAGGTATTCTTCCTTCAGCTAAAACATGCATGTGGAACCCAAGTATGATCAACCATGTGAACGGGAGACGTGTTCAAATATGTCTCAGTTTTCCTCCCCTGGTACTCGGGTGCAACATTCCAGACGCTTTACTAACACTCTCCCCACTTGGAGAGTCAGCGCCTTTAACCTCCTGTTTGGCCCAGTTTGCAATTTCTGCGGAAGATGAACAGGAATAGCGAGAACCAATGAGAGGCTAGCTGGAGGTGTCTGGACGGGCAAATTTAACTCTCATTTCCCACCAGGAAGAGGAAATAACCAAAGGCTCAGCGTGCCGTACCGGAACCAGATTAGGGCCTGAAGCCATTCTGCGGTGTTGCGGCCAGCTCAAAAGAAAGCGAGTTGAAGAAAGGAGCTCAGGGGCACTGTAATTCACAAACCTGCAGAGTTATAAATGACAGCTATCGTCCAAAAATAGACTGAAGTAAGGCTGCCAAGAGGACTTGAAAGCGGGGCAGAATTGCAGGAAACCGATTTCAGGAGGTAGACTGGAATTGCATTGAAAGCATAGGAAAAGAGGCAGAACGTCCACAATGATGCACTTGGCCAAAAAGGGCGTATGCGTTTTTTCCTGAATATATTCAGGAAAAAACGCATACGCCCTTTTTGGCCAACCAAGCAAGCTTGCAAAGGAAATCTGCACTACAATGAAGTCTCACTTCCCCCCGGTCAAAAGGGCCATCTGAAAAAAGTGTAAAATCCAGAAAGGCAGGACAGGCCATGGAGAACTGGGAGCCTTGTTATGCTGATGGGCGGGATGTAAATTGCCAACAGACACTCGGGAGAAGTGTATGGTGTTTCCTGAAACATCTAAAATACAAAGCAACAGAACCTAGGGCACTTCCACTTATGGTCCTATAGCTTAGGGAAATTAAAATCAAAAAGACACAGCCACCCCAAAGTTTGGAACGGCTCTGTTTACAAGAACCTCGTTTACAGTACAAGTTCAACATCGCAGAAAGTGAAAAATGGATAAAGAAGTTGTGGTATTTACTTACAAAGCAGTATCACTCAGCAATGAAATCTGTGTCATCAGGCCCTTAGCAGCACAATGAGTGGATTCAGGTATGATGATTCTAACTGAAGTAAGTCACACAGAAAAAGAAACATCATAAGATATCAGTAATACACGGAATGTAAACTTGGCTACACAGGAACTGAATTACAGAACAGAACAGGGTCTCAAATTTAGAAAACCAACTTATGCTTGCTTAAGGGGAAAGGTGAGTTGGGGTGCTGCATAAAACCAGAGATTGAAATGAGCACAGATAAAGTTCCTTAAGTCAAATATGGAATAGACAAGAGCTACTCCTTGCTCAACGAAATGGACTCAACACCGCATATTAAACGCCTAAGAATGTACCTGACTAGTAAGTATCTTAAAACCTATGGATTGCTATGTCTCCGAAAGAGAATCAAGCATGTGTACAGGGGCATAAACGCAGCAGTGATAGGATTGGAGAGGTTCGGTGAGCAAATGAAGACCCTTTGAAGTCATATTGCATGGTACCCATTACACGGGTCTTAACTCTCCAGGTTTAAGGGATTCTTCCTTCAGCTAAAACATGCATGTGGAACCCAAGTATGATCAACCATGTGAACGGGAGACGTGTTCAAATATGTCTCAGTTTTCCTCCCCTGGTACTCGGGTGCAACATTCCAGACGCTTTACTAACACTCTCCCCACTTGGAGAGTCAGCGCCTTTAACCTCCTGTTTGGCCCAGTTTGCAATTTCTGCGGAAGATGAACAGGAATAGCGAGAACCAATGAGAGGCTAGCTGGAGGTGTCTGGACGGGCAAATTTAACTCTCATTTCCCACCAGGAAGAGGAAATAACCAAAGGCTCAGCGTGCCGTACCGGAACCAGATTAGGGCCTGAAGCCATTCTGCGGTGTTGCGGCCAGCTCAAAAGAAAGCGAGTTGAAGAAAGGAGCTCAGGGGCACTGTAATTCACAAACCTGCAGAGTTATAAATGACAGCTATCGTCCAAAAATAGACTGAAGTAAGGCTGCCAAGAGGACTTGAAAGCGGGGCAGAATTGCAGGAAACCGATTTCAGGAGGTAGACTGGAATTGCATTGAAAGCATAGGAAAAGAGGCAGAACGTCCACAATGATGCACTTGGCCAAAAAGGGCGTATGCGTTTTTTCCTGAATATATTCAGGAAAAAACGCATACGCCCTTTTTGGCCAACCAAGCAAGCTTGCAAAGGAAATCTGCACTACAATGAAGTCTCACTTCCCCCCGGTCAAAAGGGCCAACTGAAAAAAGTGTAAAATCCAGAAAGGCAGGACAGGCCATGGAGAACTGGGAGCCTTGTTATGTTGATGGGCGGGATGTAAATTGCCAACAGACACTCGGGAAAGTGTATGGTGTTTCCTGAAACATCTAAAATACAAAGCAACAGAACCTAGGGCACTTCCACTTATGGTCCTATAGCTTAGGGAAATTAAAATCAAAAAGACACAGCCACCCCAAAGTTTGGAACGGCTCTGTTTACAAGAACCTCGTTTACAGTACAAGTTCAACATCGCAGAAAGTGAAAAATGGATAAAGAAGTTGTGGTATTTACTTACAAAGCAGTATCACTCAGCAATGAAATCTGTGTCATCAGGCCCTTAGCAGCACAATGAGTGGATTCAGGTATGATGATTCTAACTGAAGTAAGTCACACAGAAAAAGAAACATCATAAGATATCAGTAATACACGGAATGTAAACTTGGCTACACAGGAACTGAATTACAGAACAGAACAGGGTCTCAAATTTAGAAAACCAACTTATGCTTGCTTAAGGGGAAAGGTGAGTTGGGGTGCTGCATAAAACCAGAGATTGAAATGAGCACAGATAAAGTTCCTTAAGTCAAATATGGAATAGACAAGAGCTACTCCTTGCTCAACGAAATGGACTCAACACCGCATATTAAACGCCTAAGAATGTACCTGACTAGTAAGTATCTTAAAACCTATGGATTGCTATGTCTCCGAAAGAGAATCAAGCATGTGTACAGGGGCATAAACGCAGCAGTGATAGGATTGGAGAGGTTCGGTGAGCAAATGAAGACCCTTTGAAGTCATATTGCATGGTACCCATTACACGGGTCTTAACTCTCCAGGTTTAAGGGATTCTTCCTTCAGCTAAAACATGCATGTGGAACCCAAGTATGATCAACCATGTGAACGGGAGACGTGTTCAAATATGTCTCAGTTTTCCTCCCCTGGTACTCGGGTGCAACATTCCAGACGCTTTACTAACACTCTCCCCACTTGGAGAGTCAGCGCCTTTAACCTCCTGTTTGGCCCAGTTTGCAATTTCTTGGAAGATGAACAGGAATAGCGAGAACCAATGAGAGACTAGCTGGAGGTGTCTGGACGGGCAAATTTAACTCTCATTTCCCACCAGGAAGAGGAAATAACCAAAGGCTCAGCGTGCCGTGCCGGAACCAGATTAGGGCCTGAAGACATCCTGCGGTGTTGCGGCCAGGTCACAAGAAAGCGAGTTGAAGAAAGGAGCTCAGGGGCACTGTAATTCACAAACCTGCAGAGTTATAAATGACAGCTATCGTCCAAAAATAGACTGAAGTAAGGCTGCCAAGAGGACTTGAAAGCGGGGCAGAATTGCAGGAAACCGATTTCAGGAGGTAGACTGGAATTGCATTGAAAGCATAGGAAAAGAGGCAGAACGTCCACAATGATGCACTTGGCCAAAAAGGGCGTATGCGTTTTTTCCTGAATATATTCAGGAAAAAACGCATACGCCCTTTTTGGCCAACCAAGCAAGCTTGCAAAGGAAATCTGCACTACAATGAAGTCTCACTTCCCCCCGGTCAAAAGGGCCATCTGAAAAAAGTGTAAAATCCAGAAAGGCAGGACAGGCCATGGAGAACTGGGAGCCTTGTTATGCTGATGGGCGGGATGTAAATTGCCAACAACCACTCGGGAGAAGTGTATGGTGTTTCCTGAAACATCTAAAAAACAAAGCAACAGAACCTAGGGCACTTCCACTTATGGTCCTATAGCTTAGGGAAATTAAAATCAAAAAGACACAGCCACCCCAAAGTTTGGAACGGCTCTGTTTACAAGAACCTCGTTTACAGTACAAGTTCAACATCGCAGAAAGTGAAAAATGGATAAAGAAGTTGTGGTATTCAGTTACAAAGCAATATCACTCAGCAATGAAATCTGTGTCATCAGGCCCTTAGCAGCACAATGAGTGGATTCAGGTATGATGATTCTAACTGAACTAAGTCACACAGAAAAAGAAACATCATAAGATATCAGTAATACACGGAATGTAAACTTGGCTACACAGGAACTGCATTCCAAAACAGAACAGGGTCTCAAATTTAGAAAACCAACTTATGCTTGCCTAAGGGTAAAGGTGAGTTGGGGTGCTGCATAAAACCAGAGATTGAAATGAGCACAGATAAAGTTCCTTAAGCCAAATATGGAATAGACAAGAGCTACTCCTTGCTCAACGAAATGGACTCAACACCCCATATTAAACGCCTAAGAATGTACCTGACTAGTAAGTATCTTAAAACCTATGGATTGCTATGTCTCCAAAAGAGAATCAAGCGTGTGTACAGGGGCATAAACGCAGCAGTGATAGGATTGGAGAGGTTCGGTGAGCAAATGAAGACCCTTTGAAGTCATATTGCATGGTACGCATTCCACGGGTTTCAACTACCCAGGTTTAAGGTATTCTTCCTTCAGCTAAAACATGCATGTGGAACCTAGAGTATGATCAACCATGTGATCGGGAGACGTGTTCAAATATGTCTCAGTTTTCCTCCCCTGGTACTCGGTTGCAACATTCCAGACGCTTTACTAACACTCTCCCCACTTGGAGAGTTAGCGCCTTTAACCTCCTGTTTGGCACAGTTTGCAATTTCTGCGGAAGATGAACAGGAATAGCGAGAACCAATGAGAGACTAGCTGGAGGTGTCTGGACGGGCAAATTTAACTCTCATTTCCCACCAGGAAGAGGAAATAACCAAAGGCTCAGCGTGCCGTACCGGAACCAGATTAGGGCCTGAAGCCATCCTGCGGTGTTGCGGCCAGGTCACAAGAAAGCAAGTTGAAGAAAGGAGCTCAGGGGCACTGTAATTCACAAACCTGCAGAGTTATAAATGACAGCTATCGTCCAAAAATAGACTGAAGTAAGGCTGCCAAGAGGACTTGAAAGCGGGGCAGAATTGCAGGAAACCGATTTCAGGAGGTAGACTGGAATTGCATTGAAAGCATAGGAAAAGAGGCAGAACGTCCACAATGATGCACTTGGCCAAAAAGGGCGTATGCGTTTTTTCCTGAATATATTGAGGAAAAAAGGCATACGCCCTTTTGGCCAACCAAGCAAGCTTGCAAAGGAAATCTGCACTACAATGAAGTCTCACTTCCCCCCGGTCAAAAGGGCCATCTGAAAAAAGTGTAAAATCCAGAAAGGCAGGACAGGCCATGGAGAACTGGGAGCCTTGTTATGCTGATGGGCGGGATGTGAATTGCCAACAACCACTCGGGAGAAGTGTATGGTGTTTCCTGAAACATCTAAAAAACAAAGCAACAGAACCTAGGGCACTTCCACTTATGGTCCTATAGCTTAGGGAAATTAAAATCAAAAAGACACAGCCACCCCAAAGTTTGGAACGGCTCTGTTTACAAGAACCTCGTTTACAGTACAAGTTCAACATCGCAGAAAGTGAAAAATGGATAAAGAACTTGTGGTACTTACGTACAATGCAGTATCACTCAGCAATGAAATCTATGTCATCAGGCCCGTAGCAGCATAATGAGTGGATTCAGCTACGATGATTCTAACTGAAATAAGTCACACAGAAAAAGAAACATCATAAGATATCACTAATACACGGAATGGAAACTTGGCTACACAGGAACTGAATTACAGAACAGAACAGAGAATCAAATTTAGAAAACCAACTTATTCTTGCTTAAGGGTAAAGGTGAGTTGGGGTGCTGCATAAAACCAGAGATTGAAATGAGCACAGATAAAGTTCCTTAAGCCAAATATGGAATAGACAAGAGCTACTCCTTGCTCAACGAAATGGACTCAACACCGCATATTAAACGCCTAAGAATGTACCTGACTAGTAAGTATCTTAAAACCTATGGATTGCTATGTCTCCGAAAGAGAATCAAGCATGTGTACAGGGGCATAAACGCAGCAGTGATAGGATTGGAGAGGTTCGGTGAGCAAATGAAGACCCTTTGAAGTCATATTGCATGGTACCCATTACACGGGTCTTAACTCTCCAGGTTTAAGGTATTCTTCCTTCAGCTAAAACATGCATGTGGAACCCAAGTATGATCAACCATGTGAACGGGAGACGTGTTCAAATATGTCTCAGTTTTCCTCCCCTGGTACTCGGGTGCAACATTCCAGACGCTTTACTAACACTCTCCCCACTTGGAGAGTCAGCGCCTTTAACCTCCTGTTTGGCCCAGTTTGCAATTTCTGCGGAAGATGAACAGGAATAGCGAGAACCAATGAGAGGCTAGCTGGAGGTGTCTGGACGGGCAAATTTAACTCTCATTTCCCACCAGGAAGAGGAATTAACCAAAGGCTCAGCGTGCCGTGCCGGAACCAGATTAGGGCCTGAAGCCATCCTGCGGTGTTGCGGCCAGGTCACAAGAAAGCGAGTTGAAGAAAGGAGCTCAGGGGCACTGTAATTCACAAACCTGCAGAGTTATAAATGACAGCTATCGTCCAAAAATAGACTGAAGTAAGGCTGCCAAGAGGACTTGAAAGCGGGGCAGAATTGCAGGAAACCGATTTCAGGAGGTAGACTGGAATTGCATTGAAAGCATAGGAAAAGAGGCAGAACGTCCACAATGATGCACTTGGCCAAAAAGGGCGTATGCGTTTTTTCCTGAATATATTCAGGAAAAAACGCATACGCCCTTTTGGCCAACCAAGCAAGCTTGCAAAGGAAATCTGCACTACAATGAAGTCTCACTTCCCCCCGGTCAAAAGGGCCATCTGAAAAAAGTGTAAAATCCAGAAAGGCAGGACAGGCCATGGAGAACTGGGAGCCTTGTTATGCTGATGGGCGGGATGTAAATTGCCAACAACCACTCGGGAGAAGTGTATGGTGTTTCCTGAAACATCTAAAAAACAAAGCAACAGAGCCTAGGGCACTGCCACTTATGGTCCTATAGCTTAGGGAAATTAAAATCAAAAAGACACAGCCACCCCAAAGTTTGGAACGGCTCTGTTTACAAGAACCTCGTTTACAGTACAAGTTCAACATCGCAGAAAGTGAAAAATGGATAAAGAAGTTGTGGTATTTACTTACAAAGCAATATCACTCAGCAATGAAATCTGTGTCATCAGGCCCTTAGCAGCACAATGAGTGGATTCAGGTATGATGATTCTAACTGAAGTAAGTCACACAGAAAAAGAAACATCATAAGATATCAGTAATACACGGAATGTAAACTTGGCTACACAGGAACTGAATTACAGAACAGAACAGGGTCTCAAATTTAGAAAACCAACTTATGCTTGCTTAAGGGGAAAGGTGAGTTGGGGTGCTGCATAAAACCAGAGATTGAAATGAGCACAGATAAAGTTCCTTAAGTCAAATATGGAATAGACAAGAGCTACTCCTTGCTCAACGAAATGGACTCAACACCGCATATTAAACGCCTAAGAATGTACCTGACTAGTAAGTATCTTAAAACCTATGGATTGCTATGTCTCCGAAAGAGAATCAAGCATGTGTACAGGGGCATAAACGCAGCAGTGATAGGATTGGAGAGGTTCGGTGAGCAAATGAAGACCCTTTGAAGTCATATTGCATGGTACCCATTACACGGGTCTTAACTCTCCAGGTTTAAGGTATTCTTCCTTCAGCTAAAACATGCATGTGGAACCCAAGTATGATCAACCATGTGAACGGGAGACGTGTTCAAATATGTCTCAGTTTTCCTCCCCTGGTACTCGGGTGCAACATTCCAGACGCTTTACTAACACTCTCCCCACTTGGAGAGTCAGCGCCTTTAACCTCCTGTTTGGCCCAGTTTGCAATTTCTGCGGAAGATGAACAGGAATAGCGAGAACCAATGAGAGGCTAGCTGGAGGTGTCTGGACGGGCAAATTTATCTCTCATTTCCCACCAGGAAGAGGAAATAACCAAAGGCTCAGCGTGCCGTGCCGGAACCAGATTAGGGCCTGAAGCCATCCTGCGGTGTTGCGGCCAGCTCACAAGAAAGCGAGTTGAAGAAAGGAGCTCAGGGGCACTGTAATTCACAAACCTGCAGAGTTATAAATGACAGCTATCGTCCAAAAATAGACTGAAGTAAGGCTGCCAAGAGGACTTGAAAGCGGGGCAGAATTGCAGGAAACCGATTTCAGGAGGTAGACTGGAATTGCATTGAAAGCATAGGAAAAGAGGCAGAACGTCCACAATGATGCACTTGGCCAAAAAGGGCGTATGCGTTTTTTCCTGAATATATTCAGGAAAAAACGCATACGCCCTTTTTGGCCAACCAAGCAAGCTTGCAAAGGAAATCTGCACTACAATGAAGTCTCACTTCCCCCCGGTCAAAAGGGCCATCTGAAAAAAGTGTAAAATCCAGAAAGGCAACAGGCCATGGAGAACTGGGAGCCTTGTTATGCTGATGGGCGGGATGTAAATTGCCAACAGACACTCGGGAGAAGTGTATGGTGTTTCCTGAAACATCTAAAAAACAAAGCAACAGAACCTAGGGCACTTCCACTTATGGTCCTATAGCTTAGGGAAATTAAAATCAAAAAGACACAGCCACCCCAAAGTTTGGAACGGCTCTGTTTACAAGAACCTCGTTTACAGTACAAGTTCAACATCGCAGAAAGTGAAAAATGGATAAAGAACTTGTGGTACTTACGTACAATGCAGTATCACTCAGCAATGAAATCTATGTCATCAGGCCCGTAGCAGCATAATGAGTAGATTCAGGTACGATGATTCTAACTGAAATAAGTCACACAGAAAAAGAAACATCATAAGATATCACTAATACACGGAATGTAAACTTGGCTACACAGGAACTGAATTCCAAAACAGAACAGGTTCTCAAATTTAGAAAACCAACTTATGCTTGCTTAAGGGGAAAGGTGAGTTGGGGTGCTGCATAAAACCAGAGATTGAAATGAGCCCAGATAAAGTTCCTTAAGCCAAATATGGAATAGACAAGAGCTACTCCTTGCTCAATGAAATGGACTCAACACCGCATATTAAACGCCTAAGAATGTACCTGACTAGTAAGTATCTTAAAACCTATGGATTGCTATGTCTCCGAAAGAGAATCAAGCATGTGTACAGGGGCATAAACGCAGCAGTGATAGGTTGGAGAGGTTCGGTGAGCAAATGAAGACCCTTTGAAGTCATATTGCATGGTACCCATTCCACGGGTTTCAACTACCCAGGTTTTAGGTATTCTTCCTTCAGCTAAAACATGCATGTGGAACCCAGAGTATGATCAACCATGTGATCGGGAGACGTGTTCAAATATGTCTCAGTTTTCGTACCCTGGTACTCGGGTGCAACATTCCAGACGCTTTACTAACACTCTCCCCACTTGGAGAGTCAGCGCCTTTAACCTCCTGTTTGGCCCAGTTTGCAATTTCTGCGGAAGATGAACAGGAATAGCGAGAACCAATGAGAGGCTAGCTGGAGGTGTCTGGACGGGCAAATTTAACTCTCATTTCCCACCAGGAAGAGGAATTAACCAAAGGCTCAGCATGCCGGGCCGGAACCAGATTAGGGCCTGAAGCCATCCTGCGGTGTTGCGGCCAGCTCACAAGAAAGCGAGTTGAAGAAAGGAGCTCAGGGGCACTGTAATTCACAAACCTGCAGAGTTATAAATGACAGCTATCGTCCAAAAATAGACTGAAGTAAGGCTGCCAAGAGGACTTGAAAGCGGGGCAGAATTGCAGGAAACCGATTTCAGGAGGTAGACTGGAATTGCATTGAAAGCATAGGAAAAGAGGCAGAACGTCCACAATGATGCACTTGGCCAAAAAGGGCGTATGCGTTTTTTCCTGAATATATTCAGGAAAAAACGCATACGCACTTTTTGGCCAACCAAGCAAGCTTGCAAAGGAAATCTGCACTACAATGAAGTCTCACTTACCCCCGGTCAAAAGGGCCATCTGAAAAAAGTGTAAAATCCAGAAAGGCAGGACAGGCCATGGAGAACTGGGAGCCTTGTTATGCTGATGGGCGGGATGTAAATTGCCAACAACCACTCGGGAGAAGTGTATGGTGTTTCCTGAAACATCTAAAAAACAAAGCAACAGAGCCTAGGGCACTGCCACTTATGGTCCTATAGCTTAGGGAAATTAAAATCAAAAAGACACAGCCACCCCAAAGTTTGGGACGCCTCTGTTTACAAGAACCTCGTTTACAGTACAAGTTCAACATCGCAGAAAGTGAAAAATGGATAAAGAACTTGTGGTATTTACTTACAAAGCAATATCACTCAGCAATGAAATCTATGTCATCAGGCCCTTAGCATCACAATGAGTGGATTCAGGTATGATGATTCTAACTGAAATAAGTCACACAGAAAAAGAAACATCATAAGATATCAGTAATACACGGAATGTAAACTTGGCTACACAGGAACTGAATTACAGAACAGAACAGGGTCTGAAATTTAGAAAACCAACTTATGCTTGCTTAAGGGTAAAGGTGAGTTGGGGTGCTGCATAAAACCAGAGATTGAAATGAGCACAGATAAAGTTCCTTAAGTCAAATATGGAATAGACAAGAGCTACTCCTTGCTCAACGAAATGGACTCAACACCGCATATTAAACGCCTAAGAATGTACCTGACTAGTAAGTATCTTAAAACCTATGGATTGCTATGTCTCCGAAAGAGAATCAAGCATGTGTACAGGGGCATAAACGCAGCAGTGATAGGATTGGAGAGGTTCGGTGAGCAAATGAAGACCCTTTGAAGTCATATTGCATGGTACCCATTACACGGGTCTCAACTCTCCAGGTTTAAGGTATTCTTCCTTCAGCTAAAACATGCATGTGGAACCCAAGTATGATCAACCATGTGAACGGGAGACGTGTTCAAATATGTCTCAGTTTTCCTCCCCTGGTACTCGGGTGCAACATTCCAGACGCTTTACTAACACTCTCCCCACTTGGAGAGTCAGCGCCTTTAACCTCCTGTTTGGCCCAGTTTGCAATTTCTGCGGAAGAGGAACAGGAATAGCGAGAACCAATGAGAGGCTAGCTGGAGGTGTCTGGACGGGCAAATTTAACTCTCATTTCCCACCAGGAAGAGGAAATAACCAAAGGCTCAGCGTGCCGTACCGGAACCAGATTAGGGCCTGAAGCCATCCTGCGGTGTTGCGGCCAGCTCAAAAGAAAGCGAGTTGAAGAAAGGAGCTCAGGGGCACTGTAATTCACAAACCTGCAGAGTTATAAATGACAGCTATCGTCCAAAAATAGACTGAAGTAAGGCTGCCAAGAGGACTTGAAAGCGGGGCAGAATTGCAGGAAACCGATTTCAGGAGGTAGACTGGAATTGCATTGAAAGCATAGGAAAAGAGGCAGAACGTCCACAATGATGCACTTGGCCAAAAAGGGCGTATGCGTTTTTTCCTGAATATATTCAGGAAAAAACGCATACGCCCTTTTTGGCCAACCAAGCAAGCTTGCAAAGGAAATCTGCACTACAATGAAGTCTCACTTCCCCCCGGTCAAAAGGGCCATCTGAAAAAAGTGTAAAATCCAGAAAGGCAACAGGCCATGGAGAACTGGGAGCCTTGTTATGCTGATGGGCGGGATGTAAATTGCCAACAGACACTTGGGAGAAGTGTATGGTGTTTCCTGAAACATCTAAAAAACAAAGCAACAGAACCTAGGGCACTTCCACTTATGGTCCTATAGCTTAGGGAAATTAAAATCAAAAAGACACAGCCACCCCAAAGTTTGGAACGGCTCTGTTTACAAGAACCTCGTTTACAGTACAAGTTCAACATCGCAGAAAGTGAAAAATGGATAAAGAACTTGTGGTACTTATGTACAATGCAGTATCACTCAGCAATGAAATCTATGTCATCAGGCCCGTAGCAGCATAATGAGTAGATTCAGGTACGATGATTCTAACTGAAATAAGTCACACAGAAAAAGAAACATCATAAGATATCAGTAATACACGGAATGTAAACTTGGCTACACAGGAACTGAATTCCAAAACAGAACAGGTTCTCAAATTTAGAAAACCAACTTATGCTTGCTTAAGGGGAAAGGTGAGTTGGGGTGCTGCATAAAACCAGAGATTGAAATGAGCCCAGATAAAGTTCCTTAAGCCAAATATGGAATAGACAAGAGCTACTCCTTGCTCAATGAAATGGACTCAACACCGCATATTAAACGCCTAAGAATGTACCTGACTAGTAAGTATCTTAAAACCTATGGATTGCTATGTCTCCGAAAGAGAATCAAGCATGTGTACAGGGGCATAAACGCAGCAGTGATAGGTTGGAGAGGTTCGGTGAGCAAATGAAGACCCTTTGAAGTCATATTGCATGGTACCCATTCCACGGGTTTCAACTACCCAGGTTTTAGGTATTCTTCCTTCAGCTAAAACATGCATGTGGAACCCAGAGTATGATCAACCATGTGATCGGGAGACGTGTTCAAATATGTCTCAGTTTTCCTCCCCTGGTACTCGGGTGCAACATTCCAGACGCTTTACTAACACTCTCCCCACTTGGAGAGTCAGCGCCTTTAACCTCCTGTTTGGCCCAGTTTGCAATTTCTGCGGAAGATGAACAGGAATAGCGAGAACCAATGAGAGGCTAGCTGGAGGTGTCTGGACGGGCAAATTTAACTCTCATTTCCCACCAGGAAGAGGAATTAACCAAAGGCTCAGCATGCCGGGCCGGAACCAGATTAGGGCCTGAAGCCATCCTGCGGTGTTGCGGCCAGCTCACAAGAAAGCGAGTTGAAGAAAGGAGCTCAGGGGCACTGTAATTCACAAACCTGCAGAGTTATAAATGACAGCTATCGTCCAAAAATAGACTGAAGTAAGGCTGCCAAGAGGACTTGAAAGCGGGGCAGAATTGCAGGAAACCGATTTCAGGAGGTAGACTGGAATTGCATTGAAAGCATAGGAAAAGAGGCAGAACGTCCACAATGATGCACTTGGCCAAAAAGGGCGTATGCGTTTTTTCCTGAATATATTCAGGAAAAAACGCATACGCCCTTTTTGGCCAACCAAGCAAGCTTGCAAAGGAAATCTGCACTACAATGAAGTCTCACTTCCCCCCGGTCAAAAGGGCCATCTGAAAAAAGTGTAAAATCCAGAAAGGCAGGACAGGCCATGGAGAACTGGGAGCCTTGTTATGCTGATGGGCGGGATGTAAATTGCCAACAGACACTCGGGAGAAGTGTATGGTGTTTCCTGAAACATCTAAAAAACAAAGCAACAGAGCCTAGGGCACTGCCACTTATGGTCCTATAGCTTAGGGAAATTAAAATCAAAAAGACACAGCCACCCCAAAGTTTGGAAAGGCTCTGTTTACAAGAACCTCGTTTACAGTACAAGTTCAACATCGCAGAAAGTGAAAAATGGATAAAGAACTTGTGGTACTTACGTACAATGCAGTATCACTCAGCAATGAAATCTATGTCATCAGGCCCGTAGCAGCATAATGAGTAGATTCAGGTACGATGATTCTAACTGAAATAAGTCAAACAGAAAAAGAAACATCATAAGATATCACTAATACACGGAATGTAAACTTGGCTACACAGGAACTGAATTCCAAAACACAACAGGTTCTCAAATTTAGAAAACCAACTTATGCTTGCTTAAGGGGAAAGGTGAGTTGGGTTGCTGCATAAAACCAGAGATTGAAATGAGCACAGATAAAGTTCCTTAAGCCAAATATGGAATAGACAAGAGCTACTCCTTGCTCAACGAAATGGACTCAACACCGCATATTAAAGGCCTAAGAATGTACCTGACTAGTAAGTATCTTAATACCTATGGATTGCTATGTCTCCGAAAGAGAATCAAGCATGTGTACAGGGGCATAAACGCAGCAGTGATAGGATTGGAGAGGTTCGGTGAGCAAATGAAGACCCTTTGAAGTCATATTGCATGGTACCCATTACACGGGTTTCAACTACCCAGGTTTTAGGTATTCCTCCTTCAGCTAAAATATGCATGTGGAACCCAGAGTATGATCAACCATGTGATCGGGAGACGTGTTCAAATATGTCTCAGTTTTCCTCCCCTGGTACTCGGGTGCAACATTCCAGACGCTTTACTAACACTCTCCCCACTTGGAGAGTCAGCGCCTTTAACCTCCTGTTTGGCCCAGTTTGCAATTTCTGCGGAAGATGAACAGGAATAGCGAGAACCAATGAGAGGCTAGCTGGAGGTGTCTGGACGGGCAAATTTAACTCTCATTTCCCAACAGGAAGAGGAAATAACCAAAGGCTCAGCGTGCCGTGCCGGAACCAGATTAGGGCCTGAAGCCATCCTGCGGTGTTGTGGCCAGCTCAAAAGAAACCGAGTTGAAGAAAGGAGCTCAGGGGCACTGTAATTCACAAACCTGCAGAGTTATAAATGACAGCTATCGTCCAAAAATAGACTGAAGTAAGGCTGCCAAGAGGACTTGAAAGCGGGGCAGAATTGCAGGAAACCGATTTCAGGAGGTAGACTGGAATTGCATTGAAAGCATAGGAAAAGAGGCAGAAGGTCCACAATTATGCACTTGGCCAAAAAGGGCGTATGCGTTTTTTCCTGAATATATTCAGGAAAAAACACATACGCCCTTTTTGGCCAACCAAGCAAGCTTGCAAAGGAAATCTGCACTACAATGAAGTCTCACTTCCCCCCGGTCAAAAGGGCCATCTGAAAAAAGTGTAAAATCCAGAAAGGCAGGACAGGCCATGGAGAACTGGGAGCCTTGTTATGCTGATGGGCGGGATGTAAATTGCCAACAACCACTCGGGAGAAGTGTATGGTGTTTCCTGAAACATCTAAAAAACAAAGCAACAGAACCTAGGGCACTTCCACTTATGGTCCTATAGCTTAGGGAAATTAAAATCAAAAAGACACAGCCACCCCAAAGTTTGGGACGCCTCTGTTTACAAGAACCTCGTTTACAGTACAAGTTCAACATCGCAGAAAGTGAAAAATGGATAAAGAAGTTGTGGTATTTACTTACAAAGCAATATCACTCAGCAATGAAATCTGTGTCATCAGGCCCTTAGCAGCACAATGAGTGGATTCAGGTATGATGATTCTAACTGAAATAAGTCACACAGAAAAAGAAACATCATAAGATATCAGTAATACACGGAATGTAAACTTGGCTACACAGGAACTGAATTACAGAACAGAACAGGGTCTCAAATTTAGAAAACCAACTTATGCTTGCTTAAGGGGAAAGGTGAGTTGGGGTGCTGCATAAAACCAGAGATTGAAATGAGCACAGATAAAGTTCCTTAAGGCAAATATGGAATAGACAAGAGCTACTCCTTGCTCAACGAAATGGACTCAACACCCCATATTAAACGCCTAAGAATGTACCTGACTAGTAAGTATCTTAAAACCTATGGATTGCTATGTCTCCGAAAGAGAATCAAGCATGTGTACAGGGGCATAAACGCAGCAGTGATAGGATTGGAGAGGTTCGGTGAGCAAATGAAGACCCTTTGAAGTCATATTGCATGGTACCCATTCCACGGGTTTCAACTACCCAGGTTTAAGGTATTCTTCCTTCAGCTAAAACATGCATGTGGAACCTAGAGTATGATCAACCATGTGATCGGGAGACGTGTTCAAATATGTCTCAGTTTTCCTCCCCTGGTACTCGGGTGCAACATTCCAGACGCTTTACTAACACTCTCCCCACTTGGAGAGTCAGTCCCTTTAACCTCCTGTTTGGCCCAGTTTGCAATTTCTGCGGAAGATGAACAGGAATAGCGAGAACCAATGAGAGACTAGCTGGAGGTGTCTGGACGGGCAAATTTAACTCTCATTTCCCACCAGGAAGAGGAATTAACCAAAGGCTCAGCATGCCGGGCCGGAACCAGATTAGGGCCTGAAGCCATCCTGCGGTGTTGCGGCCAGCTCAAAAGAAACAGAGTTGAAGAAAGGAGCTCAGGGGCACTGTAATTCACAAACCTGCAGAGTTATAAATGACAGCTATCGTCCAAAAATAGACTGAAGTAAGGCTGCCAAGAGGACTTGAAAGCGGGGCAGAATTGCAGGAAACCGATTTCAGGAGGTAGACTGGAATTGCATTGAAAGCATAGGAAAAGAGGCAGAACGTCCACAATGATGCACTTGGCCAAAAAGGGCGTATGCGTTTTTTCCTGAATATATTCAGGAAAAAACGCATACGCACTTTTTGGCCAACCAAGCAAGCTTGCAAAGGAAATCTGCACTACAATGAAGTCTCACTTCCCCCCAGTCAAAAGGGCCATCTGAAAAAAGTGTAAAATCCAGAAAGGCAGGACAGGCCATGGAGAACTGGGAGCCTTGTTATGCTGATGGGCGGGATGTAAATTGCCAACAACCACTCGGGAGAAGTGTATGGTGTTTCCTGAAACATCTAAAAAACAAAGCAACAGAACCTAGGGCACTTCCACTTATGGTCCTATAGCTTAGGGAAATTAAAATCAAAAAGACACAGCCACCCCAAAGTTTGGAACGGCTCTGTTTACAAGAACCTCGTTTACAGTACAAGTTCAACATCGCAGAAAGTGAAAAATGGATAAAGAAGTTGTGGTATTTACTTACAAAGCAATATCACTCAGCAATGAAATCTATGTCATCAGGCCCTTAGCATCACAATGAGTGGATTCAGATATGATGATTCTAACTGAAATAAGTCACACAGAAAAAGAAACATCATAAGATATCAGTAATACACGGAATGTAAACTTGGCTACACAGGAACTGAATTACAGAACAGAACAGGGTCTCAAATTTAGAAAACCAACTTATGCTTGCTTAAGGGTAAAGGTGAGTTGGGGTGCTGCATAAAACCAGAGATTGAAATGAGCACAGATAAAGTTCCTTAAGCCAAATATGGAATAGACAAGAGCTACTCCTTGCTCAACGAAATGGACTCAACACCCCATATTAAACGGCTAAGAATGTACCTGACTAGTAAGTATCTTAAAACCTATGGATTGCTATGTCTCCGAAAGAGAATCAAGCATGTGTACAGGGGCATAAACGCAGCAGTGATAGGATTGGAGAGGTTCGGTGAGCAAATGAAGACCCTTTGAAATCATATTGCATGGTACCCATTCCACGGGTTTCAACTACCCAGGTTTAAGGTATTCTTCCTTCAGCTAAAACATGCATGTGGAACCTAGAGTATGATCAACCATGTGATCGGGAGACGTGTTCAAATATGTCTCAGTTTTCCTCCCCTGGTACTCGGGTGCAACATTCCAGACGCTTTACTAACACTCTCCCCACTTGGAGAGTCAGTCCCTTTAACCTCCTGTTTGGCCCAGTTTGCAATTTCTGCGGAAGATGAACAGGAATAGCGAGAATCAATGAGAGACTAGCTGGAGGTGTCTGAACGGGCAAATTTAACTGTCATTTCCCACCAGGAAGAGGAATTAACCAAAGGCTCAGCATGCCGGGCCGGAACCAGATTAGGGCCTGAAGCCATCCTGCGGTGTTGCGGCCAGGTCACAAGAAAGCGAGTTGAAGAAAGGAGCTCAGGGGCACTGTAATTCACAAACCTGCAGAGTTATAAATGACAGCTATCGTCCAAAAATAGACTGAAGTAAGGCTGCCAAGAGGACTTGAAAGCGGGGCAGAATTGTAGGAAACCGATTTCAGGAGGTAGACTGGAATTGCATTGAAAGCATAGGAAAAGAGGCAGAACGTACACAATGATGCACTTGGCCAAAAAGGGCGTATGCGTTTTTTCCTGAATATATTCAGGAAAAAATGCATACGCCCTTTTTGGCCAACCAAGCAAGCTTGCAAAGGAAATCTGCACTACAATGAAGTGTCACTTCCCCCCGGTCAAAAGGGCCATCTGAAAAAAGTGTAAAATCCAGAAAGGCAGGACAGGCCATGGAGAACTGGGAGCCTTGTTATGCTGATGGGCGGGATGTAAATTGCCAACAACCACTCGGGAGAAGTGTATGGTGTTTCCTGAAACATCTAAAAAACAAAGCAACAGAGCCTAGGGCACTTCCACTTATGGTCCTATAGCTTAGGGAAATTAAAATCAAAAAGACACAGCCACCCCAAAATTTGGGACGCCTCCGTTTACAAGAACCTCGTTTACCGTACAAGTTCAATATCACAGAAAGTGAAAAATGGATAAAGAACTTGTGGTACTTACGTACAATGCAGTATCACTCAGCAATGAAATCTATGTCATCAGGCCCATAGCAGCATAATGAGTGGATTCAGGTACGATGATTCTAACTGAAATAAGTCACACAGAAAAAGAAACATCATAAGATATCACTAATACACGGAATGTAAACTTGGCTACACAGGAACTGCATTCCAAAACAGAACAGGGTCTCAAATTTAGAAAACCAACTTATGCTTGCTTAAGGGGAAAGGTGAGTTGGGGTGCTGCATAAAACCAGAGATTGAAATGAGCACAGATAAAGTTCCTTAAGCCAAATATGGAATAGACAAGAGCTACTCCTTGCTCAACGAAATGGACTCAACACCCCATATTAAACGCCTAAGAATGTACCTGACTAGTAAGTATCTTAAAACCTATGGATTGCTATGTCTCCAAAAGAGAATCAAGCGTGTGTACAGGGGCATAAACGCAGCAGTGATAGGATTGGAGAGGTTTGGTGAGCAAATGAAGACCCTTTGAAGTCATATTGCATGGTACCCATTCCACGGGTCTCAACTCTCCAGGTTTAAGGTATTCTTCCTTCAGCTAAAACATGCATGTGGAACCCAGAGTATGATCAACCATGTGAACGGGAGACGTGTTCAAATATGTCTCAGTTTTCCTCCCCTGGTACTCGGGTGCAACATTCCAGACGCTTTACTAACACTCTCCCCACTTGGAGAGTCAGTCCCTTTAACCTCCTGTTTGGCCCAGTTTGCAATTTCTGTGGAAGATGAACAGGAATAGCGAGAACCAATGAGAGACTAGCTGGAGGTGTCTGGATGGGCAAATTTAACTCTCATTTCCCACCAGGAAGAGGAATTAACCTAAGGCTCAGCGTGCCGTGCCAGAACCAGATTAGGGCCTGAAGACATCCTGCGGTGTTGCGGCCAGGTCACAAGAAAGCGAGTTGAAGAAAGGAGCTCAGGGGCACTGTAATTCACAAACCTGCAGAGTTATAAATGACAGCTATCGTCCAAAAATAGACTGAAGTAAGGCTGCCAAGAGGACTTGAAAGCGGGGCAGAATTGCAGGAAACCGATTTCAGGAGGTAGACTGGAATTGCATTGAAAGCATAGGAAAAGAGACAGAACGTCCACAATGATGCACTTGGCCAAAAAGGGCGTATGCGTTTTTTCCTGAATATATTCAGGAAAAAACGCATACGCCCTTTTTGGCCAACCAAGCAAGCTTGCAAAGGAAATCTGCACTACAATGAAGTCTCACTTCCCCCCGGTCAAAAGGGCCATCTGAAAAAAGTGTAAAATCCAGAAAGGCAGGACAGGCCATGGAGAACTGGGAGCCTTGTTATGCTGAAGGGCGGGATGTAAATTGCCAACAACCACTCGGGAGAAGTGTATGGTGTTTCCTGAAACATCTAAAAAACAAAGCAACAGAGCCTAGGGCACTTCCACTTATGGTCCTATAGCTTAGGGAATTCAAAATCAAAAAGACACAGCCACCCCAAAGTTTAGAACGGCTCTGTTTACAAGAACCTCGTTTACAGTACAAGTTCAACATCGCAGAAAGTGAAAAATGGATAAAGAAGTTGTGGTATTTACTTACAAAGCAATATCACTCAGCAATGAAATCTGTGTCATCAGGCACTTAGCAGCACAATGAGTGGATTCAGGTATGATGATTCTAACTGAAATAAGTCACACAGAAAAAGAAACATCATAAGATATCAGTAATACACGGAATGGAAACTTGGCTACACAGGAACTGAATTACAGAACAGAACAGGGTCTCAAATTTAGAAAACCAACTTATGCTTGCTTAAGGGGAAAGGTGAGTTGGGGTGCTGCATAAAACCAGAGATTGAAATGAGCACAGATAAAGTTCCTTAAGCCAAATATGGAATAGACAAGAGCTACTCCTTGCTCAACGAAATGGACTCAACACCGCATATTAAACGCCTAAGAATGTACCTTACTAGTAAGTATCTTAAAACCTATGGATTGCTATGTCTCCGAAAGAGAATCAAGCATGTGTACAGGGGCATAAACGCAGCAGTGATAGGATTGGAGAGGTTCGGTGAGCAAATGAAGACCCTTTGAAGTCATATTGCATGGTACCCATTACACGGGTTTCAAATACACAGGTTTAAGGTATTCTTCCTTCAGCTAAAACATGCATGTGGAACCCAAGTATGATCAACCATGTGAACGGGAGACGTGTTCAAATATGTCTCAGTTTTCCTCCCCTGGTACTCGGGTGCAACATTCCAGACGCTTTACTAACACTCTCCCCACTTGAAAAGTCAGCGCCTTTAAACTCCTGTTTGGCCCAGTTTGCAATTTCTGCGGAAGATGAACAGGAATAGCGAGAACCAATGAGAGACTAGCTGGAGGTGTCTGGACGGGCAAATTTAACTCTCATTTCCCACCAGGAAGAGGAAATAACCAAAGGCTCAGCATGCCGTTCCGGAACCAGATTAGGGCCTGAAGACATCCTGCGGTGTTGCGGCCAGGTCACAAGAAAGCGAGTTGAAGAAAGGAGCTCAGGGGCACTGTAATTCACAAACCTGCAGAGTTATAAATGACAGCTATCGTCCAAAAATAGACTGAAGTAAGGCTGCCAAGAGGACTTGAAAGCGGGGCAGAATTGCAGGAAACCGATTTCAGGAGGTAGACTGGAATTGCACTGAAAGTATAGGAAAAGAGGCAGAACGTCCACAATGATGCACTTGGCCAAAAAGGGCGTATGCGTTTTTTCCTGAATATATTCAGGAAAAAACGCATACGCCCTTTTTGGCCAACCAAGCAAGCTTGCAAAGGAAATCTGCACTACAATGAAGTGTCACTTCCCCCCGGTCAAAAGGGCCATCTGAAAAAAGTGTAAAATCCAGAAAGGCAGGACAGGCCATGGAGAACTGGGAGCCTTGTTATGCTGATGGGCGGGATGTAAATTGCCAACAGATACTTGGGAGAAGTGTATGGTGTTTCCTGAAACATCTAAAAAACAAAGCAACAGAGCCTAGGGCACTTCCACTTATGGTCCTATAGCTTAGGGAAATTAAAATCAAAAAGACACAGCCACCCCAAAGTTTGGAATGGCTCTGTTTACAAGAACCTCGTTTACAGTACAAGTTCAACATCGCAGAAAGTGAAAAATGGATAAAGAACTTGTGGTACTTACGTACAATGCAGTATCACTCAGCAATGAAATCTATGTCATCAGGCCCGTAGCAGCATAATGAGTAGATTCAGGTACGATGATTCTAACTGAAATAAGTCACACAGAAAAAGAAACATCATAAGATATCACTAATACATGGAATGTAAACTTGGCTACACAGGAACTGAATTCCAAAACAGAACAGGTTCTCAAATTTAGAAAACCAACTTATGCTTGCTTAAGGGGAAAGGTGAGTTGGGTTGCTGCATAAAACCAGAGATTGAAATGAGCACAGATAAAGTTCCTTAAGCCAAATATGGAATAGACAAGAGCTACTCCTTGCTCAACGAAATGGACTCAACACCCCATATTAAACGCCTAAGAATGTACCTGACTAGTAAGTATCGTAAAACCTATGGATTGCTATGTCTCCGAAAGAGAATCAAGCATGTGTACAGGGGCATAAACGCAGCAGTGATAGGATTGGAGAGGTTCGGTGAGCAAATGAAGACCCTTTGAAGTCATATTGCATGGTACCCATTCCACGGGTTTCAACTCTCCAGGTTTAAGGTATTCTTCCTTCAGCTAAAACATGCATGTGGAACCCAGAGTATGATCAACCATGTGATCGGGAGACGTGTTCAAATATGTCTCAGTTTTCCTCCCCTGGTACTCGGGTGCAACATTCCAGACGCTTTACTAACACTCTCCCCACTTGGAGAGTCAGCGCCTTTAACCTCCTGTTTGGCACAGTTTGCAATTTCTGCGGAAGATGAACAGGAATAGCGAGAACCAATGAGAGGCTAGCTGGAGGTGTCTGGACGGGCAAATTTAACTCTCATTTCCCAACAGGAAGAGGAAATAACCAAAGGCTCAGCGTGCCGTGCCGGAACCAGATTAGGGCCTGAAGCCATCCTGCGGTGTTGCGGCCAGCTCAAAAGAAAGCGAGTTGAAGAAAGGAGCTCAGGGGCACTGTAATTCACAAACCTGCAGAGTTATAAATGACAGCTATCGTCCAAAAATAGACTGAAGTAAGGCTGCCAAGAGGACTTGAAAGCGGGGCAGAATTGCAGGAAACCGATTTCAGGAGGTAGACTGGAATTGCATTGAAAGCATAGGAAAAGAGGCAGAACGTCCACAATGATGCACTTGGCCAAAAAGGGCGTATGCGTTTTTTCCTGAATATATTCAGGAAAAAACGCATACGCCCTTTTTGGCCAACCAAGCAAGCTTGCAAAGGAAATCTGCACTACAATGAAGTCTCACTTCCCCCCGGTCAAAAGGGCCATCTGAAAAAAGTGTAAAATCCAGAAAGGCAGGACAAGCCATGGAGAACTGGGAGCCTTGTTATGCTGATGGGCGGGATGTAAATTGCCAACAACCACTCGGGAGAAGTGTATGGTGTTTCCTGAAACATCTAAAAAACAAAGCAACAGAACCTAGGGCACTTCCACTTATGGTCCTATAGCTTAGGGAAATTAAAATCAAAAAGACACAGCCACCCCAAAGTTTGGAACGGCTCTGTTTACAAGAACCTCGTTTACAGTACAAGTTCAACATCGCAGAAAGTGAAAAATGGATAAAGAAGTTGTGGTATTCACTTACAAAGCAATATCACTCAGCAATGAAATCTATGTCATCAGGCCCTTAGCATCACAATGAGTGGATTCAGGTATGATGATTCTAACTGAAATAAGTCACACAGAAAAAGAAACATCATAAGATATCAGTAATACACGGAATGGAAACTTGGCTACACAGGAACTGAATTACAGAACAGAACAGGGTCTCAAATTTAGAAAAACAACTTATGCTTGCTTAAGGGTAAAGGTGAGTTGGGTTGCTGCATAAAACCAGAGATTGAAATGAGCACAGATAAAGTTCCTTAAGCCAAATATGGAATAGACAAGAGCTACTCCTTGCTCAACGAAATGGACTCAACACCGCATATTAAACGCCTAAGAATATACCTGACTTGTAAGTATCTTAAAACCTATGGATTGCTATGTCTCCAAAAGAGAATCAAGCATGTGTACAGGGGCATAAACGCAGCAGTGATAGGATTGGAGAGGTTCGGTGAGCAAATGAAGACCCTTTGAAGTCATATTGCATGGTACCCATTCCACGGGTTTAACTACCCAGGTTTAAGGTATTCTTCCTTCAGCTAAAACATGCATGTGGAACCTAGAGTATGATCAACCATGTGATCGGGAGACGTGTTCAAATATGTCTCAGTTTTCCTCCCCTGGTACTCGGGTGCAACATTCCAGACGCTTTACTAACACTCTCCCCACTTGGAGAGTCAGTCCCTTTAACCTCCTGTTTGGCCCAGTTTGCAATTTCTGCGGAAGATGAACAGGAATAGCGAGAACCAATGAGAGGCTAGCTGGAGGTGTCTGGACGGGCAAATTTAACTCTCATTTCCCACCAGGAAGAGGAATTAACCACAGGCTCAGCATGCCGGGCCGGAACCAGATTAGGGCCTGAAGACATCCTGCGGTGTTGCGGCCAGGTCACAAGAAAGCGAGTTGAAGAAAGGAGCTCAGGGGCACTGTAATTCACAAACCTGCAGAGTTATAAATGACAGCTATCGTCCAAAAATAGACTGAAGTAAGGCTGCCAAGAGGACTTGAAAGCGGGGAAGAATTGCAGGAAACCGATTTCAGGAGGTAGACTGGAATTGCATTGAAAGCATAGGAAAAGAGGCAGAACGTCCACAATGATGCACTTGGCCAAAAAGGGCGTATGCGTTTTTTCCTGAATATATTCAGGAAAAAACGCATACGCCCTTTTTGGCCAACCAAGCAAGCTTGCAAAGGAAATCTGCACTACAATGAAGTCTCACTTACCCCCGGTCAAAAGGGCCATCTGAAAAAAGTGTAAAATCCAGAAAGGCAACAGGCCATTGAGAACTGGGAGCCTTGTTATGCTGATGGGCGGGATGTAAATTGCCAACAGACACTTGGGAGAAGTGTATGGTGTTTCCTGAAACATCTAAAAAACAAAGCAACAGAGCCTAGGGCACTTCCACTTATGGTCCTATAGCTTAGGGAAATTAAAATCAAAAAGACACAGCCACCCCAAAGTTTGGAACGGCTCTGTTTACAAGAACCTCGTTTACAGTACAAGTTCAACATCACAGAAAGTGAAAAATGGATAAAGAAGTTGTGGTATTCACTTACAAAGCAATATCACTCAGCAATGAAATCTATGTCATCAGGCCCTTAGCAGCACAATGAGTGGATTCAGGTATGATGATTCTAACTGAAATAAGTCACACAGAAAAAGAAACATCATAAGATATCAGTAATACACGGAATGGAAACTTGGCTACACAGGAACTGAATTACAGAACAGAACAGGGTCTCAAATTTAGAAAACCAACTTATGCTTGCTTAAGGGTAAAGGTGAGTTGGGGTGCTGCATAAAACCAGAGATTGAAATGAGCACAGATAAAGTTCCTTAAGCCAAATATGGAATAGACAAGAGCTACTCCTTGCTCAACGAAATGGACTCAACACCGCATATTAAACGCCTAAGAATGTACCTGACTTGTAAGTATCTTAAAACCTATGGATTGCTATGTCTCCGAAAGAGAATCAAGCATGTGTACAGGGGCATAAACGCAGCAGTGATAGGATTGGAGAGGTTCGGTGAGCAAATGAAGACCCTTTGAAGTCATATTGCATGGTACCCATTACACGGGTCTTAACTCTCCAGGTTTAAGGTATTCTTCCTTCAGCTAAAACATGCATGTGGAACCCAAGTATGATCAACCATGTGAACGGGAGACGTGTTCAAATATGTCTCAGTTTTCCTCCCCTGGTACTCGGGTGCAACATTCCAGACGCTTTACTAACACTCTCCCCACTTGGAGAGTCAGCGCCTTTAACCTCCTGTTTGGCCCAGTTTGCAATTTCTGCGGAAGATGAACAGGAATAGCGAGAACCAATGAGAGACTAGCTGGAGGTGTCTGGACGGGCAAATTTAACTCTCATTTCCCACCAGGAAGAGGAATTAACCAAAGGCTCAGCGTGCCGTGCCGGAACCAGATTAGGGCCTGAAGCCATCCTGCGGAGTTGCGGCCAGCTCACAAGAAAGCGAGTTTAAGAAAGGAGCTCAGGGGCACTGTAATTCACAAACCTGCAGAGTTATAAATGACAGCTATCGTCCAAAAATAGACTGAAGTAAGGCTGCCAAGAGGACTTGAAAGCGGGGCAGAATTGCAGGAAACCGATTTCAGGAGGTAGACTGGAATTGCATTGAAAGCATAGGAAAAGAGGCAGAACGTCCACAATGATGCACTTGGCCAAAAAGGGCGTATGCGTTTTTTCCTGAATATATTCAGGAAAAAACGCATACGCCCTTTTTGGCCAACCAAGCAAGCTTGCAAAGGAAATCTGCACTACAATGAAGTCTCACTTCCCCCCGGTCAAAAGGGCCATCTGAAAAAAGTGTAAAATCCAGAAAGGCAGGACAGGCCATGGAGAACTGGGAGCCTTGTTATGCTGATGGGCGGGATGTAAATTGCCAACAGACACTCGGGAGAAGTGTATGGTGTTTCCTGAAACATCTAAAAAAGAAAGCAACAGAGCCTAGGGCACTGCCACTTATGGTCCTATAGCTTAGGGAAATTAAAATCAAAAAGACACAGCCACCCCAAAGTTTGGGATGCCTCTGTTTACAAGAACCTCGTTTACAGTACAAGTTCAACATCGCAGAAAGTGAAAAATGGATAAAGAAGTTGTGGTATTTACTTACAAAGCAATATCACTCAGCAATGAAATCTATGTCATCAGGCCCTTAGCAGCACAATGAGTGGATTCAGGTATGATGATTCTAACTGAAATAAGTCACACAGAAAAAGAAACATCATAAGTTATCAGTAATACACGGAATGTAAACTTGGCTACACAGGAACTGAATTACAGAACAGAACAGGGTCTCAAATTTAGAAAACCAACTTATGCTTGCTTAAGGGTAAAGGTGAGTCGGGGTGCTGCATAAAACGAGAGATTGAAATGAGCACAGATAAAGTTCCTTAAGCCAAATATGGAATAGACAAGAGCTACTCCTTGCTCAACGAAATGGACTCAACACCGCATATTAAACGCCTAAGAATGTACCTGACTAGTAAGTATCTTAAAACCTATAGATTGCTATGTCTCCGAAACAGAATCAAGCATGTGTACAGGGGCATAAACGCAGCAGTGATAGGATTGGAGAGGTTCGGTGAGCAAATGAAGACCCTTTGAAGTCATATTGCATGGTACCCATTACACGGGTTTCAACTACCCAGGTTTTAGGTATTCTTCCTTCAGCTAAAACATGCATGTGGAACCCAGAGTATGATCAACCATGTGATCGGGAGACGTGTTCAAATATTTCTCAGTTTTCGTACCCTGGTACTCGGGTGCAACATTCCAGACGCTTTACTAACACTCTCCCCACTTGGAGAGTCAGTCCCTTTAACCTCCTGTTTGGCCCAGTTTGCAATTTCTGTGGAAGATGAACAGGAATAGCGAGAACCAATGAGAGACTAGCTGGAGGTGTCTGGATGGGCAAATTTAACTCTCATTTCCCACCAGGAAGAGGAATTAACCAAAGGCTCAGTGTGCCGTGCCAGAACCAGATTAGAGCCTGAAGACATCCTGCGGTGTTGCGGCCAGCTCAAAAGAAAGTGAGTTGAAGAAAGGAGCTCAGGGGCACTGTAATTCACAAACCTGCAGAGTTATAAATGACAGCTATCGTCCAAAAATAGACTGAAGTAAGGCTGCCAAGAGGATTTGAAAGCGGGGCAGAATTGCAGGAAACCGATTTCAGGAGGTAGACTGGAATTCCATTGAAAGCATAGGAAAAGAGGCAGAACGTCCACAATGATGCACTTGGCCAAAAAGGGCGTATGCGTTTTTTCCTGAATATATTCAGGAAAAAACGCATACGCCCTTTTTGGCCAACCAAGCAAACTTGCAAAGGAAATCTGCACTACAATGAAGTCTCACTTCTCCCCGGTAAAAAGGTCCATCTGAAAAAAGTGTAAAATCCAGAAAGGCAGGACAGGCCATGGAGAACTGGGAGCCCTGTTATGCTGATGGGCGGGATTTAAATTGCCAACAGACACTCAGGAGAAGTGTATGGTGTTTCCTGAAACATCTAAAAAACAAAGCAACAGAGCCTAGGGCACTTCCACTTATGGTCCTATAGCTTAGGGAAATTAAAATCAAAAAGACACAGCGACCCCAAAGTTTGGGACGCCTCCGTTTACAAGAACCGCATTTACCGTACAAGTTCAATATCACAGAAAGTGAAAAATGGATAAAGAACTTGTGGCACTTACGTACAATGCAGTATCACTCAGCAATGAAATCTATGTCATCAGGCCCATAGCAGCATAATGAGTGGATTCAGGTACGATGATTCTAACTGAAATAAGTCACACAGAAAAAGAAACATCATAAGATATCACTAATACACGGAATGTAAACTTGGCTACACAGGAACTGCATTCCAAAACAGAACAGGGTCTCAAATTTAGAAAACCAACTTATGCTTGCTTAAGGGTAAAGGTGAGTTGGGGTGCTGCATAAAACCAGAGATTGAAATGAGCACAGATAAAGGTCCTTAAGCCAAATATGGAATAGACAAGAGCTACTACTTGCTCAACGAAATGGACTCAACACCCCATATTAAACGCCTAAGAATGTACCTGACTAGTAAGTATCTTAAAACCTATGGATTGCTATGTCTCCAAAAGAGAATCAAGCATGTGTACAGGGGCATAAACGCAACAGTGATAGGATTGGAGAGGTTCGGTGAGCAAATGAAGACCCTTTGAAGACATATTGCATGGTACCCATTTCACGGGTCTCAACTCTCCAGGTTTAAGGTATTCTTCCTTCAGCTAAAACATGCATGTGGAACCCAGAGTATGATCAACCGTGTGAACGGGAGACATGTTCAAATATGTCTCAGTTTTCCTCCCCTGGTACTCGGGTGCAACATTCCAGACGCTTTACTAACACTCTCCCCACTTGGAGAGTCAGCGCCTTTAACCTCCTGTTTGGCCCAGTTTGCAATTTCTGCGGAAGATGAACAGGAATAGCGAGAACCAATGAGAGACTAGCTGGAGGTGTCTGGACGGGCAAATTTAACTCTCATTTCCCACCAGGAAGAGGAATTAACCAAAGGCTCAGCGTGCCGTGCCGGAACCAGATTAGGGCCTGAAGCCATCCTGCGGAGTTGCGGCCAGCTCACAAGAAAGCGAGTTGAAGAAAGGAGCTCAGGGCACTGTAATTCACAAACCTGCAGAGTTATAAATGACAGCTATCGTCCAAAAATAGACTGAAGTAAGGCTGCCAAGAGGACTTGAAAGCGGGGCAGAATTGCAGGAAACCGATTTCAGGAGGTAGACTGGAATTGCATTGAAAGCATAGGAAAAGAGGCAGAACGTCCACAATGATGCACTTGGCCAAAAAGGGCGTATGCGTTTTTTCCTGAATATATTCAGGAAAAAACGCATACGCCCTTTTTGGCCAACCAAGCAAGCTTGCAAAGGAAATCTGCACTACAATGAAGTCTCACTTCCCCCCGGTCAAAAGGGCCATCTGAAAAAAGTGTAAAATCCAGAAAGGCAGGAGAGGCCATGGAGAACTGGGAGCCTTGTTATGCTGATGGGCGGGATGTAAATTGCCAACAGACACTCGGGAGAAGTGTATGGTGTTTCCTGAAACATCTAAAAAAGAAAGCAACAGAGCCTAGGGCACTGCCACTTATGGTCCTATAGCTTAGGGAAATTAAAATAAAAAAGACACAGCCACCCCAAAGTTTGGGACGCCTCTGTTTACAAGAACCTCGTTTACAGTACAAGTTCAACATCGCAGAAAGTGAAAAATGGATAAAGAAGTTGTGGTATTTACTTACAAAGCAATATCACTCAGCAATGAAATCTATGTCATCAGGCCCTTAGCAGCACAATGAGTGGATTCAGGTATGATGATTCTAACTGAAATAAGTCACACAGAAAAAGAAACATCATAAGTTATCAGTAATACACGGAATGTAAACTTGGCTACACAGGAACTGAATTACAGAACAGAACAGGGTCTCAAATTTAGAAAACCAACTTATGCTTGCTTAAGGGTAAAGGTGAGTCGGGGTGCTGCATAAAACCAGAGATTGAAATGAGCACAGATAAAGTTCCTTAAGCCAAATATGGAATAGACAAGAGCTACTCCTTGCTCAACGAAATGGACTCAACACCGCATATTAAACGCCTAAGAATGTACCTGACTAGTAAGTATCTTAAAACCTATAGATTGCTATGTCTCCGAAACAGAATCAAGCATGTGTACAGGGGCATAAACGCAGCAGTGATAGGATTGGAGAGGTTCGGTGAGCAAATGAAGACCCTTTGAAGTCATATTGCATGGTACCCATTACACGGGTTTCAACTACCCAGGTTTTAGGTATTCTTCCTTCAGCTAAAACATGCATGTGGAACCCAGAGTATGAGCAACCATGTGATCGGGAGACGTGTTCAAATATGTCTCAGTTTTCGTACCCTGGTACTCGGGTGCAACATTCCAGACGCTTTACTAACACTCTCCCCACTTGGAGAGTCAGTCCCTTTAACCTCCTGTTTGGCCCAGTTTGCAATTTCTGTGGAAGATGAACAGGA
The DNA here is from genome assembly GCF_949987515.2 of Delphinus delphis. NCBI lineage: Eukaryota > Metazoa > Chordata > Mammalia > Artiodactyla > Delphinidae > Delphinus > Delphinus delphis. The sequence continues at coordinate 763,496 of NW_027192698.1, read as the reverse complement.
ATAGCGAGAACCAATGAGAGACTAGCTGGAGGTGTCTGGATGGGCAAATTTAACTCTCATTTCCCACCAGGAAGAGGAATTAACCAAAGGCTCAGTGTGCCGTGCCAGAACCAGATTAGAGCCTGAAGACATCCTGCGGTGTTGCGGCCAGCTCAAAAGAAAGCGAGTTGAAGAAAGGAGCTCAGGGGCACTGTAATTTACAAACCTGCAGAGTTATAAATGACAGCTTTCGTCCAAAAATAGACTGAAGTAAGGCTGCCAAGAGGACTTGAAAGCGGGGCAGAATTGCAGGAAACCGATTTCAGGAGGTAGACTGGAATTGCATTGAAAGCATAGGAAAAGAGGCAGAACGTCCACAATGATGCACTTGACCAAAAAGGGCGTATGCGTTTTTTCCTGAATATATTCAGGAAAAAACGCATACGCCCTTTTTGGCCAACCAAGCAAGCTTGCAAAGGAAATCTGCACTACAATGAAGTCTGACTTCCCCCCGGTCAAAAGGGCCATCTGAAAAAAGTGTAAAATCCAGAAAGGCAGGACAGGCCATGGAGAACTGGGAGCCTTGTTATGCTGATGGGCGGGATGTAAATTGCCAACAACCACTCGGGAGAAGTGTATGGTGTTTCCTGAAACATCTAAAAAACAAAGCAACAGAACCTAGGGCACTTCCACTTATGGTCCTATAGCTTAGGGAAATTAAAATCAAAAAGACACAGCCACCCCAAAGTTTGGAACGGCTCTGTTTACAAGAACCTCGTTTACACTACAAGTTCAACATCGCAGAAAGTGAAAAATGGATAAAGAAGTTGTGGTATTTACTTACAAAGCAATATCACTCAGCAATGAAATCTGTGTCATCAGGCCCTTAGCAGCACAATGAGTGGATTCAGGTATGATGATTCTAACTGAAATAAGTCACACAGAAAAAGAAACATCATAAGATATCAGTAATACACGGAATGTAAACTTGGCTACACAGGAACTGAATTACAGAACAGAACAGGGTCTCAAATTTAGAAAACCAACTTATGCTTGCTTAAGGGGAAAGGTGAGTTGGGGTGCTGCATAAAACCAGAGATTGAAATGAGCACAGATAAAGTTCCTTAAGCCAAATATGAAATAGACAAGAGCTACTCCTTGCTCAACGAAATGGACTCAACACCGCATATTAAACGCCTAAGAATGTACCTGACTAGTAAGTATCTTAAAACCTATGGATTGCTATGTCTCCGAAAGAGAATCAAGCATGTGTACAGGGGCATAAACGCAGCAGTGATAGGATTGGAGAGGTTCGGTGAGCAAATGAAGACCCTTTGAAGTCATATTGCATGGTACCCATTACACGGGTCTTAACTCTCCAGGTTTAAGGTATTCTTCCTTCAGCTAAAACATGCATGTGGAACCCAAGTATGATCAACCATGTGAACGGGAGACGTGTTCAAATATGTCTCAGTTTTCCTCACCTGGTACTCGGGTGCAACATTCCAGACACTTTACTAACACTCTCCCCACTTGGAGAGTCAGCGCCTTTAACCTCCTGTTTGGCCCAGTTTGCAATTTCTGCGGAAGATGAACAGGAATAGCGAGAACCAATGAGAGACTAGCTGGAGGTGTCTGGACGGGCAAGTTTAACTCTCATTTCCCACCAGGAAGAGGAATTAACCAAAGGCTCAGCGTGCCGTGCCAGAACCAGATTAGGGCCTGAAGACATCCTGGGGTGTTGCGGCCAGGTCACAAGAAAGCGAGTTGAAGAAAGGAGCTCAGGGGCACTGTAATTCACAAACCTGCAGAGTTATAAATGACAGCTATCGTCCAAAAATATACTGAAGTAAGGCTGCCAAGAAGACTTGAAAGCGGGTCAGAATTGCAGGAAACCGATTTCAGGAGGTAGACTGGAATTGCATTGAAAGCATAGGAAAAGAGGCAGAACGTCCACAATGATGCACTTGGCCAAAAAGGGCGTATGCGTTTTTCCTGAATATATTCAGGAAAAAACGCATACGCCCTTTTTGGCCAACCAAGCAAGCTTGCAAAGGAAATCTGCACTACAATGAAGTCTCACTTCCCCCCGGTCAAAAGGGCCATCTGAAAAATGTGTAAAATCCAGAAAGGCAGGACAGGCCATGGAGAACTGGGAGCCTTCTTATGCTGATGCGTGGGATGTAAATTGCCAACAGACACTCGGGAGAAGTGTATGGTGTTTCCTGAAACATCTAAAAAACAAAGCAACAGAGCCTAGGGCACTTCCACTTATGGTCCTATAGCTTAGGGAAATTAAAATCAAAAAGACACAGCCACCCCAAAGTTTGGGACGCCTCTGTTTACAAGAACCTCGTTTACCGTACAAGTTCAATATCACAGAAAGTGAAAAATGGATAAAGAACTTGTGGTACTTACGTACAATGCAGTATCACTCAGCAATGAAATATATGTCATCAGGCCCGTAGCAGCATAATGAGTAGATTCAGGTACGATGATTCTAACTGAAATAAGTCACACAGAAAAAGAAACATCATAAGATATCACTAATACATGGAATGTAAACTTGGCTACACAGGAACTGAATTCCAAAACAGAACAGGTTCTCAAATTTAGAAAACCAACTTATGCTTGCTTAAGGGGAAAGGTGAGTTGGGTTGCTGCATAAAACCAGAGATTGAAATGAGCACAGATAAAGTTCCTTAAGCCAAATATGGAATAGACAAGAGCTACTCCTTGCTCAACGAAATGGACTCAACACCGCATATTAAACACCTAAGAATGTACCTGACTAGTAAGTATCTTAAAACCTATGGATTGCTATGTCTCCGAAAGAGAATCAAGCATGTGTACAGGGGCATAAACGCAGCATGATAGGATTGGAGAGGTTCGGTGAGCAAATGAAGACCCTTTGAAGTCATATTGCATGGTACCCATTCCACGGGTTTCAACTACCCAGGTTTTAGGTATTCTTCCTTCAGCTAAAACATGCATGTGGAACCCAGAGTATGATCAACCATGTGATCGGGAGACGTGTTCCAATATGCCTCAGTTTTCCTCCCCTGGTACTCGGGTGCAACATTCCAGACGCTTTACTAACACTCTCCCCACTTGGAGAGTCAGCGCCTTTAACCTCCTGTTTGGCACAGTTTGCAATTTCTGCGGAAGATGAACAGGAATAGCGAGAACCAATGAGAGGCTAGCTGGAGGTGTCTGGACGGGCAAATTTAACTCTCATTTCGCACCAGGAAGAGGAAATAACCAAAGGCTCAGCGTGCCGTACCGTAACCAGATTAGGGCCTGAAGCCATCCTGCGGTGTTGTGGCCAGGTCACAAGAAAGCGAGTTGAAGAAAGGAGCTCAGGGGCACTGTAATTCACAAACCTGCAGAGTTATAAATGACAGCTATCGTCCAAAAATAGACTGAAGTAAGGCTGCCAAGAGGACTTGAAAGCGGGGCAGAATTGCAGGAAACCGATTTCAGGAGGTAGACTGGAATTGCATTGAAAGCATAGGAAAAGAGGCAGAACGTCCACAATGATGCACTTGGCCAAAAAGGGCGTATGCGTTTTTTCCTGAATATATTCAGGAAAAAACGCATACGCCCTTTTTGGCCAACCAAGCAAGCTTGCAAAGGAAATCTGCACTACAATGAAGTCTCACTTAACCCCGGTCAAAAGGGCCATCTGAAAAAAGTGTAAAATCCAGAAAGGCAGGACAGGCCATGGAGAACTGGGAGCCTTGTTATGCTGAAGGGCGTGATGTAAATTGCCAACAGACACTCGGGAGAAGTGTATGGTGTTTCCTGAAACATCTAAAAAACAAAGCAACAGAACCTAGGGCACTTCCACTTATGGTCCTATAGCTTAGGGAAATTAACATCAAAAAGACACAGCCACCCCAAAGTTTGGAACGGCTCTGTTTACAAGAACCTCGTTTACAGTACAAGTTCAACATCGCAGAAAGTGAAAAATGGATAAAGAAGTTGTGGTATTTACTTACAAAGCAATATCACTCAGCAATGAAATGTGTCATCAGGCCCTTAGCAGCACAATGAGTGGATTCAGGTATGATGATTCTAACTGAAATAAGTCACACAGAAAAAGAAACATCATAAGATATCAGTAATACACGGAATGTAAACTTGGCTACACAGGAACTGAATTACAGAACAGAACAGGGTCTCAAATTTAGAAAACCAACTTATGCTTGCTTAAGGGTAAAGGTGAGTCGGGGTGCTGCATAAAACGAGAGATTGAAATGAGCACAGATAAAGTTCCTTAAGCCAAATATGGAATAGACAAGAGCTACTCCTTGCTCAACGAAATGGACTCAACACCGCATATTAAACGCCTAAGAATGTACCTGACTAGTAAGTATCTTAAAACCTATAGATTGCTATGTCTCCGAAACAGAATCAAGCATGTGTACAGGGGCATAAACGCAGCAGTGATAGGATTGGAGAGGTTCGGTGAGCAAATGAAGACCCTTTGAAGTCATATTGCATGGTACCCATTACACGGGTTTCAACTACCCAGGTTTTAGGTATTCTTCCTTCAGCTAAAACATGCATGTGGAACCCAGAGTATGATCAACCATGTGATCGGGAGACGTGTTCAAATATTTCTCAGTTTTCGTACCCTGGTACTCGGGTGCAACATTCCAGACGCTTTACTAACACTCTCCCCACTTGGAGAGTCAGTCCCTTTAACCTCCTGTTTGGCCCAGTTTGCAATTTCTCTGGAAGATGAACAGGAATAGCGAGAACCAATGAGAGACTAGCTGGAGGTGTCTGGATGGGCAAATTTAACTCTCATTTCCCACCAGGAAGAGGAATTAACCAAAGGCTCAGTGTGCCGTGCCAGAACCAGATTAGAGCCTGAAGACATCCTGCGGTGTTGCGGCCAGCTCAAAAGAAAGTGAGTTGAAGAAAGGAGCTCAGGGGCACTGTAATTCACAAACCTGCAGAGTTATAAATGACAGCTATCGTCCAAAAATAGACTGAAGTAAGGCTGCCAAGAGGATTTGAAAGCGGGGCAGAATTGCAGGAAACCGATTTCAGGAGGTAGACTGGAATTCCATTGAAAGCATAGGAAAAGAGGCAGAACGTCCACAATGATGCACTTGGCCAAAAAGGGCGTATGCGTTTTTTCCTGAATATATTCAGGAAAAAACGCATACGCCCTTTTTGGCCAACCAAGCAAACTTGCAAAGGAAATCTGCACTACAATGAAGTCTCACTTCTCCCCGGTAAAAAGGTCCATCTGAAAAAAGTGTAAAATCCAGAAAGGCAGGACAGGCCATGGAGAACTGGGAGCCCTGTTATGCTGATGGGCGGGATTTAAATTGCCAACAGACACTCAGGAGAAGTGTATGGTGTTTCCTGAAACATCTAAAAAACAAAGCAACAGAGCCTAGGGCACTTCCACTTATGGTCCTATAGCTTAGGGAAATTAAAATCAAAAAGACACAGCGACCCCAAAGTTTGGGACGCCTCCGTTTACAAGAACCGCATTTACCGTACAAGTTCAATATCACAGAAAGTGAAAAATGGATAAAGAACTTGTGGCACTTACGTACAATGCAGTATCACTCAGCAATGAAATCTATGTCATCAGGCCCATAGCAGCATAATGAGTGGATTCAGGTACGATGATTCTAACTGAAATAAGTCACACAGAAAAAGAAACATCATAAGATATCACTAATACACGGAATGTAAACTTGGCTACACAGGAACTGCATTCCAAAACAGAACAGGGTCTCAAATTTAGAAAACCAACTTATGCTTGCTTAAGGGTAAAGGTGAGTTGGGGTGCTGCATAAAACCAGAGATTGAAATGAGCACAGATAAAGGTCCTTAAGCCAAATATGGAATAGACAAGAGCTACTACTTGCTCAACGAAATGGACTCAACACCCCATATTAAACGCCTAAGAATGTACCTGACTAGTAAGTATCTTAAAACCTATGGATTGCTATGTCTCCAAAAGAGAATCAAGCATGTGTACAGGGGCATAAACGCAGCAGTGATAGGATTGGAGAGGTTCGGTGAGCAAATGAAGACCCTTTGAAGACATATTGCATGGTACCCATTCCACGGGTCTCAACTCTCCAGGTTTAAGGTATTCTTCCTTCAGCTAAAACATGCATGTGGAACCCAGAGTATGATCAACCGTGTGAACGGGAGACATGTTCAAATATGTCTCAGTTTTCCTCCCCTGGTACTCGGGTGCAACATTCCAGACGCTTTACTAACACTCTCCCCACTTGGAGAGTCAGCGCCTTTAACCTCCTGTTTGGCCCAGTTTGCAATTTCTGCGGAAGATGAACAGGAATAGCGAGAACCAATGAGAGACTAGCTGGAGGTGTCTGGACGGGCAAATTTAACTCTCATTTCCCACCAGGAAGAGGAATTAACCAAAGGCTCAGCGTGCCGTGCCGGAACCAGATTAGGGCCTGAAGCCATCCTGCGGAGTTGCGGCCAGCTCACAAGAAAGCGAGTTGAAGAAAGGAGCTCAGGGCACTGTAATTCACAAACCTGCAGAGTTATAAATGACAGCTATCGTCCAAAAATAGACTGAAGTAAGGCTGCCAAGAGGACTTGAAAGCGGGGCAGAATTGCAGGAAACCGATTTCAGGAGGTAGACTGGAATTGCATTGAAAGCATAGGAAAAGAGGCAGAACGTCCACAATGATGCACTTGGCCAAAAAGGGCGTATGCGTTTTTCCTGAATATATTCAGGAAAAAACGCATACGCCCTTTTTGGCCAACCAAGCAAGCTTGCAAAGGAAATCTGCACTACAATGAAGTCTCACTTCCCCCCGGTCAAAAGGGCCATCTGAAAAATGTGTAAAATCCAGAAAGGCAGGACAGGCCATGGAGAACTGGGAGCCTTCTTATGCTGATGCGTGGGATGTAAATTGCCAACAGACACTCGGGAGAAGTGTATGGTGTTTCCTGAAACATCTAAAAAACAAAGCAACAGAGCCTAGGGCACTTCCACTTATGGTCCTATAGCTTAGGGAAATTAAAATCAAAAAGACACAGCCACCCCAAAGTTTGGGACGCCTCTGTTTACAAGAACCTCGTTTACCGTACAAGTTCAATATCACAGAAAGTGAAAAATGGATAAAGAACTTGTGGTACTTACGTACAATGCAGTATCACTCAGCAATGAAATATATGTCATCAGGCCCGTAGCAGCATAATGAGTAGATTCAGGTACGATGATTCTAACAGAAATAAGTCACACAGAAAAAGAAACATCATAAGATATCACTAATACATGGAATGTAAACTTGGCTACACAGGAACTGAATTCCAAAACAGAACAGGTTCTCAAATTTAGAAAACCAACCTATGCTTGCTTAAGGGGAAAGGTGAGTTGGGTTGCTGCATAAAACCAGAGATTGAAATGAGCACAGATAAAGTTCCTTAAGCCAAATATGGAATAGACAAGAGCTACTCCTTGCTCAACGAAATGGACTCAACACCGCATATTAAACACCTAAGAATGTACCTGACTAGTAAGTATCTTAAAACCTATGGATTGCTATGTCTCCGAAAGAGAATCAAGCATGTGTACAGGGGCATAAACGCAGCATGATAGGATTGGAGAGGTTCGGTGAGCAAATGAAGACCCTTTGAAGTCATATTGCATGGTACCCATTCCACGGGTTTCAACTACCCAGGTTTTAGGTATTCTTCCTTCAGCTAAAACATGCATGTGGAACCCAGAGTATGATCAACCATGTGATCGGGAGACGTGTTCCAATATGCCTCAGTTTTCCTCCCCTGGTACTCGGGTGCAACATTCCAGACGCTTTACTAACACTCTCCCCACTTGGAGAGTCAGCGCCTTTAACCTCCTGTTTGGCACAGTTTGCAATTTCTGCGGAAGATGAACAGGAATAGCGAGAACCAATGAGAGGCTAGCTGGAGGTGTCTGGACGGGCAAATTTAACTCTCATTTCCCACCAGGAAGAGGAAATAACCAAAGGCTCAGCGTGCCGTACCGTAACCAGATTAGGGCCTGAAGCCATCCTGCGGTGTTGCGGCCAGGTCACAAGAAAGCGAGTTGAAGAAAGGAGCTCAGGGGCACTGTAATTCACAAACCTGCAGAGTTATAAATGACAGCTATCGTCCAAAAATAGACTGAAGTAAGGCTGCCAAGAGGACTTGAAAGCGGGGCAGAATTGCAGGAAACCGATTTCAGGAGGTAGACTGGAATTGCATTGAAAGCATAGGAAAAGAGGCAGAACGTCCACAATGATGCACTTGGCCAAAAAGGGCGTATGCGTTTTTTCCTGAATATATTCAGGAAAAAACGCATACGCCCTTTTTGGCCAACCAAGCAAGCTTGCAAAGGAAATCTGCACTACAATGAAGTCTCACTTAACCCCGGTCAAAAGGGCCATCTGAAAAAAGTGTAAAATCCAGAAAGGCAGGACAGGCCATGGAGAACTGGGAGCCTTGTTATGCTGAAGGGCGTGATGTAAATTGCCAACAGACACTCGGGAGAAGTGTATGGTGTTTCCTGAAACATCTAAAAAACAAAGCAACAGAACCTAGGGCACTTCCACTTATGGTCCTATAGCTTAGGGAAATTAAAATCAAAAAGACACAGCCACCCCAAAGTTTGGAACGGCTCTGTTTACAAGAACCTCGTTTACAGTACAAGTTCAACATCGCAGAAAGTGAAAAATGGATAAAGAAGTTGTGGTATTTACTTACAAAGCAATATCACTCAGCAATGAAATCTGTGTCATCAGGCCCTTAGCAGCACAATGAGTGGATTCAGGTATGATGATTCTAACTGAAATAAGTCACACAGAAAAAGAAACATCATAAGATATCAGTAATACACGGAATGTAAACTTGGCTACACAGGAACTGAATTACAGAACAGAACAGGGTCTCAAATTTAGAAAACCAACTTATGCTTGCTTAAGGGGAAAGGTGAGTTGGGGTGCTGCATAAAACCAGAGATTGAAATGAGCACAGATAAAGTTCCTTAAGCCAAATATGAAATAGACAAGAGCTACTCCTTGCTCAACGAAATGGACTCAACACCGCATATTAAACGCCTAAGAATGTACCTGACTAGTAAGTATCTTAAAACCTATGGATTGCTATGTCTCCGAAAGAGAATCAAGCATGTGTACAGGGGCATAAACGCAGCAGTGATAGGATTGGAGAGGTTCGGTGAGCAAATGAAGACCCTTTGAAGTCATATTGCATGGTACCCATTCCACGGGTCTTAACTCTCCAGGTTTAAGGTATTCTTCCTTCAGCTAAAACATGCATGTGGAACCCAAGTATGATCAACCATGTGAACGGGAGACGTGTTCAAATATGTCTCAGTTTTCCTCCCCTGGTACTCGGGTGCAACATTCCAGACACTTTACTAACACTCTCCCCACTTGGAGAGTCAGCGTCTTTAACCTCCTGTTTGGCCCAGTTTGCAATTTCTGCGGAAGATGAACAGGAATAGCGAGAACCAATGAGAGACTAGCTGGAGGTGTCTGGACGGGCAAGTTTAACTCTCATTTCCCACCAGGAAGAGGAATTAACCAAAGGCTCAGCGTGCCGTGCCAGAACCAGATTAGGGCCTGAAGACATCCTGGGGTGTTGCGGCCAGGTCACAAGAAAGCGAGTTGAAGAAAGGAGCTCAGGGGCACTGTAATTCACAAACCTGCAGAGTTATAAATGACAGCTATCGTCCAAAAATATACTGAAGTAAGGCTGCCAAGAAGACTTGAAAGCGGGTCAGAATTGCAGGAAACCGATTTCAGGAGGTAGACTGGAATTGCATTGAAAGCATAGGAAAAGAGGCAGAACGTCCACAATGATGCACTTGGCCAAAAAGGGCGTATGCGTTTTTCCTGAATATATTCAGGAAAAAACGCATACGCCCTTTTTGGCCAACCAAGCAAGCTTGCAAAGGAAATCTGCACTACAATGAAGTCTCACTTCCCCCCGGTCAAAAGGGCCATCTGAAAAATGTGTAAAATCCAGAAAGGCAGGACAGGCCATGGAGAACTGGGAGCCTTCTTATGCTGATGCGTGGGATGTAAATTGCCAACAGACACTCGGGAGAAGTGTATGGTGTTTCCTGAAACATCTAAAAAACAAAGCAACAGAGCCTAGGGCACTTCCACTTATGGTCCTATAGCTTAGGGAAATTAAAATCAAAAAGACACAGCCACCCCAAAGTTTGGGACGCCTCTGTTTACAAGAACCTCGTTTACCGTACAAGTTCAATATCACAGAAAGTGAAAAATGGATAAAGAACTTGTGGTACTTACGTACAATGCAGTATCACTCAGCAATGAAATATATGTCATCAGGCCCGTAGCAGCATAATGAGTAGATTCAGGTACGATGATTCTAACTGAAATAAGTCACACAGAAAAAGAAACATCATAAGATATCACTAATACATGGAATGTAAACTTGGCTACACAGGAACTGAATTCCAAAACAGAACAGGTTCTCAAATTTAGAAAACCAACTTATGCTTGCTTAAGGGGAAAGGTGAGTTGGGTTGCTGCATAAAACCAGAGATTGAAATGAGCACAGATAAAGTTCCTTAAGCCAAATATGGAATAGACAAGAGCTACTCCTTGCTCAACGAAATGGACTCAACACCGCATATTAAACACCTAAGAATGTACCTGACTAGTAAGTATCTTAAAACCTATGGATTGCTATGTCTCCAAAAGAGAATCAAGCATGTGTACAGGGGCATGAACGCAGCATGATAGGATTGGAGAGGTTCGGTGAGCAAATGAAGACCCTTTGAAGTCATATTGCATGGTACCCATTCCACGGGTTTCAACTACCCAGGTTTTAGGTATTCTTCCTTCAGCTAAAACATGCATGTGGAACCCAGAGTATGATCAACCATGTGAACGGGAGACGTGTTCCAATATGCCTCAGTTTTCCTCCCCTGGTACTCGGGTGCAACATTCCAGACGCTTTACTAACACTCTCCCCACTTGGAGAGTCAGCACCTTTAACCTCCTGTTTGGCACAGTTTGCAATTTCTGCGGAAGATGAACAGGAATAGCGAGAACCAATGAGAGGCTAGCTGGAGGTGTCTGGACGGGCAAATTTAACTCTCATTTCCCACCAGGAAGAGGAAATAACCAAAGGCTCAGCGTGCCGTACCGTAACCAGATTAGGGCCTGAAGCCATCCTGCGGTGTTGCGGCCAGCTCAAAAGAAAGCGAGTTGAAGAAAGGAGCTCAGGGGCACTGTAATTCACAAACCTGCAGAGTTATAAATGACAGCTATCGTCCAAAAATAGACTGAAGTAAGGCTGCCAAGAGGACTTGAAAGCGGGGCAGAATTGCAGGAAACCGATTTCAGGAGGTAGACTGGAATTGCATTGAAAGCATAGGAAAAGAGGCAGAACGTCCACAATGATGCACTTGGCCAAAAAGGGCGTATGCGTTTTTTCCTGAATATATTCAGGAAAAAACGCATACGCCCTTTTTGGCCAACCAAGCAAGCTTGCAAAGGAAATCTGCACTACAATGAAGTCTCACTTAACCCCGGTCAAAAGGGCCATCTGAAAAAAGTGTAAAATCCAGAAAGGCAGGACAGGCCATGGAGAACTGGGAGCCTTGTTATGCTGAAGGGCGTGATGTAAATTGCCAACAGACACTCGGGAGAAGTGTATGGTGTTTCCTGAAACATCTAAAAAACAAAGCAACAGAACCTAGGGCACTTCCACTTATGGTCCTATAGCTTAGGGAAATTAAAATCAAAAAGACACAGCCACCCCAAAGTTTGGAACGGCTCTGTTTACAAGAACCTCGTTTACAGTACAAGTTCAACATCGCAGAAAGTGAAAAATGGATAAAGAAGTTGTGGTATTTACTTACAAAGCAATATCACTCAGCAATGAAATCTGTGTCATCAGGCCCTTAGCAGCACAATGAGTGGATTCAGGTATGATGATTCTAACTGAAATAAGTCACACAGAAAAAGAAACATCATAAGATATCAGTAATACACGGAATGTAAACTTGGCTACACAGGAACTGAATTACAGAACAGAACAGGGTCTCAAATTTAGAAAACCAACTTATGCTTGCTTAAGGGTAAAGGTGAGTTGGGGTGCTGCATAAAACCAGAGATTGAAATGAGCACAGATAAAGTTCCTTAAGCCAAATATGGAATAGACAAGAGCTACTCCTTGCTCAACGAAATGGACTCAACACCGCATATTAAACGCCTAAGAATGTACCTGACTAGTAAGTATCTTAAAACCTATGGATTGCTATGTCTCTGAAAGAGAATCATGCATGTGTACAGGGGCATAAACGCAGCAGTGATAGGATTGGAGAGGTTCGGTGAGCAAATGAAGACCCTTTGAAGTCATATTGCATGGTACGCATTCCACGGGTTTCAACTACCCAGGTTTAAGGTATTCTTCCTTCAGCTAAAACATGCATGTGGAACCTAGAGTATGATCAACCATGTGATCGGGAGACGTGTTCAAATATGTCTCAGTTTTCCTCCCCTGGTACTCGGTTGCAACATTCCAGACGCTTTACTAACACTCTCCCGACTTGGAGAGTCAGTCCCTTTAACCTCCTGTTTGGCTCAGTTTGCAATTTCTGCAGAAGATGAACAGGAATAGCGAGAACCAATGAGAGGCTAGCTGGAGGTGTCTGGACGGGCAAATTTAACTCTCATTTCCCACCAGGAGGACGAAATAACCAAAGGCTCAGCGTGCCGTGCCAGAACCAGATTAGGGCCTGAAGCCATCCTGCGGTGTTGTGGCCAGGTCACAAGAAAGCGAGTTGAAGAAAGGAGCTCAGGGGCACTGTAATTCACAAACCTGCAGAGTTATAAATGACAGCTATCGTCCAAAAATAGACTGAAGTAAGGCTGCCAAGAGGACTTGAAAGCGGGGCAGAATTGCAGGAAACCGATTTCAGGAGGTAGACTGGAATTGCATTGAAAGCATAGGAAAAGAGGCAGAACGTCCACAATGATGCACTTGGCCAAAAAGGGCGTATGCGTTTTTTCCTGAATATATTCAGGAAAAAACGCATACGCCCTTTTTGGCCAACCAAGCAAGCTTGCAAAGGAAATCTGCACTACAATGAAGTCTCACTTCCCCCCGGTCAAAAGGGCCATCTGAAAAAAGTGTAAAATCCAGAAAGGCAGGACAGGCCATGGAGAACTGGGAGCCTTGTTATGCTGAAGGGCGGGATGTAAATTGCCAACAAACACTCGGGAGAAGTGTATGGTGTTTCCTGAAACATCTAAAAAACAAAGCAACAGAGCCTAGGGCACTTCCACTTATGGTCCTATAGCTTAGGGAATTTAAAATCAAAAAGACACAGCCACCCCAAAGTTTCGAACGGCTCTGTTTACAAGAACCTCGTTTACAGTACAAGTTCAACATCGCAGAAAGTGAAAAATGGATAAAGAAGTTGTGGTATTTACTTACAAAGCAATATCACTCAGCAATGAAATCTGTGTCATCAGGCCCTTAGCAGCACAATGAGTGGATTCAGGTATGATGATTCTAACTGAAATAAGTCACACAGAAAAAGAAACATCATAAGATATCAGTAATACACGGAATGGAAACTTGGCTACACAGGAACTGAATTACAGAACAGAACAGGGTCTCAAATTTAGAAAACCAACTTATTCTTGCTTAAGGGTAAAGGTGAGTTGGGGTGCTGCATAAAACCAGAGATTGAAATGAGCACAGATAAAGTTCCTTAAGCCAAATATGGAATAGACAAGAGCTACTCCTTGCTCAACGAAATGGACCCAACACCCCATATTAAACGCCTAAGAATGTACCTGACTAGTAAGTATCTTAAAACCTATGGATTGCTATGTCTCCGAAGGAGAATCAAGCGCATGTACCGGGGCATAAACACAGCAGTGATAGGATTGGAGAGGTTCGGTGAGCAAATGAAGACCCTTTGAAGTCATATTGCATGGTACCCATTCCACGGGTCTCAACTCTCCAGGTTTAAGGTATTCTTCCTTCAGCTAAAACATGCATGTGGAACCCAAGTATGATCAACCATGTGAACGGGAGACGTGTTCAAATATGTCTCAGTTTTCCTCCCCTGGTACTCGGGTGCAACATTCCAGACGCTTTACTAACACTCCTCCCACTTGGAGAGTCAGCGCCTTTAACCTCCTGTTTGGCCCAGTTTGCAATTTCTGCGGAAGATGAACAGGAATAGCGAGAACCAATGAGAGACTAGCTGGAGGTGTCTGGACGGGAAATTTAACTCTCATTTCCCACCAGGAAGAGGAAATAACCAAAGGCTAAGCGTGCCGTGCCGGAACCAGATTAGGGCCTGAAGCCATCCTGCGGTGTTGCAGCCAGCTCACAAGAAAGCGACTTGAAGAAAGGAGCTCAGGGACACTCTAATTCACAAACCTGCAGAGTTATAAATGACAGCTATCGTCCAAAAATAGACTGAAGTAAGGCTGCCAAGAGGACTTGAAAGCAGGGCAGAATTGCAGGAAACCGATTTCAGGAGGTAGACTGGAATTGCATTGAAAGCATAGGAAAAGAGGCAGAACGTCCACAATGATGCACTTGGCCAAAAAGGGCGTATGCGTTTTTTCCTGAATATATTCAGGAAAAAACGCATACGCCCTTTCTGGCCAACCAAGCAAGCTTGCAAAGGAAATCTGCACTACAATGAAGTCTCACTTCCCCCCGGTCAAAAGGGCCATCTGAGAAAAGTGTAAAATCCAGAAAGGCAGGACAGGCCATGGAAAACTGGGAGCCTTGTTATGCTGATGGGCGGGATGTAAATTGCCAACAGACACTCGGGAGAAGTGTATGGTGTTTCCTGAAGCATCTAAAAAACAAAGCAACAGAACCTAGGGCACTTCCACTTATGGTCCTATAGCTTAGGGAAATTAAAATCAAAAAGACACAGCCACCCCAAAGTTTGGGACGCCTCTGTTTACAAGAACCTCGTTTACCGTACAAGTTCAATATCACAGAAAGTGAAAAATGGATAAAGAACTTGTGGTACGTACGTACAATGCAGTATCACTCAGCAATGAAATCTATGTCATCAGGCCCGTAGCAGCATAATGAGTGGATTCAGGTACGATGATTCTAACTGAAATAAGTCACACAGAAAAAGAAACATCATAAGATATCACTAAACACGGAATGTAAACTTGGCTACACAGGAACTGAATTCCAAAACAGAACAGGTTCTCAAATTTAGAAAACCAACTTATGCTTGCTTAAGGGGAAAGGTGAGTTGGGGTGCTGCATATAACCGGAGATTGAAATGAGCACAGATAAAGTTCCTTAAGCCAAATATGGAATAGACAAGAGCTACTCCTTGCTCAACGAAATGGACTCAACACCCCATATTAAACACCTAAGAATGTACCTGACTAGTAAGTATCTTAAAACCTATGGATTGCTATGTCTCCAAAAGAGAATCAAGCGTGTGTACAGGGGCATAAACGCAGCAGTGATAGGATTGGAGAGGTTCGGTGAGGAAATGAAGACCCTTTGAAGACATATTGCATGGTACCCATTCCACGGGTCTCAACTCTCCAGGTTTAAGGTATTCCTCCTTCAGCTAAAACATGCATGTGGAACCCAGAGTATGATCAACCGTGTGAACGGGAGACGTGTTCAAATATGTCTCAGTTTTCCTCCCCTGGTACTCGGGTGCAACATTCCAGACGCTTTACTTACACTCTCCCCACTTGGAGAGTCAGCGCCTTTAACCTCCTGTTTGGCCCAGTTTGCAATTTCTGCGGAAGATGAACAGGAATAGCGAGAACCAATGAGAGACTAGCTGGAGGTGTCTGGACGGGCAAATTTAACTCTCATTTCCCACCAGGAAGAGGAAATAACCAAAGGCATAACCAAAGGCTCAGCGTGCCGTACCGGAACCAGATTAGGGCCTGAAGACATCCTGCGGTGTTGCGGCCAGGTCACAAGAAAGCGAGTTGAAGAAAGGAGCTCAGGGGCACTGTAATTCACAAACCTGCAGAGTTATAAATGACAGCTATCGTCCAAAAATAGACTGAAGTAAGGCTGCCAAGAGGACTTGAAAGCGGGGCAGAATTGCAGGAAACCGATTTCAGGAGGTAGACTGGAATTGCATTGCAAGCATAGGAAAAGAGGCAGAACGTCCACAATGATGCACTTGGCCAAAAAGGGCGTATGCGTTTTTTCCTGAATATATTCAGGAAAAAACGCATACGCCCTTTTTGGCCAACCAAGCAAGCTTGCAAAGGAAATCTGCACTACAATGAAGTCTCACTTCCCCCCGGTCAAAAGGGCCATCTGAAAAAAGTGTAAAATCCAGAAAGGCAGGACAGGCCATGGAGAACTGGGAGCCTTGTTATGCTGATGGGCGGGATGTAAATTGCCAACAACCACTCGGGAGAAGTGTATGGTGTTTCCTGAAACATCTAAAAAACAAAGCAACAGAGCCTAGGGCACTTGCACTTATGGTCCTATAGCTTAGGGAATTTAAAATCAAAAAGACACAGCCACCCCAACGTTTGGAACGGCTCTGTTTACAAGAACCTCGTTTACAGTACAAGTTCAACATCGCAGAAATTGAAAAATGGATAAAGAAGTTGTGGTATTTACTTACAAAGCAATATCACTCAGCAATGAAATCTGTGTCATCAGGCCCTTAGCAGCACAATGAGTGGATTCAGGTATGATGATTCTAACTGAAATAAGTCACACAGAAAAAGAAACATCATAAGATATCAGTAATACACGGAATGTAAACTTGGCTACACAGGAACTGAATTACAGAACAGAACAGGGTCTCAAATTTAGAAAACCAACTTATGCTTGCTTAAGGGGAAAGGTGAGTTGGGGTGCTGCATAAAACCAGAGATTGAAATGAGCACAGATAAAGTTCCTTAAGCCAAATATGGAATAGACAAGAGCTACTCCTTGCTCAACGAAATGGACTCAACACCGCATATTAAACGCCTAAGAATGTACCTGACTACTAAGTATCTTAAAACCTATGGATTGCTATGACTCCGAAACAGAATCAAGCATGTGTACAGGGGCATAAACGCAGCAGTGATAGGATTGGAGAGGTTCGGTGAGCAAATGAAGACCCTTTGAAGTCATATTGCATGGTACCCATTCCACGGGTTTCAACTACCCAGGTTTTAGGTATTCTTCCTTCAGCTAAAACATGCATGTGGAACCCAAGTATGATCAACCATGTGAACGGGAGACGTGTTCAAATATGTCTCAGTTTTCCTCCCCTGGTACTCGGGTGCAACATTCCAGACGCTTTACTAACACTCTCCCCACTTGAAAAGTCAGCGCCTTTAACCTCCTGTTTGGCCCAGTTTGCAATTTCTGTGGAAGATGAACAGGAATAGCGAAAACCAATGAGAGGCTAGCTGGAGGTGTCTGGACGGGCAAATTTAACTCTCATTTCCCACCAGGAAGAGGAAATAACCAAAGGCTCAGCGTGCCGTGCCGGAACCAGATTAGGGCCTGAAGCCATCCTGCGGTGTTGCGGCCAGCTCAAAAGAAAGCGAGTTGAAGAAAGGAGCTCAGGGGCACTGTAATTCACAAACCTGCAGAGTTATAAATGACAGCTATCGTCCAAAAATAGACTGAAGTAAGGCTGCCAAGAGGACGTGGAAGCGGGGCAGAATTGCAGGAAACCGATTTCAGGAGGTAGACTGGAATTGCATTGAAAGCATAGGAAAAGAGGCAGAACGTCCACAATGATGCACTTGGCCAAAAAGGGCGTATGCGTTTTATCCTGAATATATTCAGGAAAAAACGCATACGCCCTTTTTGGCCAACCAAGCAAGCTTGCAAAGGAAATCTGCACTACAATGAAGTCTCACTTCCCCCTGGTCAAAAGGGCCATCTGAAAAAAGTGTAAAATCCAGAAAGGCAGGACAGGCCATGGAGAACTGGGAGCCTTGTTATGCTGATGGGCGGGATGTAAATTGCCAACAACCACTCGGGAGAAGTGTATGGTGTTTCCTGAAACATCTAAAAAACAAAGCAACAGAGCCTAGGGCACTTCCACTTATGGTCCTATAGCTTAGGGAAATTAAAATCAAAAAGACACAGCCACCCCAAAGTTCGGAACGGCTCTGTTTACAAGAACCTCGTTTACAGTAGAAGTTCAACATCGCAGAAAGTGAAAAATGGATAAAGAAGTTGTGGTATTCACTTACAAAGCAATATCACTCAGCAATGAAATCTATGTCATGAGGCCCTTAGCAGCACAATGAGTGGATTCAGGTATGATGATTCTAACTGAAATAAGTCACACAGAAAAAGAAACATCATAAGATATCAGTAATACACGGAATGTAAACATGGCTACACAGGAACTGAATTACAGAACAGAACAGGGTCTCAAATTTAGAAAACCAACTTATGCTTGCTAAAGGGGAAAGGTGAGTTGGGGTGCTGCATAAAACCAGAGATTGAAATGAGCACAGATAAAGTTCCTTAAGCCAAATATGGAATAGACAAGAGCTACTCCTTGCTCAACGAAATGGACTCAACACCGCATATTAAACGCCTAAGAATGTACCTGACTAGTAAGTATCTTAAAACCTATGGATTGCTATGTCTCCGAAAGAGAATCAAGCATGTGTACAGGGGCATAAACGAAGCAGTGATAGGATTGGAGAGGTTCGGTGAGCAAATGAAGACCCTTTGAAGTCATATTGCATGGTACCCATTCCACGGGTTTCAACTACCCAGGTTTTAGGTATTCTTCCTTCAGCTAAAACATGCATGTGGAACCCAAGTATGATCAACCATGTGAACGGGAGACGTGTTCAAATATGTCTCAGTTTTCCTCCCCTGGTACTCGGGTACAACATTCCAGGCGCTTTACTAACACTCTCCCCACTTGGAAAGTCAGCGCCTTTAACCTCCTGTTTGGCCCAGTTTGCAATTTCTGCGGAAGATGAACAGGAATAGCGAGAACCAATGAGAGGCTAGCTGGAGGTGTCTGGACGGGCAAATTTAACTCTCATTTCCCACCAGGAAGAGGAATTAACCAAAGGCTCAGCCGTGCCGTACCGGAACCAGATTAGGGCCTGAAGCCATCCTGCGGTGTTGCGGCCAGCTCAAAAGAAAGCAAGTTGAAGAAAGGAGCTCAGGGGCACTGTAATTCACAAAACTGCAGAGTTATAAATGACAGCTATCGTCCAAAAATAGACTGAAGTAAGGCTGCCAAGAGGACTTGAAAGCGGGGCAGAATTGCAGGAAACCGATTTCAGGAGGTAGACTGGAATTGCATTGAAAGCATAGGAAAAGAGGCAGAACGTCCACAATGATGCACTTGGCCAAAAAGGGCGTATGCGTTTTTTCCTGAATATATTCAGGAAAAAACGCATACGCCCTTTTTGGCCAACCAAGCAAGCTTGCAAAGGAAATCTGCACTACAATGAAGTCTCACTTCCCCCCGGTCAAAAGGGCCATCTGAAAAAAGTGTAAAATCCAGAAAGGCAGGACAGGCCATGGAGAACTGGGAGC
This sequence comes from Delphinus delphis, assembly GCF_949987515.2. Taxonomy (NCBI): domain Eukaryota; kingdom Metazoa; phylum Chordata; class Mammalia; order Artiodactyla; family Delphinidae; genus Delphinus; species Delphinus delphis. The sequence continues at coordinate 743,978 of NW_027192698.1, read as the reverse complement.
CTTGTTATGTTGAAGGGCGGGATGTAAATTGCCAACAAACACTCGGGAGAAATGTATGGTGTTTCCTGAAACATCTAAAAAACAAAGCAACAGAGCCTAGGGCACTTCCACTTATGGTCCTATAGCTTAGGGAAATTAAAATCAAAAAGACACAGCCACCCCAAAGTTCGGAACGGCTCTGTTTACAAGAACCTCGTTTACAGTAGAAGTTCAACATCGCAGAAAGTGAAAAATGGATAAAGAACTTGTGGTACTTACGTACAATGCAGTATCACTCAGCAATGAAATCTATGTCATCAGGCCCGTAGCAGCATAATGAGTGGATTCAGGTACGATGATTCTAACTGAAATAAGTCACACAGAAAAAGAAACATCATAAGATATCAGTAATACACGGAATGGAAACTTGGCTACACAGGAACTGAATTACAGAACAGAACAGGGTCTCAAATTTAGAAAACCAACTTATGCTTGCTTAAGGGTAAAGGTGAGTTGGGGTGCTGCATAAAACCAGAGATTGAAATGAGCACAGATAAAGTTCCTTAAGCCAAATATGGAATAGACAAGAGCTACTCCTTGCTCAACGAAATGGACTCAACACCGCATATTAAATGCCTAAGAATGTACCTGACTAGTAAGTATCGTAAAACCTATGGATTGCTATGTCTCTGAAAGTGAATCAAGCATGTGTACAGGGGCATAAACGCAGCAGTGATAGGATTGGAGAGGTTCGGTGAGCAAATGAAGACCCTTTGAAGTCATATTGCATGGTACCCATTCCACGGGTTTCAACTACCCAGGTTTAAGGTATTCTTCCTTCAGCTAAAACATGCATGTGGAACCTAGAGTATGATCAACCATGTGATCGGGAGATGTGTTCAAATATGTCTCAGTTTTCGTACCCTGGTACTCGGGTGCAACATTTCAGACGCTTTACTAACACTCTCCCCACTTGGAGAGTCAGTCCCTTTAACCTCCTGTTTGGCCCAGTTTGCAATTTCTGTGGAAGATGAACAGGAATAGCGAGAACCAATGAGAGACTAGCTGGAGGTGTCTGGATGGGCAAATTTAACTCTCATTTCCCACCAGGAAGAGGAATTAACCAAAGGCTCAGCGTGCCGTGCCAGATCCAGATTAGGGCCTGAAGACATCCTGCGGTGTTGCGGCCAGGTCACAAGAAAGCGAGTTGAAGAAAGGAGCTCAGGGGCACTGTAATTCACAAACCTGCAGAGTTATAAATGACAGCTATCGTCCAAAAATAGACTGAAGTAAGGCTGCCAAGAGGACTTGAAAGCGGGGCAGAATTGCAGGAAACCGATTTCAGGAGGTAGACTGGAATTGCATTGCAAGCATAGGAAAAGAGGCAGAACGTCCACAATGATGCACTTGGCCAAAAAGGGTGTATGCGTATTTTCCTGAATATATTCAGGAAAAAACGCATACGCCCTTTTTGGCCAACCAAGCAAGCTTGCAAAGGAAATCTGCACTACAATGAAGTCTCACTTCCCAACGGTCAAAAGGGCCATCTGAAAAAAGTGTAAAATCCAGAAAGGCAGGACAGGCCATGGAGAACTGGGAGCCTTGTTATGCTGATGGGCGGGATGTAAATTGCCAACAACCACTCGGGAGAAGTGTATGGTGTTTCCTGAAACATCTAAAAAACAAAGCAACAGAGCCTAGGGCACTTCCACTTATGGTCCTATAGCTTAGGGAATTTAAAATCAAAAAGACACAGCCACCCCAAAGTTTGGAACGGCTCTGTTTACAAGAACCTCGTTTACAGTACAAGTTCAACATCGCAGAAATTGAAAAATGGATAAAGAAGATGTGGTATTTACTTACAAAGCAATATCACTCAGCAATGAAATCTGTGTCATCAGGCACTTAGCAGCACAATGAGTGGATTCAGGTATGATGATTCTAACTGAAATAAGTCACACAGAAAAAGAAACATCATAAGATATCAGTAATACACGGAATGTAAACTTGGCTACACAGGAACTGAATTACAGAACAGAACAGGGTCTCAAATTTAGAAAACCAACTTATGCTTGCTTAAGGGGAAAGGTGAGTTGGGGTGCTGCATAAAACCAGAGATTGAAATGAGCACAGATAAAGTTCCTTAAGCCAAATATGGAATAGACAAGAGCTACTCCTTGCTCAACGAAATGGACTCAACAGCGCATATTAAACGCCTAAGAATGTACCTGACTAGTAAGTATCTTAAAACCTATGGATTGCTATGTCTCCGAAAGAGAATCAAGCATGTGTACAGGGGCATAAACGCAGCAGTGATAGGATTGAAGAGGTTCGGTGAGCAAATGAAGACCCTTTGAAGTCATATTGCATGGTACCCATTCCACGGGTTTCAACTACCCAGGTTTAAGGTATTCTTCCTTCAGCTAAAACATGCATGTGGAACCCAAGTATGATCAACCATGTGAACGGGAGACGTGTTCAAATATGTCTCAGTTTTCCTCCCCTGGTACTCGGGTGCAACATTCCAGACGCTTTACTAACACTCTCCCCACTTGAAAAGTCAGCGCCTTTAACCTCCTGTTTGGCCCAGTTTGCAATTTCTGTGGAAGATGAACAGGAATAGCGAGAACCAATGAGAGGCTAGCTGGAGGTGTCTGGACGGGCAAATTTAACTCTCATTTCCCACCAGGAAGAGGAAATAACCAAAGGTTCAGCGTGCCGTGCCGGAACCAGATTAGGGCCTGAAGCCATCCTGCGGTGTTGCGGCCAGCTCAAAAGAAAGCGAGTTGAAGAAAGGAGCTCAGGGGCACTGTAATTCACAAACCTGCAGAGTTATAAATGACAGCTATCGTCCAAAAATAGACTGAAGTAAGGCTGCCAAGAGGACTTGAAAGCGGGGCAGAATTGCACGAAACCGATTACAGGAGGTAGACTGGAATTGCATTGAAAGCATAGGAAAAGAGGCAGAACGTCCACAATGATGCACTTGGCCAAAAAGGGCGTATGCGTTTTTTCCTGAATATATTCAGGAAAAAACGCATACGCCCTTTTTGGCCAACCAAGCAAGCTTGCAAAGGAAATCTGCACTACAATGAAGTCTCACTTCCCCCCACTCAAAAGGGCCATCTGAAAAAAGTGTAAAATCCAGAAAGGCAGGACAGGCCATGGAGAACTGGGAGCCTTGTTATGCTGATGGGCGGGATGTAAATTGCCAACAAACACTCGGGAGAAGTGTATGGTGTTTCCTAAAACATCTAAAAAACAAAGCAACAGAGCCTAGGGCACTTCCACTTATGGTCCTATAGCTTAGGGAATTTAAAATCAAAAAGACACAGCCACCCCAAAGTTTGGAACGGCTCTGTTTACAAGAACCTCGTTTACAGTACAAGTTCAACATCGCAGAAATTGAAAAATGGATAAAGAATTTGTGGTATTTACTTACAAAGCAATATCACTCAGCAATGAAATCTGTGTCATCAGGCCCTTAGCAGCACAATGAGTGGATTCAGGTATGATGATTCTAACTGAAATAAGTCACACAGAAAAAGAAACATCATAAGATATCAGTAACACACGGAATGTAAACTTGGCTACACAGCAACTGAATTACAGAACAGAACAGGGTCTCAAATTTAGAAAACCAACTTATGCTTGCTTAAGGGGAAAGGTGAGTTGGGGTGCTGCATAAAACCAGAGATTGAAATGAGCACAGATAAAGTTCCTTAAGCCAAATATGGAATAGACAAGAGCTACTCCTTGCTCAACGAAATGGACTCAACACCGCATATTAAACGCCTAAGAATGTACCTGACTAGTAAGTATCTTAAAACCTATGGATTGCTATGTCTCCGAAAGAGAATCAAGCATGTGTACAGGGGCATAAACGCAGCAGTGATAGGATTGGAGAGGTTCGGTGAGCAAATGAAGACCCTTTGAAGTCATATTGCATGGTACCCATTCCACGGGTTTCAAATACACAGGTTTAAGGTATTCTTCCTTCAGCTAAAACATGCATGTGGAACCCAAGTATGATCAACCATGTGAACGGGAGACGTGTTCAAATATGTCTCAGTTTTCGTACCCTGGTACTCGGGTGCAACATTCCAGACGCTTTACGAACACTCTCCCGACTTGGAGAGTCAGTCCCTTTAACCTCCTGTTTGGCCCAGTTTGCAATTTCTGTGGAAGATGAACAGGAATAGCGAGAACCAATGAGAGACTAGCTGGAGGTGTCTTGACGGGCAAATTTAACTCTCATTTCCCACCAGGAAGAGGAATTAACCAAAGGCTCAGCGTGCCGTGCCGGAACCAGATTAGGGCCTGAAGCCATCCTGCGGTGTTGCGGCCAGCTCACAAGAAAGCGAGTTGAAGAAAGGAGCTCAGGGGCACTGTAATTCACAAACCTGCAGAGTTATAAATGACAGCTATCGTCCAAAAATAGACTGAAGTAAGGCTGCCAAGAGGACTTGAAAGCGGGGCAGAATTGCAGGAAACCGATTTCAGGAGGTAGACTGGAATTGCATTGAAAGCATAGGAAAAGAGGCAGAACGTCCACAATGATGCACTTGGCCAAAAAGGGCGTATGCGTTTTTTCCTGAATATATTCAGGAAAAAACGCATACGCCCTTTTTGGCCAACCAAGCAAGCTTGCAAAGGAAATCTGCACTACAATGAAGTCTCACTTCCCCCCGGTCAAAAGGGCCATCTGAAAAAAGTGTAAAATCCAGAAAGGCAGGACAGGCCATGGAGAACTGGGAGCCTTGTTATGCTGATGTGTGGGATGTAAATTGCCAACAACCACTCGGGAGAAGTGTATGGTGTTTCCTGAAACATCTAAAAAACAAAGCAACAGAGCCTAGGGCACTTCCACTTATGGTCCTATAGCTTAGGGAAATTAAAATCAAAAAGACACAGCCACCCCAAAGTTTGGGACGCCTCCGTTTACAAGAACCTCGTTTACCGTACAAGTTCAATATCACAGAAAGTGAAAAATGGATAAAGAACTTGAGGTACTTACGTACAATGCAGTATCACTCAGCAATGAAATCTATGTCATCAGGCCCTTAGCAGCATAATGAGTGGATTCAGGTACGATGATTCTAACTGAAATAAGTCACACAGAAAAAGAAACATCATAAGATATCACTAATACACGGAATGTAAACTTGGCTACACAGGAACTGCATTCCAAAACAGAACAGGGTCTCAAATTTAGAAAACCAACTTATGCTTGCTTAAGGGGAAAGGTGAGTTGGGGTGCTGCATAAAACCAGAGATTGAAATGAGCACAGATAAAGTTCCTTAAGCCAAATATGGAATAGACAAGAGCTACTCCTTGCTCAACGAAATGGACTCAACACCCCATATTAAACGCCTAAGAATGTACCTGACTAGTAAGTATCTTAAAACCTATGGATTGCTATGTCTCCAAAAGAGAATCAAGCGTGTGTACAGGGGCATAAACGCAGCAGTGATAGGATTGGAGAGGTTCGGTGAGCAAATGAAGACCCTTTGAAGTCATATTGCATGGTACCCATTCCACGGGTCTCAACTCTCCAGGTTTAAGGTATTCTTCCTTCAGCTAAAACATGCATGTGGAACCCAGAGTATGATCAACCATGTGAACGGGAGACGTGTTCAAATATGTCTCAGTTTTCCTCCCCTGGTACTCGGGTGCAACATTCCAGACGCTTTACTAACACTCTCCCGACTTGGAGAGTCAGTGCCTTTAACCTCCTGTTTGGCCCAGTTTGCAATTTCTGCGGAAGATGAACAGGAATAGCGAGAACCAATGAGAGGCTAGCTGGAGGTGTCTGAACGGGCAAATTTAACTCTCATTTCCCACCAAGAAGAGGAATGAACCAAAGGCTCAGCGTGCCGGGCCGGAACCAGATTAGGGCCTGAAGCCATCCTGCGGTGTTGCGGCCAGGTCACAAGAAAGCGAGTTGAAGAAAGGAGCTCAGGGGCACTGTAATTCACAAACCTGCAGAGTTATAAATGACAGCTATCGTCCAAAAATAGACTGAAGTAAGGCTGCCAAGAGGACTTGAAAGCGGGGCAGAATTGCAGGAAACCGATTTCAGGAGGTAGACTGGAATTGCACTGAAAGCATAGGAAAAGAGGCAGAACGTCCACAATGATGCACTTGGCCAAAAGGGCGTATGCGTTTTTTCCTGAATATATTCAGGAAAAAACGCATACGCCCTTTTTGGCCAACCAAGCAAGCTTGCAAAGGAAATCTGCACTACAATGAAGTCTCACTTCCCCCCGGTCAAAAGGGCCATCTGAAAAAAGTGTAAAACCCAGAAAGGCAGGACAGGCCATGGAGAACTGGGAGCCTTGTTATGCTGATGGGCGGGATGTAAATTGCCAACAGACACTCGGGAGATGTGTATGGTGTTTCCTGAAACATCTAAAAAACAAAGCAACAGAGCCTAGGGCACTTCCACTTATGGTCCTATAGCTTAGGGAAATTAATATCAAAAAGACACAGCAACCCCAAAATTTGGGATGGCTCTTTTTACAGAAATCTCTTCTACGGCACAAGTTAAATATCCCAGAGAGCAAATAATGGATAAAGAAGTTGCGGTACTTATGTACAACAGAATACCACTCAGCAATGAAATCTATGTCACCAGGCCCGTACCAGCATAATGAGTGCATTGAGGCACGATGATTCTAAGTGAAATAAGTCACACAGAAAAAGAAACATCATAAGGTATCACTAATACACGGAATGTGAACTTGGCTACACATGAACTGAATTACAAAACAGAACAGGGTCTCAAGTTTAGAAAACCAACTTATGCCTGCGTAAGGGGGAAGGTGAGTTGGGGTGCTGCATAAAAGCAGAGTTTGAAATTAGCACAGATACCGTTCCATAAGCCAAATATGGAATAGACAAGAGCTACCCCTTGCTCAACGAAATGGATTCAACAATGAGGTATCACCTCACACCTGGTAGAATAGGCATCATTGAAAATCTACAAACAAAAAATGCTGGAAAGGGTGTGGAGAAAAGGAACCCTCTTCCACTATTGTTGGGAATATAAATTGATACAGTCATTATGGAGAACAATATGGAATTTCTTAAGAAACTAACAATAGAATTACCATATGATACAGCAATCCCAGTACTGGACATATACCCAGACAAAACCATAAATCAAAAAGAGTCATTCACCGCAATGTTCATTGCATCACTATTTACAATATCGAGGTAATGAAAGCAACCTAAATGCCCACAGACAGACGAATGCATAAAGCTGTGGTACATATATAAAATGGAATATTACTAAGCCATGAAAAGGAATGAAATTGGGTCATTTGTAGAGACGTCGATGGATCTAGAGACTGTCATACAGAGTGAAGTAAGTCAGAAAGAGAAAAACAAATCTTGTATATTCATGCATATATGTGGAACCTAGAAAAACTGTACAGATTAACCATTTTGCAAGGCATAAATAGAGCAACAGATGTAGACAACAAACGTATGGACAACAAGGGGGGAAAGCTGTTGGGGGGGTGGTGGTGGGAGGAGTTGAGAGACTGGGATTGGCATGTATACATTTATATGTATAAAATAGATAACCAATAAGAACCTGCTGTATAAAAATATAAAATAAAATTCAAAATTAAAAAGAAATAAAATTTAAAAAATAAAACAGAAAAAACAATTATTCCCTGCACATACATGTATTTATATGAATAAATTATTTCCATGCTTATATCTGTAAATACAAAAAAGAGGAATAAAATCTACCTTGAACCAAAAACGAAAAAGAGAAAAAAAACACAGAACCCACCAGTTACACAGAGGAAAACCGTATCAGGGCACTTGCTCCAGTTGTAAACAATTCTGAAGTTGGTCAGTGGTGGGGAATCGTCTCCCATTCAGCCAGCAGCCCCCACGCAACAAGCGTCCTCATTGCAAAGCTGGGGCACCGTGCCGAGGCATCTGTGAGTAAACGTGAGCTGAGCCCCAGGCCAGTTGCTGCTGAACTATTCCCACCCGTCCCAGGTAAAACACCTGAATATATACAAGGACTTGAAAGCCTAGAGGAAGGGCCATAGAGCCACACGAGTGACAGCATGCCGGCCGACTTGGTGCCTGCAGGCCAGCCAGGATGGTCCTGGCCCTGGGTGCTCTTCTGGAAGATTTCCATTTCCCTGCCTGAGATACCCGTCCTGTCCCTGCCCCCACTGCTTTTTTCCTTCCTCACCTCTGCCCAGGGAGAAATTCCAGCAGCAGGTATGGGTGACACATCCTCTTCTTTAGCAGGTGGCAGCCTGGCAACTGCTGCAGAAAGTCCAGCAGAGCCCCACTCACACTGGGCCACCCACAAAGCCGTGGCCTCTCACTCCCTCCCACCAGCCCAGCCCCGAGACTGCTGACAGGGCAGAGAAAATGGCGTCAGGCACGGCTGCAGGGGCTCTTGCTGCCTGGAGTGGTATTTATATTGATCTCAACCCAGGCACACCTGGGGAGGGCTGGCCGGCACGGTAAGGCTGCCCAGGTCAGCCAATCATCACCCCTCAGGGGCTCACAGTTGCAGAAAATGGAACTTGCTGAACCGGCCAGGTCCAAGGAACAGGTGTGGGCTCCTGAGAGTCAGGATAGACAAGGGGCTGCAGCTTTGGCTTGTTTTCTAATCATTTTATCTGGCCCATGAGTGGGAGACAACTTCAAGAAAACCCTCTCCTAATGAGAGGAACCCAGGAGTCAGGGAGAGGAGGGGTGGGTGGTGGTTGGAGACAGAGGCCTGGTGCCCCGGGTGCAGTGGAAGTCTCTGGAAGACCAGGTGGAGGGAGGCCTCACGGAGTGATGCCCAGGGTCACAGACCTGTCGCAGCTGCTGTTTGTTAGTTCAAGTCCTGCTCTGAGGTGCTCTGTGTCAGCTCTGAGCGACAGGTGAGCTGGGGGTGCTCTGCAATGAGGGCTATGTGCACGGTTCCTGTGTGCCCAGCCCTGCCACGGTACCTGCAAGGGTAGCTCTGTATCCTGGGAGGGGCCTGACCACGAGAGCCCCGTGGGCTGGGGTGGGGGTGGGGTACCTGCCCAGGTGAGCTCCATATTCTGGGATTGGTCTGACCACGAGAGCCCCATGGGCTGCTGGGGACCTGGTAAAGGATGTCAGGACAGTCAGTGAAGCCACCGAGGATATACCTCCAGTTGCTCCTAATTCCTACACCCTGCTGGTCATTCTACCAACCACCAGGGCATGGTATTCTGTATTAGTCTTCAATGATGCCTTCTTTTGTATTCCATTAGTCCCAGAGTCACAAGAAATTTTGGCTTGTGAGTGGCAGGACTCAACATACAACTAAAACAATACTTCCGGGCCGTCTGGCCCCAAGGGTGCAAAAATTCCCACACCATCTTTGGGGAAAGCTTAGCTAAAGACCTAAAAGTTCTACCTCTGGAAAAGGAAACCCTCCTTCAATATGCAGACGACATTCTGATCACCAGCCCTACTAAGGAGGCCTCTGAACTACCAAGCCAATAAAGGATAGAAGTTGTCCAAGAAAAAGCTCAAATATCACAGACTGCGGTGACCTGCCTGGGCTTCATTCTCACAGAAGGTCAGAGAAGCCCATCCCAGGAAAGGGAAGAAACCATTTTCAGCCTTACCCCTTTCTAAAACTAGAAGACAGCTTAGGGGTTCCTGGGGAGGCCAGGGTTTGCTGCTTCTGGATCCCTAGCTACAGTCTACTAGCTGGGCCTCTATATGAAACACTGAAAGGAAAAGATGATGATCCTTTTGAATAGAATCCAGAAGTGGCCTTTCAAGAATGGAAAGAGCAGTCAATTCAGACCCTTGCCCTGGAACTCCCTAATTTAGCTAAACCCTTTGACCTTTACATTCCCGGTGAAAGGTGAATCGCCATTGGAGAATTAGTGCAAAAACTGGGACCACTTGAAATGGAACAATGCAAGAATGCCATCCAGGTAGGATAAACTACGGTCACTAAGGGGCTTGGCCCACTGCCACATCTGGCCAAGATACTGGCGGTATCTAAAAACCTGGAAATCAGCAGCCCAAAAGGCCACCTCCCTCCTAAGGGAAAAGGACCCCACGTGGTGATCCTAACCACCAACCATGCCCTGAAGTTGCAGGGTTCGCTCCGTGGGCACACCGACCTCGAGTGAGGAGGCCCTCCAACTCCAACATCCAGAGAGATAACCTGGGGCAACAGGGCACCATGACGACTCGTGTGAACATCACTTGACCTGGAGTTTCTCTCATAAAACAACAAGAGTGTGTCCCAAAAGAGTAGACTACTGCTTGCAGGACTTACTGCACCCAGAGGGGAGCTAATAATCTTGGCGGGGGAACAGTATACCACACTGTCACCATAGAAAAGCCTACAGACACCGTGATGATGGTGGCCAATAAGACCGGCTGGACTCCTGTTTACTTCAAAAGGCTGTTGACTCAGTAGCCATCATGGTCCTTGATCACCACTGACCCTGGACTGTCTGGGAGTTGAGCGGGCAGGGCTCTGACACCTGGTGCTCTTTGTACGTTAATTCAGGGGCCTAACTGAAGAAAGCGCAGACTACTGGTCAGAGCATCTAGGCTGGCAGAGACGGTCAGCCTAAGGTGGCCGAACAAATGTGGGGCGGGGTGAAACCGGCCCCCACAGCGTCTCTGCACATCTCTTTCCTGGACCCTTAAAGGTCATTAGAATCTATAACACTTCCAATGCTGGTGCTCAGGTGGACGAGCAGGGAGGCAGGGGTCCTGGGGACAATCAACGTCACCGGGAGGCTGCTGGGGAGAAGCTCTGACCCTCGCCCCAGGGTATGAGGGCTCCCAACTCAGCACTCAGCAGTTACAGAAGAAGGGTCTGCACCCTCAGCACTCCAAGAATGAGGAACGGGACAAAAGGCAGAGGAGGGGTTTGTCCCCAGCAAAGCCCATTAAAAATCCCTGGGAGATAAAAATAGAATCTGGGCAATAAAGTCAAGTCTAACCTTTTTTATCCTTTGTGCTTTGTCTAATTTCACGTGCTCCTAGGGTCCCGCATGCAGAGGTTCCACACCCGGCACTTCAGACCAGATTTCCTAGTGCAGAATGGCTGGGTCGACACCTCAGCTCCTGGGGCCCAGTGCAGACTCCACGATATAGAGCCTGAGCTACAGCCAACCCGGCCCTCGAGAGCTCCGCCGCCTCCCTCCCTCCCGCTGACTCTGACAGGATCTCTACACAGCAGCCCAGCCCACAGCCCACGGGGTAGTGCATGCTCTCACCTCTCCATTCTCTGATCAAAATATAAAGTTTCCTTTGCTTGTGAACCAAACTCAGTCTCGATCTGTTGGCCCCAATGACACTGGGCAGGGGGACACTTGTTGGGGTCCACTCTGGAGGATCAGTAACAGAAATTGAGACTATTGTAACCTCAATGAACAGATGTGTGAGCCAAACTGTAGTTAACATAGAACAGTGTATAAGGCTTGGGTAAAATAAGATGTTTTTAACACTTCCATTTGATATTTCCATCACTTTTTATAAGCAAGTTCAGTGAAAAGGTTTGTCTTATTTGTCAGGTCAATATTAGAGAAACGAAGTGATTTCTTTCCAAGGATGTACAGCTAATAATCTTGGTTAAACCTTCAATCTTGTTTTAAATGCTTTTCCATTGAAAATGATACCTCTCTTTCAGCTCCCCCATTTCTGAGAAGTATAAAATCTTATAATTTATTATTACCAAAGGGGAAAGGTGGGAGGAGGGATAAATTAACAGTTTGGAATGAACACATACACACTGCTATGTATAAAATAGATCATCAACAAGGAACTACTGTATAGCACAGGGAACTACACTCAACATTTTGCAATAACCTATAAGGGGAAATAATCTGAAAAAGAATAGATATTTTTATTGACATCATCTATCAATGACAGTTAAAGTGTAGCCTAAGGGAAGCTGGTGGTGAGTGCTTCTGACCCTGAAGACTTCAATCATCTAAAGTTTGGACTCTGCCTACTTCCCAAGGCCCTTAATGAACATATGTGTAGCCGTAGCTTAAAAACTTCCCCAGTTTGGGTTTCGGGGAGACACTGATTTTGAAAAAGCCCTGGTGTTCTCCTTACATGAATGGGACTCTTCCTACTGCTAAAACATGTCTGTCACACCCAGAGGATGGTATACCGTCTGATCGGGAAGAGTTTGGAAAAGGCATCTCATCTCCTCATCTCCTGGTGCTCGGGTTCACCCCTCCAGCGTCTTTACTAACAGTCTCCCCACTTGGAGATGTCAGCACTGTCAACATCCTGTTGCGTACAGTTTGGAATTTGTCCAGAGGATGAAGCGGAAGGATGAGGAACAATGAGAGACAAGTCCTAGGTGTTCAGACAGGCACATGTCACTCTAATTTCCAATCAGGAAGACGAATTGACCAAAGGCTAGGGTTGCCCATGGAAACAGTATAGGGCTTGAGGAAATCCCGCTGCTTTGTGGCCAGTTCCCATAAACACGAGTTGAACAATGGAACTCAGGGGCAGTAAAATTCACAAAACTGCAGAGTTGAAAATATCCATCACTGAAAAATGTCTTGAGGAAAGTCAGAGAAAAGGACTTGTAAGCAAGGGAGAATGGCAGGAAAGGGATTTGAGGAGGTAGAAAGGACTCGCCATTAAGCACAAGAAAAGGAGCTGAACATTGCCAACATTGCAGTTGGCCAAAAAGGGTGTATGCGTTCTTTTCTGTATATATTCAAGAAAAGGGCATACACTTTTTTAGCCAACCAAACAGGTGGGCACTGGAAGTCAATACTACAAAAGATATCACTTCGCATCAGTCAGAAGAGCCATCCTCATAAAGCGTAAACAACAGAAATGCAGGACAGGGCAACGAGAAGAGGGAGCCCTGTGAGACTTATAGTGGAAATGTATATTGCCAACGGCCATTCTGGAGAAGTGTATTGTGTTTACTAAAGCATCTAAAAAATGAGCTACAGAGCATAGGGCACTTGCACTCATGGGCGTATATCTTGGGAAAAACAAAAATCGAGAGGACACAGGCACCCCAATGTTTACCCCCTCTCTGTTTAAAAGATCCTCGACTAGGATATAACTTAAATGTCTCTGGAGGGAAAAAATGGATAGAGATGTGGTACTTAGGTAGAGTGGAATATTATTCAGCCTGGAAATCAATGAAATATGGCCAGTTGTAACAACTCCGGAGGAGTTACGTATGATCATTCTAAGTGACAGAATTCAAAAAGAAAACGACACATATCATAAGATATCACTTAAAGGTGGAATCCAAAATGGCTACACATGAAATAAATTACAAAACAAAAACATAGTCAAATATGTAGAAAACACGCATAAGGCTGCTAAACGGGAAAGGTGGGGAGGGGTGAGGCATCATCCAGGAGGTTGAAATTAGCAAAGATACCATTCCAAATACCAAACTGATAATCAACAAGGCCTACACGGTAGCTAAAAGAACTGCACTCAGCACACTCAAGTCACCGGAAAAGAATATATACGACTGGTAAGAATCTGAAAAAGAATTTATTGATGTCTCTCTGTACGCGAATCAAGTGGATGTACAGCAGCAAGAAACAGAGCTTTGAAAATCAGCTGTAACCAATATAGTAATAAATTGAAAAAAATAAACGACAGAGAGACAGAGAAAACCTCTTACAACTTTTCCTCAGGGACGGTGATGCAACATGGATTGAATACATCTAGACCCACAGCAGGATGAGACATAAGGCTGGAAACTGTTTGCGCTAAGAGAAATGTGAGGTTGGGTGAGGAAATGCACACCCTTTAAAGTAATACTACCTGGTACCCATTCAATGGGTCCCAAATCTGCAGGTTCAAGGGATCTTCCTACAGCTAAAACATGCATGGAAAACCCAGAGGACTGTACACCATGTGATCGGGAGATGTGTCTAAAATGCACCTCATTTATCCTCTCCTGGTGCTCCTGTTCACCATTCCAGCCACGCTACTTAGAATCTCCCCACTTGGAGAATCAGCACATTTAAACTTCTGTTTCACACATTTTGCAAATTGTGAGGAGGATGAACGGGAAGAGGGGGAACCAATGAGAGAAGAGTTGTAGGGGTTTGGACGGGCACATATCACTCTAATTTCCCATTAAGAATAAGAATTAAAGAAAGGCTCAGCCTGCCTCGCCGGAGCCAAAATAGGGCCTGAAGCAATCCTGCGGGTTTGAGGCCAGCTCACAAAAGAGCAACTTAAAAAATGGAGCTCAGGGTCACTGCAATTCACAAACCTGCAGAGTTATAAATGAAAACTAACGTCCAAAAATATGTTGAGGTAAGGCAAAGAAGAGGATCTGAATGCAAGACAGAATTGCAAGAAACAGATTTCAAGAGATAGATTGGACTCGTCTTTAACGCACATGAAAAGCGGCAGAATTTCGACAATGATGCAGTTGGCCCAAAAGGGCGTATGCGTTTTTTCCTGAATATATTCAGGAAAAAACGCATACGCACTTTATGGGCAACGAAGCAAGCAAGCAATGCAAATGTGCACAACAAAGAAGTCTCACTTCCCACCGGTCAAAAGGGCCATCCTAAAAAATTGTAAAAACCAGAAATGCAGGACAGGCCATGGAGAACAGGGAGCCTTTATACGCTGATGGGCAGTGTGTGAACTGCCGAGAGCCACTCTGGAGAAGTGTATGGTGGTTCCTAAATCATCTAAAAAACAGAGCTACAGAGCATAGGACACTTCCAATCATGGGAGTATATCTAGGGAAGTCTAAAAATCAACAAGACACAAGCACACCACAGTTTAGGGCTACTCTGTTTACAAGAACCTCAACTTCAGTACACCTTAAATATCCCAGGAAAGAGAACAATGGATAAAGAAGATGTGGTACTTATGTACAATGGAATATCTCTTCACCATGAAATCAATGTAATAAGGCTAGTAGAAGGATAAAGAGTGGATTTAGGTCCGATAATACTACTTGAAATAAGTCAAACAGAAAAAGAAACATATCATAAGATATCACTTATAGAGGGAGGGTAAATATGGCTGCACAAGAAATGAATTACAGAACAGAACAGTGTCTCACATTTAGAAAACACACTTATGTCAGCTTAAGGGGAAAGGAGAGGTGGGGTGATGCATAAAACCAGAGTTTGAAATTAGCACAGATACCGTTCAATAAACCAAATAGGTATTAGACAAGATCTACACCTTGCTCAATGAACAGGCCTCAACACACCCTATACACCGCAGAGAAATATATCTGAGGAATAAGAATCTTAAAACCCATGTATTGATATATCTCCATAAGGGAATCAAGTGTGTGCAGAGCGGCACAAACACAGCAGTGAAAAGGAGCTAAACCCCATTATAGAAATAAATTTTAAAAACAAAACGCTGAAACAATGAAAGAGAGAAAAATTCTTACAAAATTCGCTCAGGGGCTGTGATGCAACCTGGATTGACCACATATAAACCCACAGCTGGATAAGACATAAGGCTGGACACTTGGGGCTGACAGGATTGGTGAGCTTTGGTGAGCAACTGCCGAAAGTTTAATGCAATACTTCATGCTACTCAGTCCAAGGGTCCCAACACTCCAGGTTGAAGGGAATCTTCCTACAGCTAAACCATGCTTGGGAAACCCAGCGACTGGTATACCATATGATCGGGAAAGGTTTCTAAAACGCACCTCATTTTTCCTCTCCTGGGGCTCCGGATCGACATTCCAGCCGCTTTACTAACAACATCCCCACATGGAGTCAATGCCTTTAAGTTCTGGTATCGCACAGTCTGCAGTTAGTGCAGAGGATGAATGGGAATAGGGGGAACCAGTGAGAAACTAGCTGTAGCGGTTTCAATGGGCACATGTCACTCTAATATCACATCAGTAAGAAGAATTAACCAAAGGCACAGCAGGTGCCCCAGAAGAAAAATAGGGCTTCAAGGAATCCTTTGGTTATGGGGCAATACCACAAAAATAAGAGCTAAAAAATGGAGCTAAGGGCCACTGCAATTCAAAAACCTGCAGAGTTATAAAGGCCAACTATTTTTAAAAAATATATTGAGGTAAGGCTATGAAGAGGCATTGAAAGCAAGGCAGAATTGCAGGAAACCGATTTCAGGAGGTAGACTGGAATTGCATTGAAAGCATATGAAGAGAGTCAGAAACTCGACAATGATGCACTTGGCCAACAAGGGCGTATGCGTTTTTTCCTGAATATATTCAGGAAAAAACGCATACGCCCTTTTTGGCCAACCAAGCAAGCTTGCAAAGGAAATCTGCACTACAATGAAGTCTCACTTCCCCCCGGTCAAAAGGGCCATCTGAAAAAAGTGTAAAATCCATAAAGGCACGACAGGCCATGGAGAACTGGGAGCCTTCTTATGCTGATGGGCGGGATGTAAATTGCCAACAGCCACTCTGGAGAAGTGTATGGTGTTTCCTGAAACATCTAAAAAACAAAGCAACAGAGCCTAGGGCACTTCCACTTATGGTCCTATAGCTTAGGGAAATTAAAATCAAAAAGACACAGCCACCCCAAAGTTTGGGACGGCTCTGTTTACAAGAACCTCGTTTACAGTACAAGTTCAATATCGCAGAAAGTGAAAAATGGATAAAGAACTTGTGGTACTTACGTACAATGCAATATCACTCAGCAATGAAATCTATGTCATCAGGCCCGTAGCAGCATAATGAGTGGATGCAGGTATGATGATTCGAACTGAAATAAGTCACACAGAAAAGAAACATCATAAGGTATCACTAATACACAGAATGTGAACTTGGCTACACATGACCTGAATTACAAAACAGAACAGTGTCTCAAGTTTAGAAAACCAACTTATGCTTGCTTAAGGGGGAAGGTGAGTTGGGGTGCTGCATAAAACCAGAGATTGAAATGAGCACAGATAAAGTTCCTTAAGCCAAATATGGAATAGACAAGAGCTACTCCTTGCTCAACGAAATGGACTCAACACCCCATATTAAACGCCTAAGAATGTACCTGACTAGTAAGTATCTTAAAACCTATGGATTGCTATGTCTCCAAAAGAGAATCAAGCGTGTGTACAGGGGCATAAACGCAGCAGTGATAGGATTGGAGAGGTTCGGTGAGCAAATGAAGACCCTTTGAAGTCATATTGCATGGTACCCATTCCACGGGTTTCAAATACCCAGGTTTAAGGTATTCTTCCTTCAGCTAAAACATGTATGTGGAACCTAGAGTATGATCAACCGTGTGATCGGGAGACGTGTTCAAATATGTCTCAGTTTTCGTACCCTGGTACTCGGGTGCAACATTCCAGACGCTTTACTAACACTCTCCCGACTTGGAGAGTCAGTCCCTTTAACCTCCTGTTTGGCCCAGTTTGCAATTTCTGCAGAAGATGAACAGGAATAGCGAGAACCAATGAGAGACTAGCTGGAGGTGTCTGGACGGGCAAATTTAACTCTCATTTCCCACCAGGAGGACGAAATAACCAAAGGCTCAGCATGCCGTGCCGGAACCAGATTAGGGCCTGAAGCCATCCTGCGGTGTTGCGGCCAGGTCACAAGAAAGCGAGTTGAAGAAAGGAGCTCAGGGGCACTGTAATTCACAAAACTGCAGAGTTATAAATGACAGCTATCATCCAAAAATAGACTGAAGTAAGGCTGCCAAGAGGACTTGAAAGCGGGGCAGAATTGCAGGAAACCGATTTCAGGAGGTAGACTGGAATTGCATTGAAAGCATAGGAAAAGAGGCAGAACGTCCACAATGATGCACTTGGCCAAAAAGGGCGTATGCGTTTTTTCCTGAATATATTCAGGAAAAAACGCATACGCCCTTTTTGGCCAACCAAGCAAGCTTGCAAAGGAAATCTGCACTACAATGAAGTCTCACTTCCCCCCAGTCAAAAGGGCCATCTGAAAAAAGTGTAAAATCCAGAAAGGCAGGAAAGGCCATGGAGAACTGGGAGCCTTGTTATGCTGATGGGCGGGATGTAAATTCCCAACAACCACTCGGGAGAAGTGTATGGTGTTTCCTGAAACATCTAAAAAACAAAGCAACAGAGCCTAGGGCACTTCCACTTATGGTCCTATAGCTTAGGGAAATTAAATTCAAAAAGACACAGCCACCCCAAAGTTTGGAACGGCTCTGTTTACAAGAACCTCCTTTACAGTACAAGTTCAATATCGCAGAAAGTGAAAAATGGATAAAGAAGTTGTGGTACTTACGTACAATGCAGTATCACTCAGCAATGAAATCTATGTCATCAGGCCCGTAGGAGCATAATGAGTGGATTCAGGTACGATGATTCTAACTGAAATAAGTCACACAGAAAAAGAAACATCATAAGATATCACTAATACACGGAATGTAAACTTGGCTACACAGGAACTGAATTACAGAACAGAACAGGGTCTGAAATTTAGAAAACCAACTTATGCTTGCTTAAGGGTAAAGGTGAGTTGGGGTGCTGCATAAAACCAGAGATTGAAATGAGCACAGATAAATTTCCTTAAGCCAAATATGGAATAGACAAGAGCTACTCCTTGCTCAACGAAATGGACTCAACACCGCATATTAAATGCCTAAGAATGTACCTGACTAGTAAGTATCTTAAAACCTATGGATTGCTATGTCTCCGAAAGAGAATCAAGCATGTGTACAGGGGCATAAACGCAGCAGTGATAGGATTGGAGAGGTTCGGTGAGCAAATGAAGACCCTTTGAAGTCATATTGCATGGTACCCATTCCACGGGTTTCAACTACCCAGGTTTAAGGTATTCTTCCTTCAGCTAAAACATGCATGTGGGACCTAGAGTATGATCAACCATGTGATTGGGAGACGTGTTCAAATATGTCTCAGTTTTCGTACCCTGTTACTCGGGTGCAACATTCCAGACGCTTTACTAACACTCTCCCCACTTGGAGAGTCAGTCCCTTTAACCTCCTGTTTGGCCCAGTTTGCAATTTCTGTGGAAGATGAACAGGAATAGCGAGAACCAATGAGAGACTAGCTGGAGGTGTCTGGATGGGCAAATTTAACTCTCATTTCCCACCAGAAAGAGGAATTAACCAAAGGCTCAGCGTGCCGTGCCAGAACCAGATTAGGGCCTGAAGACATCCTGCGGTGTTGCGGCCAGGTCACAAGAAAGCGAGTTGAAGAAAGGAGCTCAGGGGCACTGTAATTCACAAACCTGCAGAGTTATAAATGACAGCTATCGTCCAAAAATAGACTGAAGTAAGGCTGCCAAGAGGACTTGAAAGCGGGGCAGAATTGCAGGAAACCGATTTCAGGAGGTAGACTGGAATTGCATTGAAAGCATAGGAAAGAGGCAGAACGTCCACAATGATGCACTTGGCCAAAAAGGGCGTATGCGTTTTTTCCTGAATATATTCAGGAAAAAACGCATACGCCCTTTTTGGCCAACCAAGCAAGCTTGCAAAGGAAATCTGCACTACAATGAAGTCTCACTTCCCCCCAGTCAAAAGGGCCATCTGAAAAAAGTGTAAAATCCAGAAAGGCAGGACAGGCCATGGAGAACTGGGAGCCTTGTTATGCTGAAGGGCGGGATGTAAATTGCCAACAAACACTCGGGAGAAGTGTATGGTGTTTCCTGAAACATCTAAAAAACAAAGCAACAGAGCCTAGGGCACTTCCACTTATGGTCCTATAGCTTAGGGAATTTAAAATCAAAAAGACACAGCCACCCCAAAGTTTCGAACGGCTCTGTTTACAAGAACCTCGTTTACAGTAGAAGTTCAACATCGCAGAAAGTGAAAAATGGATAAAGAACTTGTGGTACTTACGTACAATGCAGTATCACTCAGCAATGAAATCTATGTCATCAGGCCCTTAGCAGCATAATGAGTGGATTCAGGTACGATGATTCTAACTGAAATAAGTCACACAGAAAAAGAAACATCATAAGATATCACTAATACACGGAATGTAAACTTGGCTACACAGGAACTGAATTACAGAACAGAACAGGGTCTCAAATTTAGAAAACCAACTTATGCTTGCTTAAGGGGAAAGGTGAGTTGGGGTGCTGCATAAAACCAGAGATTGAAATGAGCACAGATAAAGTTCCTTAAGCCAAATATGGAATAGACAAGAGCTACTCCTTGCTCAACGAAATGGACTCAACACCGCATATTAAACGCCTAAGAATGTACCTGACTAGTAAGTATCTTAAAACCTATGGATTGCTATGTCTCCGAAACAGAATCCAGCATGTGTACAGGGGCATAAACGCAGCAGTGATAGGATTGGAGAGGTTCGGTGAGCAAATGAAGACCCTTTGAAGTCATATTGCATGGTACCCATTCCACGGGTTTCAACTACCCAGGTTTTAGGTATTCTTCCTTCAGCTAAAACATGCATGTGGAACCCAAGTATGATCAACCATGTGAACGGGAGACGTGTTCAAATATGTCTCAGTTTTCCTCCCCTGGTACTCGGGTGCAACATTCCAGACGCTTTACTAACACTCTCCCCACTTGGAAAGTCAGCGCCTTTAACCTCCTGTTTGTCCCAGTTTGCAATTTCTGCGGAAGATGAACAGGAATAGCGAGAACCAATGAGAGGCTAGCTGGAGGTGTCTGGACGGGCAAATTTAACTCTCATTTCCCACTAGGAAGAGGAAATAACCAAAGGCTCAGCGTGCCGTGCCGGAACCAGATTAGGGCCTGAAGCCATCCTGCGGTGTTGCGGCCAGCTCAAAAGAAAGCGAGTTTAAGAAAGGAGCTCAGGGGCACTGTAATTCACAAACCTGCAGAGTTATAAATGACAGCTATCGTCCAAAAATAGACTGAAGTAAGGCTGCCAAGAGGACTTGAAAGCGGGGCAGAATTGCAGGAAACCGATTTCAGGAGGTAGACTGGAATTGCATTGAAAGCATAGGAAAAGAGGCAGAACGTCCACAATGATGCACTTGGCCAAAAAGGGCGTATGCGTTTTTTCCTGAATATATTCAGGAAAAAACGCATACGCCCTTTTTGGCCAACCAAGCAAGCTTGCAAAGGAAATCTGCACTACAATGAAGTCTCACTTCCCCCCGGTCAAAAGGGCCATCTGAAAAAAGTGTAAAATCCAGAAAGGCAGGACAGGCCATGGAGAACTGGGAGCCTAGTTATGCTGATGGGCGGGATGTAAATTGCCAACAAACACTCGGGAGAAGTGTATGGTGTTTCCTGAAACATCTAAAAAACAAAGCAACAGAACCTAGGGCACTTCCACTTATGGTCCTATAGCTTAGGGAATTTAAAATCAAAAAGACACAGCCACCCCAAAGTTTCGAACGGCTCTGTTTACAAGAACCTCGTTTACAGTACAAGTTCAACATCGCAGAAAGTGAAAAATGGATAAAGAACTTGTGGTACTTACGTACAATGCAGTATCACTCAGCAATGAAATCTATGTCATCAGGCCCGTAGCAGCATAATGAGTGGATTCAGGTACGATGATTCTAACTGAAATAAGTCACACAGAAAAAGAAACATCATAAGATATCACTAATACACGGAATGTAAACTTGGCTACACAGGAACTGAATTACAGAACAGAACAGGGTCTGAAATTTAGAAAACCAACTTATGCTTGCTTAAGGGGAAAGGTGAGTTGGGGTGCTGCATAAAACCAGAGATTGAAATGAGCACAGATAAATTTCCTTAAGCCAAATATGGAATAGACAAGAGCTACTCCTTGCTCAACGAAATGGACTCAACACCGCATATTAAATGCCTAAGAATGTACCTGACTAGTAAGTATCTTAAAACCTATGGATTGCTATGTCTCCGAAAGAGAATCAAGCATGTGTACAGGGGCATAAACGCAGCAGTGATAGGATTGGAGAGGTTCGGTGAGCAAATGAAGACCCTTTGAAGTCATATTGCATGGTACCCATTCCACGGGTTTCAACTACCCAGGTTTAAGGTATTCTTCCTTCAGCTAAAACATGCATGTGGGACCTAGAGTATGATGAACCATGTGATCGGGAGACGTGTTCAAATATGTCTCAGTTTTCGTACCCTGTTACTCGGGTGCAACATTCCAGACGCTTTACTAACACTCTCCCCACTTGGAGAGTCAGTCCCTTTAACCTCCTGTTTGGCCCAGTTTGCAATTTCTGTGGAAGATGAACAGGAATAGCGAGAACCAATGAGAGACTAGCTGGAGGTGTCTGGATGGGCAAATTTAACTCTCATTTCCCACCAGGAAGAGGAATTAACCAAAGGCTCAGCGTGCCGTGCCAGAACCAGATTAGGGCCTGAAGACATCCTGCGGTGTTGCGGCCAGGTCACAAGAAAGCGAGTTGAAGAAAGGAGCTCAGGGGCACTGTAATTCACAAACCTGCAGAGTTATAAATGACAGCTATCGTCCAAAAATAGACTGAAGTAAGGCTGCCAAGAGGACTTGAAAGCGGGGCAGAATTGCAGGAAACTGATTTCAGGAGGTAGACTGGAATTGCATTGAAAGCATAGGAAAGAGGCAGAACGTCCACAATGATGCACTTGGCCAAAAAGGGCGTATGCGTTTTTTCCTGAATATATTCAGGAAAAAACGCATACGCCCTTTTTGGCCAACCAAGCAAGCTTGCAAAGGAAATCTGCACTACAATGAAGTCTCACTTCCCCCCGGTCAAAAGGGCCATCTGAAAAAAGTGTAAAATCCAGAAAGGCAGGACAGGCCATGGAGAACTGGGAGCCTAGTTATGCTGATGGGCGGGATGTAAATTGCCAACAAACACTCGGGAGAAGTGTATGGTGTTTCCTGAAACATCTAAAAAACAAAGCAACAGAGCCTAGGGCACTTCCACTTATGGTCCTATAGCTTAGGGAATTTAAAATCAAAAAGACACAGCCACCCCAAAGTTTCGAACGGCTCTGTTTACAAGAACCTCGTTTTCAGTACAAGTTCAACATCGCAAAAATTGAAAAATGGATAAAGAATTTGTGGTATTTACTTACAAAGCAATATCACTCAGCAATGAAATCTATGTCATCAGGCCCTTAGCAGCATAATGAGTGGATTCAGGTACGATGATTCTAACTGAAATAAGTCACACAGAAAAAGAAACATCATAAGATATCACTAATACACGGAATGTAAACTTGGCTACACAGGAACTGAATTACAGAACAGAACAGGGTCTCAAATTTAGAAAACCAACTTATGCTTGCTTAAGGGTAATGGTGAGTTGGGGTGCTGCATAAAACCAGAGATTGAAATGAGCACAGATAAATTTCCTTAAGCCAAATATGGAATAGACAAGAGCTACTCCTTGCTCAACGAAATGGACTCAACACCGCATATTAAATGCCTAAGAATGTACCTGACTAGTAAGTATCTTAAAACCTATGGATTGCTATGTCTCTGAAAGAGAATCCAGCATGTGTACAGGGGCATAAACGCAGCAGTGATAGGATTGGAGAGGTTCGGTGAGCAAATGAAGACCCTTTGAAGTCATATTGCATGGTACCCATTCCACGGGTTTCAACTACCCAGGTTTAAGGTATTCTTCCTTCAGCTAAAACATGCATGTGGGACCTAGAGTATGATCAACCATGTGATCGGGAGACGTGTTCAAATATGTCTCAGTTTTCGTACCCTGTTACTCGGGTGCAACATTCCAGACGCTTTACTAACACTCTCCCCACTTGGAGAGTCAGTCCCTTTAACCTCCTGTTTGGCCCAGTTTGCAATTTCTGTGGAAGATGAACAGGAATAGCGAGAACCAATGAGAGACTAGCTGGAGGTGTCTGGATGGGCAAATTTAACTCTCATTTCCCACCAGGAAGAGGAATTAACCAAAGGCTCAGCGTGCCGTGCCAGAACCAGATTAGGGCCTGAAGACATCCTGCGGTGTTGCGGCCAGGTCACAAGAAAGCGAGTTGAAGAAAGGAGCTCAGGGGCACTGTAATTCACAAACCTGCAGAGTTATAAATGACAGCTATCGTCCAAAAATAGACTGAAGTAAGGCTGCCAAGAGGACTTGAAAGCGGGGCAGAATTGCAGGAAACTGATTTCAGGAGGTAGACTGGAATTGCATTGAAAGCATAGGAAAGAGGCAGAACGTCCACAATGATGCACTTGGCCAAAAAGGGCGTATGCGTTTTTTCCTGAATATATTCAGGAAAAAACGCATACGCCCTTTTTGGCCAACCAAGCAAGCTTGCAAAGGAAATCTGCACTACAATGAAGTCTCACTTCCCCCCGGTCAAAAGGGCCATCTGAAAAAAGTGTAAAATCCAGAAAGGCAGGACAGGCCATGGAGAACTGGGAGCCTAGTTATGCTGATGGGCGGGATGTAAATTGCCAACAAACACTCGGGAGAAGTGTATGGTGTTTCCTGAAACATCTAAAAAACAAAGCAACAGAGCCTAGGGCACTTCCACTTATGGTCCTATAGCTTAGGGAATTTAAAATCAAAACGACACAGCCACCCCAAAGTTTCGAACGGCTCTGTTTACAAGAACCTCGTTTTCAGTACAAGTTCAACATCGCAGAAATTGAAAAATGGATAAAGAAGTTGTGGTATTTACTTACAAAGCAATATCACTCAGCAATGAAATCTATGTCATCAGGCCCTTAGCAGCATAATGAGTGGATTCAGGTACGATGATTCTAACTGAAATAAGTCACACAGAAAAAGAAACATCATAAGATATCACTAATACACGGAATGTAAACTTGGCTACACAGGAACTGAATTACAGAACAGAACAGGGTCTCAAATTTAGAAAACCAACTTATGCTTGCTTAAGGGGAAAGGTGAGTTGGGGTGCTGCATAAAACCAGAGATTGAAATGAGCACAGATAAAGTTCCTTAAGCCAAATATGGAATAGACAAGAGCTACTCCTTGCTCAACGAAATGGACTCAACACCGCATATTAAACGCCTAAGAATGTACCTGACTAGTAAGTATCTTAAAACCTATGGATTGCTATGTCTCCGAAACAGAATCCAGCATGTGTACAGGGGCATAAACGCAGCAGTGATAGGATTGGAGAGGTTCGGTGAGCAAATGAAGACCCTTTGAAGTCATATTGCATGGTACCCATTCCACGGGTTTCAACTACCCAGGTTTTAGGTATTCTTCCTTCAGCTAAAACATGCATGTGGAACCCAAGTATGATCAACCATGTGAACGGGAGACGTGTTCAAATATGTCTCAGTTTTCCTCCCCTGGTACTCGGGTGCAACATTCCAGACGCTTTACTAACACTCTCCCCACTTGGAAAGTCAGCGCCTTTAACCTCCTGTTTGTCCCAGTTTGCAATTTCTGCGGAAGATGAACAGGAATAGCGAGAACCAATGAGAGGCTAGCTGGAGGTGTCTGGACGGGCAAATTTAACTCTCATTTCCCACTAGGAAGAGGAAATAACCAAAGGCTCAGCGTGCCGTGCCGGAACCAGATTAGGGCCTGAAGCCATCCTGCGGTGTTGCGGCCAGCTCAAAAGAAAGCGAGTTTAAGAAAGGAGCTCAGGGGCACTGTAATTCACAAACCTGCAGAGTTATAAATGACAGCTATCGTCCAAAAATAGACTGAAGTAAGGCTGCCAAGAGGACTTGAAAGCGGGGCAGAATTGCAGGAAACCGATTTCAGGAGGTAGACTGGAATTGCATTGAAAGCATAGGAAAAGAGGCAGAACGTCCACAATGATGCACTTGGCCAAAAAGGGCGTATGCGTTTTTTCCTGAATATATTCAGGAAAAAACGCATACGCCCTTTTTGGCCAACCAAGCAAGCTTGCAAAGGAAATCTGCACTACAATGAAGTCTCACTTCCCCCCGGTCAAAAGGGCCATCTGAAAAAAGTGTAAAATCCAGAAAGGCAGGACAGGCCATGGAGAACTGGGAGCCTAGTTATGCTGATGGGCGGGATGTAAATTGCCAACAAACACTCGGGAGAAGTGTATGGTGTTTCCTGAAACATCTAAAAAACAAAGCAACAGAGCCTAGGGCACTTCCACTTATGGTCCTATAGCTTAGGGAATTTAAAATCAAAAAGACACAGCCACCCCAAAGTTTCGAACGGCTCTGTTTACAAGAACCTCGTTTACAGTACAAGTTCAACATCGCAGAAAGTGAAAAATGGATAAAGAACTTGTGGTACTTACGTACAATGCAGTATCACTCAGCAATGAAATCTATGTCATCAGGCCCCTAGCAGCATAATGAGTGGATTCAGGTACGATGATTCTAACTGAAATAAGTCACACAGAAAAAGAAACATCATAAGATATCACTAATACACGGAATGTAAACTTGGCTACACAGGAACTGAATTACAGAACAGAACAGGGTCTGAAATTTAGAAAACCAACTTATGCTTGCTTAAGGGTAAAGGTGAGTTGGGGTGCTGCATAAAACCAGAGATTGAAATGAGCACAGATAAATTTCCTTAAGCCAAATATGGAATAGACAAGAGCT
Source organism: Delphinus delphis (assembly GCF_949987515.2). Classification (NCBI taxonomy): domain Eukaryota; kingdom Metazoa; phylum Chordata; class Mammalia; order Artiodactyla; family Delphinidae; genus Delphinus; species Delphinus delphis. The sequence continues at coordinate 717,591 of NW_027192698.1, read as the reverse complement.
ACTCCTTGCTCAACGAAATGGACTCAACACCGCATATTAAACGCCTAAGAATGTACCTGACTAGTAAGTATCTTAAAACCTATGGATTGCTATGTCTCCGAAAGAGAATCAAGCATGTGTACAGGGGCATAAACGCAACAGTGATAGGATTGGAGAGGTTCGGTGAGCAAATGAAGACCCTTTGAAGTCATATTGCATGGTACCCATTCCACGGGTTTCAACTACCCAGGTTTAAGGTATTCTTCCTTCAGCTAAAACATGCATGTGGGACCTAGAGTATGATCAACCATGTGATCGGGAGACGTGTTCAAATATGTCTCAGTTTTCGTACCCTGTTACTCGGGTGCAACATTCCAGACGCTTTACTAACACTCTCCCCACTTGGAGAGTCAGTCCCTTTAACCTCCTGTTTGGCCCAGTTTGCAATTTCTGTGGAAGATGAACAGGAATAGCGAGAACCAATGAGAGACTAGCTGGAGGTGTCTGGATGGGCAAATTTAACTCTCATTTCCCACCAGGAAGAGGAATTAACCAAAGGCTCAGCGTGCCGTGCCAGAACCAGATTAGGGCCTGAAGACATCCTGCGGTGTTGCGGCCAGGTCACAAGAAAGCGAGTTGAAGAAAGGAGCTCAGGGGCACTGTAATTCACAAACCTGCAGAGTTATAAATGACAGCTATCGTCCAAAAATAGACTGAAGTAAGGCTGCCAAGAGGACTTGAAAGCGGGGCAGAATTGCAGGAAACTGATTTCAGGAGGTAGACTGGAATTGCATTGAAAGCATAGGAAAGAGGCAGGACGTCCACAATGATGCACTTGGCCAAAAAGGGCGTATGCGTTTTTTCCTGAATATATTCAGGAAAAAACGCATACGCCCTTTTTGGCCAACCAAGCAAGCTTGCAAAGGAAATCTGCACTACAATGAAGTCTCACTTCCCCCCAGTCAAAAGGGCCATCTGAAAAAAGTGTAAAATCCAGAAAGGCAGGACAGGCCATGGAGAACTGGGAGCCTTGTTATGCTGAAGGGCGGGATGTAAATTGCCAACAAACACTCGGGAGAAGTGTATGGTGTTTCCTGAAACATCTAAAAAACAAAGCAACAGAGCCTAGGGCACTTCCACTTATGGTCCTATAGCTTAGGGAATTTAAAATCAAAAAGACACAGCCACCCCAAAGTTTCGAACGGCTCTGTTTACAAGAACCTCGTTTACAGTAGAAGTTCAACATCGCAGAAAGTGAAAAATGGATAAAGAACTTGTGGTACTTACGTACAATGCAGTATCACTCAGCAATGAAATCTATGTCATCAGGCCCGTAGCAGCATAATGAGTGGATTCAGGTACGATGATTCTAACTGAAATAAGTCACACAGAAAAAGAAACATCATAAGATATCAGTAATACACGGAATGTAAACTTGGCTACACAGGAACTGAATTACAGAACAGAACAGGGTCTCAAATTTAGAAAACCAACTTATGCTTGCTTAAGGGTAAAGGTGAGTTGGGGTGCTGCATAAAACCAGAGATTGAAATGAGCACAGATAAAGTTCCTTAAGCCAAATATGGAATAGACAAGAGCTACTCCTTGCTCAACGAAATGGACTCAACACCGCATATTAAACGCCTAAGAATGTACCTGACTAGTAAGTATCTTAAAACCTATGGATTGCTATGTCTCCGAAACAGAATCCAGCATGTGTACAGGGGCATAAACGCAGCAGTGATAGGATTGGAGAGGTTCGGTGAGCAAATGAAGACCCTTTGAAGTCATATTGCATGGTACCCATTCCACGGGTTTCAACTACCCAGGTTTTAGGTATTCTTCCTTCAGCTAAAACATGCATGTGGAACCCAAGTATGATCAACCATGTGAACGGGAGACGTGTTCAAATATGTCTCAGTTTTCCTCCCCTGGTACTCGGGTGCAACATTCCAGACGCTTTACTAACACTCTCCCCACTTGGAAAGTCAGCGCCTTTAACCTCCTGTTTGTCCCAGTTTGCAATTTCTGCGGAAGATGAACAGGAATAGCGAGAACCAATGAGAGGCTAGCTGGAGGTGTCTGGACGGGCAAATTTAACTCTCATTTCCCACTAGGAAGAGGAAATAACCAAAGGCTCAGCGTGCCGTGCCGGAACCAGATTAGGGCCTGAAGCCATCCTGCGGTGTTGCGGCCAGCTCAAAAGAAAGCGAGTTGAAGAAAGGAGCTCAGGGGCACTGTAATTCACAAACCTGCAGAGTTATAAATGACAGCTATCGTCCAAAAATAGACTGAAGTAAGGCTGCCAAGAGGACTTGAAAGCGGGGCAGAATTGCAGGAAACCGATTTCAGGAGGTAGACTGGAATTGCATTGAAAGCATAGGAAAAGAGGCAGAACGTCCACAATGATGCACTTGGCCAAAAAGGGCGTATGCGTTTTTTCCTGAATATATTCAGGAAAAAACGCATACGCCCTTTTTGGCCAACCAAGCAAGCTTGCAAAGGAAATCTGCACTACAATGAAGTCTCACTTCCCCCCGGTCAAAAGGGCCATTTGAAAAAAGTGTAAAATCCAGAAAGGCAGGACAGGCCATTGAGAATTGGGAGCCTTCTTATGCTGATGGGCGGGATGTAAATTGCCAACAGACACTTGGGAGAAGTGTATGGTGTTTCCTGAAACATCTAAAAAACAAAGCAACAGAGCCTAGGGCACTTCCACTTATGGTCCTATAGCTTAGGGAAATTAAAATCAAAAAGACACAGGCACCCCAAAGTTTGGGACGCCTCCGTTTACAAGAACCTCGTTTACCGTACAAGTTCAATATCACAGAAAGTGAAAAATGGATAAAGAACTTGAGGTACTTACGTACAATGCAGTATCACTCAGCAATGAAATCTATGTCATCAGGCCCTTAGCAGCATAATGAGTGGATTCAGGTACGATGATTCTAACTGAAATAAGTCACACAGAAAAAGAAACATCATAAGATATCAGTAATACACGGAATGTAAACTTGGCTACACAGGAACTGAATTACAGAACAGAACAGGGTCTCAAATTTAGAAAACCAACTTATGCTTGCTTAAGGGGAAAGGTGAGTTGGCGTGCTGCATAAAACCAGAGATTGAAATGAGCACAGATAAAGTTCCTTAAGCCAAATATGGAATAGACAAGAGCTACTCCTTGCTCAACGAAATGGACTCAACACCCCATATTAAACGCCTAAGAATGTACCTGACTAGTAAGTATCTTAAAACCTATGGATTGCTATGTCTCCAAAAGAGAATCAAGCGTGTGTACAGGGGCATAAACGCAGCAGTGATAGGATTGGAGAGGTTCGGTGAGCAAATGAAGACCCTTTGAAATCATATTGCATGGTACCCATTACACGGGTCTCAACTCTCCAGGTTTTAGGTATTCTTCCTTCAGCTAAAACATGCATGTGGAACCCAGAGTATGATCAACCATGTGAATGGGAGACGTGTTCAAATATGTCTCAGTTTTCCTCCCCTGGTACTCGGGTGCAACATTCCAGACGCTTTACTAACACTCTCCCGACTTGGAGAGTCAGTGCCTTTAACCTCCTGTTTGGCCCAGTTTGCAATTTCTGCGGAAGATGAACAGGAATAGCGAGAACCAATGAGAGGCTAGCTGGAGGTGTCTGAACGGGCAAATTTAACTCTCATTTCCCACCAGGAAGAGGAATTAACCAAAGGCTCAGCGTGCCGGGCCGGAACCAGATTAGGGCCTGAAGCCATCCTGCGGTGTTGCGGCCAGGTCACAAGAAAGCAAGTTGAAGAAAGGAGCTCAGGGGCACTGTAATTCACAAACCTGCAGAGTTATAAATGACAGCTATCGTCCAAAAATAGACTGAAGTAAGGCTGCCAAGAGGACTTGAAAGCGGGGCAGAATTGCAGGAAACCGATTTCAGGAGGTAGACTGGAATTGCATTGAAAGCATAGGAAAAGAGGCAGAACGTCCACAATGATGCACTTGGCCAAAAAGGGCGTATGTGTTTTTTCCTGAATATATTCAGGAAAAAACGCATACGCCCTTTTTGGCCAACCAAGCAAGCTTGCAAAGGAAATCTGCACTACAATGAAGTCTCACTTACCCCCGGTCAAAAGGGCCATCTGAAAAAAGTGTAAAATCCAGAAAGGCAGGACAGGCCATTGAGAATTGGGAGCCTTCTTATGCTGATGGGCGGGATGTAAATTGCCAACAGACACTTGGGAGAAGTGTATGGTGTTTCCTGAAACATCTAAAAAACAAAGCAACAGAGCCTAGGGCACTTCCACTTATGGTCCTATAGCTTAGGGAAATTAAAATCAAAAAGACACAGCCACCCCAAAGTTTGGGACGCCTCCGTTTACAAGAACCTCGTTTACCGTACAAGTTCAATATCACAGAAAGTGAAAAATGGATAAAGAACTTGAGGTACTTACGTACAATGCAGTATCACTCAGCAATGAAATCTATGTCATCAGGCCCTTAGCAGCATAATGAGTGGATTCAGGTACGATGATTCTAACTGAAATAAGTCACACAGAAAAAGAAACATCATAAGATATCAGTAATACACGGAATGTAAACTTGGCTACACAGGAACTGAATTACAGAACAGAACAGGGTCTCAAATTTAGAAAACCAACTTATGCTTGCTTAAGGGGAAAGGTGAGTTGGCGTGCTGCATAAAATCAGAGATTGAAATGAGCACAGATAAAGTTCCTTAAGCCAAATATGGAATAGACAAGAGCTACTCCTTGCTCAACGAAATGGACTCAACACCCCATATTAAACGCCTAAGAATGTACCTGACTAGTAAGTATCTTAAAACCTATGGATTGCTATGCCTCCAAAAGAGAATCAAGCGTGTGTACAGGGGCATAAACGCAGCAGTGATAGGATTGGAGAGGTTCGGTGAGCAAATGAAGACCCTTTGAAATCATATTGCATGGTACCCATTACACGGGTCTCAACTCTCCAGGTTTTAGGTATTCTTCCTTCAGCTAAAACATGCATGTGGAACCCAGAGTATGATCAACCATGTGAACGGGAGACGTGTTCAAATATGTCTCAGTTTTCCTCCCCTGGTACTCGGGTGCAACATTCCAGACGCTTTACTAACACTCTCCCGACTTGGAGAGTCAGTGCCTTTAACCTCCTGTTTGGCCCAGTTTGCAATTTCTGCGGAAGATGAACAGGAATAGCGAGAACCATTGAGAGGCTAGCTGGAGGTGTCTGAACGGGCAAATTTAACTCTCATTTCCCACCAGGAAGAGGAATTAACCAAAGGCTCAGCGTGCCGGGCCGGAACCAGATTAGGGCCTGAAGCCATCCTGCGGTGTTGCGGCCAGGTCACAAGAAAGCAAGTTGAAGAAAGGAGCTCAGGGGCACTGTAATTCACAAACCTGCAGAGTTATAAATGACAGCTATCGTCCAAAAATAGACTGAAGTAAGGCTGCCAAGAGGACTTGAAAGCGGGGCAGAATTGCAGGAAACCGATTTCAGGAGGTAGACTGGAATTGCATTGAAAGCATAGGAAAAGAGGCAGAACGTCCACAATGATGCACTTGGCCAAAAAGGGCGTATGCGTTTTTTCCTGAATATATTCAGGAAAAAACGCATACGCCCTTTTTGGCCAACCAAGCAAGCTTGCAAAGGAAATCTGCACTACAATGAAGTCTCACTTACCCCCGGTCAAAAGGGACATCTGAAAAAAGTGTAAAATCCAGAAAGGCAGGACAGGCCATTGAGAACTGGGAGCCTTGTTATGCTGATGGGCGGGATGTAAATTGCCAACAGACACTTGGGAGAAGTGTATGGTGTTTCCTGAAACATCTAAAAAACAAAGCAACAGAGCCTAGGGCACTTCCACTTATGGTCCTATAGCTTAGGGAAATTAAAATCAAAAAGACACAGCCACCCCAAAGTTTGGGACGCCTCTGTTTACAAGAACCTCGTTTACAATACAAGTTCAACATCGCAGAAAGTGAAAAATGGATAAAGAAGTTGTGGTATTCACTTACAAAGCAATATCACTCAGCAATGAAATCTATGTCATCAGGCCCTTAGCAGCACAATGAGTGGATTCAGGTATGATGATTCTAACTGAAATAAGTCACACAGAAAAGGAAACATCATAAGATATCAGTAATACACGGAATGTAAACTTGGCTACACAGGAACTGAATTACAGAACAGAACAGGGTCTCAAATTTAGAAAACCAACTTATGCTTGCTTAAGGGGAAAGGTGAGTTGGGGTGCTGCATAAAACCAGAGATTGAAATGAGCACAGATAAAGTTCCTTAAGCCAAATATGGACTAGACAAGAGCTACTCCTTGCTCAACGAAATGGACTCAACACCGCATATTAAACGCCTAAGAATGTACCTGACTAGTAAGTATCTTAAAACCTATGGATTGCTATGTCTCCGAAAGAGAATCAAGCATGTGTACAGGGGCATAAACGCAGCAGTGATAGGATTGGAGAGGTTCGGTGAGCAAATGAAGACCCTTTGAAGTCATATTGCATGGTACCCATTCCACGGGTTTCAAATACACAGGTTTAAGGTATTCTTCCTTCAGCTAAAACATGCATGTGGAACCCAAGTATGATCAACCATGTGAACGGGAGACGTGTTCAAATATGTCTCAGTTTTCCTCCCCTGGTACTCGGGTGCAACATTCCAGACACTTTACTAACACTCTCCCCACTTGGAAAGTCAGCGCCTTTAACCTCCTGTTTGTCCCAGTTTGCAATTTCTGCGGAAGATGAACAGGAATAGCGAGAACCAATGAGAGGCTAGCTGGAGGTGTCTGGACGGGCAAATTTAACTCTCATTTCCCACCAGGAAGAGGAAATAACCAAAGGCTCAGCATGCCGTGCCGCAACCAGATTAGGGCCTGAAGACATCCTGCGGTGTTGCGGCCAGGTCACAAGAAAGCGAGTTGAAGAAAGGAGCTCAGGGGCACTGTAATTCACAAACCTGCAGAGTTATAAATGACAGCTATCGTCCAAAAATAGACTGAAGTAAGGCTGCCAAGAGGACTTGAAAGCGGGGCAGAATTGCAGGAAACCGATTTCAGGAGGTAGACTGGAATTGCATTGCAAGCATAGGAAAAGAGGCAGAACGTCCACAATGATGCACTTGGCCAAAAAGGGCGTATGCGTTTTTTCCTGAATATATTCAGGAAAAAACGCATACGCCCTTTTTGGCCAACCAAGCAAGCTTGCAAAGGAAATCTGCACTACAATGAAGTCTCACTTCCCCCCGGTCAAAAGGGCCATCTGAAAAAAGTGTAAAATCCAGAAAGGCAGGACAGGCCATGGAGAACTGGGAGCCTTGTTATGCTGATGGGCGGGATGTAAATTGCCAACAACCACTCGGGAGAAGTGTATGGTGTTTCCTGAAACATCTAAAAAACAAAGCAACAGAGCCTAGGGCACTTCCACTTATGGTCCTATAGCTTAGGGAATTTAAAATCAAAAAGACACAGCCACCCCAAAGTTTGGAACGGCTCTGTTTACAAGAAACTCGTTTACAGTACAAGTTCAACATCGCAGAAATTGAAAAATGGATAAAGAAGTTGTGGTATTTACTTACAAAGCAATATCACTCAGCAATGAAATCTGTGTCATCAGGCCCTTAGCAGCACAATGAGTGGATTCAGGTATGATGATTCTAACTGAAATAAGTCACACAGAAAAAGAAACATCATAAGATATCACTAATACATGGAATGTAAACTTGGCTACACAGGAACTGAATTACAGAACAGAACAGGGTCTCAAATTTAGAAAACCAACTTATGCTTGCTTAAGGGGAAAGGTGAGTTGGGGTGCTGCATAAAACCAGAGATTGAAATGAGCACAGATAAAGTTCCTTAAGCCAAATATGGAATAGACAAGAGCTACTCCTTGCTCAACGAAATGGACTCAACACCGCATATTAAACGCCTAAGAATGTACCTGACTAGTAAGTATCTTAAAACCTATGGATTGCTATGTCTCCGAAACAGAATCAAGCATGTGTACAGGGGCATAAACGCAGCAGTGATAGGATTGGAGAGGTTCGGTGAGCAAATGAAGACCCTTTGAAGTCATATTGCATGGTACCCATTCCACGGGTTTCAACTACCCAGGTTTTAGGTATTCTTCCTTCAGCTAAAACATGCATGTGGAACCCAAGTATGATCAACCATGTGAACGGGAGACGTGTTCAAATATGTCTCAGTTTTCCTCCCCTGGTACTCGGGTGCAACATTCCAGACGCTTTACTAACACTCTCCCCACTTGGAAAGTCAGCGCCTTTAACCTCCTGTTTGTCCCAGTTTGCAATTTCTGCGGAAGATGAACAGGAATAGCGAGAACCAATGAGAGGCTAGCTGGAGGTGTCTGGACGGGCAAATTTAACTCTCATTTCCCACCAGGAAGAGGAAATAACCAAAGGCTCAGCGTGCCGTGCCGGCACCAGATTAGGGCCTGAAGCCATCCTGCGGTGTTTCGGCCAGCTCAAAAGAAAGCGAGTTGAAGAAAGGAGCTCAGGGGCACTGTAATTCACAAACCTGCAGAGTTATAAATGACAGCTATCATCCAAAGATAGACTGAAGTAAGGCTGCCAAGAGGACTTGAAAGCGGGGCAGAATTGCAGGAAACCGATTTCAGGAGGTAGACTGGAATTGCATTGAAAGCATAGGAAAAGAGGCAGAACGTCCACAATGATGCACTTGGCCAAAAAGGGCGTATGCGTTTTTTCCTGAATATATTCAGGAAAAAACGCATACGCCCTTTTTGGCCAACCAAGCAAGCTTGCAAAGGAAATCTGCACTACAATGAAGTCTCACTTCCCCCCGGTCAAAAGGGCCATCTGAAAAAAGTGTAAAATCCAGAAAGGCAGGACAGGCCATTGAGAATTGGGAGCCTTCTTATGCTGATGGGCGGGATGTAAATTGCCAACAGACACTTGGGAGAAGTGTATGGTGTTTCCTGAAACATCTAAAAAACAAAGCAACAGAGCCTAGGGCACTTCCACTTATGGTCCTATAGCTTAGGGAAATTAAAATCAAAAAGACACAGCCACCCCAAAGTTTGGGACGCCTCTGTTTACAAGAACCTCGTTTACCGTACAAGTTCAATATCACAGAAAGTGAAAAATGGATAAAGAACTTGAGGTACTTACGTACAATGCAGTATCACTCAGCAATGAAATCTATGTCATCAGGCCCTTAGCAGCATAATGAGTGGATTCAGGTACGATGATTCTAACTGAAATAAGTCACACAGAAAAAGAAACATCATAAGATATCAGTAATACACGGAATGTAAACTTGGCTACACAGGAACTGAATTACAGAACAGAACAGGGTCTCAAATTTAGAAAACCAACTTATGCTTGCTTAAGGGGAAAGGTGAGTTGGCGTGCTGCATAAAACCAGAGATTGAAATGAGCACAGATAAAGTTCCTTAAGCCAAATATGGAATAGACAAGAGCTACTCCTTGCTCAACGAAATGGACTCAACACCCCATATTAAACGCCTAAGAATGTACCTGACTAGTAAGTATCTTAAAACCTATGGATTGCTATGTCTCCAAAAGAGAATCAAGCGTGTGTACAGGGGCATAAACGCAGCAGTGATAGGATTGGAGAGGTTCGGTGAGCAAATGAAGACCCTTTGAAGTCATATTGCATGGTACCCATTACACGGGTCTCAACTCTCCAGGTTTTAGGTATTCTTCCTTCAGCTAAAACATGCATGTGGAACCCAGAGTATGATCAACCATGTGAACGGGAGACGTGTTCAAATATGTCTCAGTTTTCCTCCCCTGGTACTCGGGTGCAACATTCCAGACGCTTTACTAACACTCTCCCGACTTGGAGAGTCAGTGCCTTTAACCTCCTGTTTGGCCCAGTTTGCAATTTCTGCGGAAGATGAACAGGAATAGCGAGAACCAATGAGAGGCTAGCTGGAGGTGTCTGAACGGGCAAATTTAACTCTCATTTCCCACCAGGAAGAGGAAATAACCAAAGGCTCAGCGTGCCGTGCCGGAACCAGATTAGGGCCTGAAGCCATCCTGCGGTGTTGCGGCCAGGTCACAAGAAAGCAAGTTGAAGAACGGAGCTCAGGGGCACTGTAATTCACAAACCTGCAGAGTTATAAATGACAGCTATCGTCCAAAAATAGACTGAAGTAAGGCTGCCAAGAGGACTTGAAAGCGGGGCAGAATTGCAGGAAACCGATTTCAGGAGGTAGACTGGAATTGCATTGAAAGCATAGGAAAAGAGGCAGAACGTCCACAATGATGCACTTGGCCAAAAAGGGCGTATGCGTTTTTTCCTGAATATATTCAGGAAAAAACGCATACGCCCTTTTTGGCCAACCAAGCAAGCTTGCAAAGGAAATCTGCATTACAATGAAGTCTCACTTCCCCCCGGTCAAAAGGGCCATCTGAAAAAAGTGTAAAATCCAGAAAGGCAGGACAGGCCATTGAGAACTGGGAGCCTTGTTATGCTGATGGGCGGGATGTAAATTGCCAACAGACACTTGGGAGAAGTGTATGGTGTTTCCTGAAACATCTAAAAAACAAAGCAACAGAGCCTAGGGCACTTCCACTTATGGTCCTATAGCTTAGGGAAATTAAAATCAAAAAGACACAGCCACCCCAAAGTTTGGGACGCCTCTGTTTACAAGAACCTCGTTTACAATACAAGTTCAACATCGCAGAAAGTGAAAAATGGATAAAGAAGTTGTGGTATTCACTTACAAAGCAATATCACTCAGCAATGAAATCTATGTCATCAGGCCCTTAGCAGCACAATGAGTGGATTCAGGTATGATGATTCTAACTGAAATAAGTCACACAGAAAAAGAAACATCATAAGATATCAGTAATACACGGAATGTAAACTTGGCTACACAGGAACTGAATTACAGAACAGAACAGGGTCTCAAATTTAGAAAACCAACTTATGCTTGCTTAAGGGGAAAGGTGAGTTGGGGTGCTGCATAAAACCAGAGATTGAAATGAGCACAGATAAAGTTCCTTAAGCCAAATATGGAATAGACAAGAGCTACTCCTTGCTCAACGAAATGGACTCAACACCGCATATTAAACGCCTAAGAATGTACCTGACTAGTAAGTATCTTAAAACCGATGGATTGCTATGTCTCCGAAAGAGAATCAAGCATGTGTACAGGGGCATAAACGCAGCAGTGATAGGATTGGAGAGGTTCGGTGAGCAAATGAAGACCCTTTGAAGTCATATTGCATGGTACCCATTCCACGGGTTTCAACTACCCCGGTTTAAGGTATTCTTCCTTCAGCTAAAACATGCATGTGGGACCTAGAGTATGATCAACCATGTGATCGGGAGACGCGTTCAAATATGTCTCAGTTTTCGTACCCTGGTACTCGGGTGCAACATTCCAGACGCTTTACTAACACTCTCCCCACTTGGAGAGTCAGTCCCTTTAACCTCCTGTTTGGCCCAGTTTGCAATTTCTGTGGAAGATGAACAGGAATAGCGAGAACCAATGAGAGACTAGCTGGAGGTGTCTGGATGGGCAAATTTAACTCTCATTTCCCACCAGGAAGAGGAATTAACCAAAGGCTCAGCGTGCCGTGCCAGAACCAGATTAGGGCCTGAAGACATCCTGCGGTGTTGCGGCCAGGTCACAAGAAAGCGAGTTGAAGAAAGGAGCTCAGGGGCACTGTAATTCACAAACCTGCAGAGTTATAAATGACAGCTATCATCCAAAAATAGACTGAAGTAAGGCTGCCAAGAGGACTTGAAAGCGGGGCAGAATTGCAGGAAACCGATTTCAGGAGGTAGACTGGAATTGCATTGAAAGCATAGGAAAAGAGGCAGAACGTCCACAATGATGCACTTGGCCAAAAAGGGCGTATGCGTTTTTTCCTGAATATATTCAGGAAAAAACGCATACGCCCTTTTTGGCCAACCAAGCAAGCTTGCAAAGGAAATCTGCACTACAATGAAGTCTCACTTCCCCCCAGTCAAAAGGGCCATCTGAAAAAAGTGTAAAATCCAGAAAGGCAGGACAGGCCATGGAGAACTGGGAGCCTTGTTATGCTGATGGGCGGGATGTAAATTGCCAACAACCACTGGGGAGAAGTGTATGGTGTTTCCTGAAACATCTAAAAAACAAAGCAACAGAGCCTAGGGCACTTCCACTTATGGTCCTATAGCTTAGGGAATTTAAAATCAAAAAGACACAGCCACCCCAAAGTTTGGAACGGCTCTGTTTACAAGAACCTCGTTTACAGTAGAAGTTCAACATCGCAGAAAGTGAAAAATGGATAAAGAACTTGTGGTACTTACGTACAATGCAGTATCACTCAGCAATGAAATCTATGTCATCAGGCCCTTAGCAGCATAATGAGTGGATTCAGGTATGATGATTCTAACTGAAATAAGTCACACAGAAAAAGAAACATCATAAGATATCACTAATACACGGAATGTAAACTTGGCTACACAGGAACTGAATTACAGAACAGAACAGGGTCTCAAATTTAGAAAACCAACTTATGCTTGCTTAAGGGGAAAGGTGAGTTGGGGTGCTGCATAAAACCAGAGATTGAAATGAGCACAGATAAAGTTCCTTAAGCCAAATATGGAATAGACAAGAGCTACTCCTTGCTCAACGAAATGGACTCAACACCGCATATTAAACGCCTAAGAATGTACCTGACTAGTAAGTATCTTAAAACCTATGGATTGCTATGTCTCCGAAACAGAATCAAGCATGTGTACAGGGGCATAAACGCAGCAGTGATAGGATTGGAGAGGTTCGGTGAGCAAATGAAGACCCTTTGAAGTCATATTGCATGGTACCCATTCCACGGGTTTCAACTACCCAGGTTTTAGGTATTCTTCCTTCAGCTAAAACATGCATGTGGAACCCAAGTATGATCAACCATGTGAACGGGAGACGTGTTCAAATATGTCTCAGTTTTCGTACCCTGGTACTCGGGTGCAACATTCCAGACGCTTTACTAACACTCTCCCCACTTGGAAAGTCAGCGCCTTTAACCTCCTGTTTGTCCCAGTTTGCAATTTCTGCGGAAGATGAACAGGAATAGCGAGAACCAATGAGAGGCTAGCTGGAGGTGTCTGGACGGGCAAATTTAACTCTCATTTCCCACCAGGAAGAGGAAATAACCAAAGGCTCAGCGTGCCGTGCCGGAACCAGATTAGGGCCTGAAGCCATCCTGCGGTGTTGCAGCCAGCTCAAAAGAAAGCGAGTTGAAGAAAGGAGCTCAGGGGCACTGTAATTCACAAACCTGCAGAGTTATAAATGACAGCTATCGTCCAAAAATAGACTGAAGTAAGGCTGCCAAGAGGACTTGAAAGCGGGGCAGAATTGCAGGAAACCGATTTCAGGAGGTAGACTGGAATTGCATTGAAAGCATAGGAAAAGAGGCAGAACGTCCACAATGATGCACTTGGCCAAAAAGGGCGTATGCGTTTTTTCCTGAATATATTCAGGAAAAAACGCATACGCCCTTTTTGGCCAACCAAGCAAGCTTGCAAAGGAAATCTGCACTACAATGAAGTCTCACTTCCCCCCGGTCAAAAGGGCCATCTGAAAAAAGTGTAAAATCCAGAAAGGCAGGACAGGCCATGGAGAACTGGGAGCCTTGTTATGCTGATGGGCGGGATGTAAATTGCCAACAACCACTCGGGAGAAGTGTATGGTGTTTCCTGAAACATCTAAAAAACAAAGCAACAGAGCCTAGGGCACTTCCACTTATGGTCCTATAGCTTAGGGAATTTAAAATCAAAAAGACACAGCCACCCCAAAGTTTGGAACGGCTCTGTTTACAAGAAACTCGTTTACAGTACAAGTTCAACATCGCAGAAATTGAAAAATGGATAAAGAAGTTGTGGTATTTACTTACAAAGCAATATCACTCAGCAATGAAATCTGTGTCATCAGGCCCTTAGCAGCACAATGAGTGGATTCAGGTATGATGATTCTAACTGAAATAAGTCACACAGAAAAAGAAACATCATAAGATATCACTAATACATGGAATGTAAACTTGGCTACACAGGAACTGAATTACAGAACAGAACAGGGTCTCAAATTTAGAAAACCAACTTATGCTTGCTTAAGGGGAAAGGTGAGTTGGGGTGCTGCATAAAACCAGAGATTGAAATGAGCACAGATAAAGTTCCTTAAGCCAAATATGGAATAGACAAGAGCTACTCCTTGCTCAACGAAATGGACTCAACACCGCATATTAAACGCCTAAGAATGTACCTGACTAGTAAGTATCTTAAAACCTATGGATTGCTATGTCTCCGAAACAGAATCAAGCATGTGTACAGGGGCATAAACGCAGCAGTGATAGGATTGGAGAGGTTCGGTGAGCAAATGAAGACCCTTTGAAGTCATATTGCATGGTACCCATTCCACGGGTTTCAACTACCCAGGTTTTAGGTATTCTTCCTTCAGCTAAAACATGCATGTGGAACCCAAGTATGATCAACCATGTGAACGGGAGACGTGTTCAAATATGTCTCAGTTTTCCTCCCCTGGTACTCGGGTGCAACATTCCAGACGCTTTACTAACACTCTCCCCACTTGGAAAGTCAGCGCCTTTAACCTCCTGTTTGTCCCAGTTTGCAATTTCTGCGGAAGATGAACAGGAATAGCGAGAACCAATGAGAGGCTAGCTGGAGGTGTCTGGACGGGCAAATTTAACTCTCATTTCCCACCAGGAAGAGGAAATAACCAAAGGCTCAGCGTGCCGTGCCGGCACCAGATTAGGGCCTGAAGCCATCCTGCGGTGTTTCGGCCAGCTCAAAAGAAAGCGAGTTGAAGAAAGGAGCTCAGGGGCACTGTAATTCACAAACCTGCAGAGTTATAAATGACAGCTATCATCCAAAGATAGACTGAAGTAAGGCTGCCAAGAGGACTTGAAAGCGGGGCAGAATTGCAGGAAACCGATTTCAGGAGGTAGACTGGAATTGCATTGAAAGCATAGGAAAAGAGGCAGAACGTCCACAATGATGCACTTGGCCAAAAAGGGCGTATGCGTTTTTTCCTGAATATATTCAGGAAAAAACGCATACGCCCTTTTTGGCCAACCAAGCAAGCTTGCAAAGGAAATCTGCACTACAATGAAGTCTCACTTCCCCCCGGTCAAAAGGGCCATCTGAAAAAAGTGTAAAATCCAGAAAGGCAGGACAGGCCATTGAGAATTGGGAGCCTTCTTATGCTGATGGGCGGGATGTAAATTGCCAACAGACACTTGGGAGAAGTGTATGGTGTTTCCTGAAACATCTAAAAAACAAAGCAACAGAGCCTAGGGCACTTCCACTTATGGTCCTATAGCTTAGGGAAATTAAAATCAAAAAGACACAGCCACCCCAAAGTTTGGGACGCCTCTGTTTACAAGAACCTCGTTTACCGTACAAGTTCAATATCACAGAAAGTGAAAAATGGATAAAGAACTTGAGGTACTTACGTACAATGCAGTATCACTCAGCAATGAAATCTATGTCATCAGGCCCTTAGCAGCATAATGAGTGGATTCAGGTACGATGATTCTAACTGAAATAAGTCACACAGAAAAAGAAACATCATAAGATATCAGTAATACACGGAATGTAAACTTGGCTACACAGGAACTGAATTACAGAACAGAACAGGGTCTCAAATTTAGAAAACCAACTTATGCTTGCTTAAGGGGAAAGGTGAGTTGGCGTGCTGCATAAAACCAGAGATTGAAATGAGCACAGATAAAGTTCCTTAAGCCAAATATGGAATAGACAAGAGCTACTCCTTGCTCAACGAAATGGACTCAACACCCCATATTAAACGCCTAAGAATGTACCTGACTAGTAAGTATCTTAAAACCTATGGATTGCTATGTCTCCAAAAGAGAATCAAGCGTGTGTACAGGGGCATAAACGCAGCAGTGATAGGATTGGAGAGGTTCGGTGAGCAAATGAAGACCCTTTGAAGTCATATTGCATGGTACCCATTACACGGGTCTCAACTCTCCAGGTTTTAGGTATTCTTCCTTCAGCTAAAACATGCATGTGGAACCCAGAGTATGATCAACCATGTGAACGGGAGACGTGTTCAAATATGTCTCAGTTTTCCTCCCCTGGTACTCGGGTGCAACATTCCAGACGCTTTACTAACACTCTCCCGACTTGGAGAGTCAGTGCCTTTAACCTCCTGTTTGGCCCAGTTTGCAATTTCTGCGGAAGATGAACAGGAATAGCGAGAACCAATGAGAGGCTAGCTGGAGGTGTCTGAACGGGCAAATTTAACTCTCATTTCCCACCAGGAAGAGGAAATAACCAAAGGCTCAGCGTGCCGTGCCGGAACCAGATTAGGGCCTGAAGCCATCCTGCGGTGTTGCGGCCAGGTCACAAGAAAGCAAGTTGAAGAACGGAGCTCAGGGGCACTGTAATTCACAAACCTGCAGAGTTATAAATGACAGCTATCGTCCAAAAATAGACTGAAGTAAGGCTGCCAAGAGGACTTGAAAGCGGGGCAGAATTGCAGGAAACCGATTTCAGGAGGTAGACTGGAATTGCATTGAAAGCATAGGAAAAGAGGCAGAACGTCCACAATGATGCACTTGGCCAAAAAGGGCGTATGCGTTTTTTCCTGAATATATTCAGGAAAAAACGCATACGCCCTTTTTGGCCAACCAAGCAAGCTTGCAAAGGAAATCTGCATTACAATGAAGTCTCACTTCCCCCCGGTCAAAAGGGCCATCTGAAAAAAGTGTAAAATCCAGAAAGGCAGGACAGGCCATTGAGAACTGGGAGCCTTGTTATGCTGATGGGCGGGATGTAAATTGCCAACAGACACTTGGGAGAAGTGTATGGTGTTTCCTGAAACATCTAAAAAACAAAGCAACAGAGCCTAGGGCACTTCCACTTATGGTCCTATAGCTTAGGGAAATTAAAATCAAAAAGACACAGCCACCCCAAAGTTTGGGACGCCTCTGTTTACAAGAACCTCGTTTACAATACAAGTTCAACATCGCAGAAAGTGAAAAATGGATAAAGAAGTTGTGGTATTCACTTACAAAGCAATATCACTCAGCAATGAAATCTATGTCATCAGGCCCTTAGCAGCACAATGAGTGGATTCAGGTATGATGATTCTAACTGAAATAAGTCACACAGAAAAAGAAACATCATAAGATATCAGTAATACACGGAATGTAAACTTGGCTACACAGGAACTGAATTACAGAACAGAACAGGGTCTCAAATTTAGAAAACCAACTTATGCTTGCTTAAGGGGAAAGGTGAGTTGGGGTGCTGCATAAAACCAGAGATTGAAATGAGCACAGATAAAGTTCCTTAAGCCAAATATGGAATAGACAAGAGCTACTCCTTGCTCAACGAAATGGACTCAACACCGCATATTAAACGCCTAAGAATGTACCTGACTAGTAAGTATCTTAAAACCGATGGATTGCTATGTCTCCGAAAGAGAATCAAGCATGTGTACAGGGGCATAAACGCAGCAGTGATAGGATTGGAGAGGTTCGGTGAGCAAATGAAGACCCTTTGAAGTCATATTGCATGGTACCCATTCCACGGGTTTCAACTACCCCGGTTTAAGGTATTCTTCCTTCAGCTAAAACATGCATGTGGGACCTAGAGTATGATCAACCATGTGATCGGGAGACGCGTTCAAATATGTCTCAGTTTTCGTACCCTGGTACTCGGGTGCAACATTCCAGACGCTTTACTAACACTCTCCCCACTTGGAGAGTCAGTCCCTTTAACCTCCTGTTTGGCCCAGTTTGCAATTTCTGTGGAAGATGAACAGGAATAGCGAGAACCAATGAGAGACTAGCTGGAGGTGTCTGGATGGGCAAATTTAACTCTCATTTCCCACCAGGAAGAGGAATTAACCAAAGGCTCAGCGTGCCGTGCCAGAACCAGATTAGGGCCTGAAGACATCCTGCGGTGTTGCGGCCAGGTCACAAGAAAGCGAGTTGAAGAAAGGAGCTCAGGGGCACTGTAATTCACAAACCTGCAGAGTTATAAATGACAGCTATCATCCAAAAATAGACTGAAGTAAGGCTGCCAAGAGGACTTGAAAGCGGGGCAGAATTGCAGGAAACCGATTTCAGGAGGTAGACTGGAATTGCATTGAAAGCATAGGAAAAGAGGCAGAACGTCCACAATGATGCACTTGGCCAAAAAGGGCGTATGCGTTTTTTCCTGAATATATTCAGGAAAAAACGCATACGCCCTTTTTGGCCAACCAAGCAAGCTTGCAAAGGAAATCTGCACTACAATGAAGTCTCACTTCCCCCCAGTCAAAAGGGCCATCTGAAAAAAGTGTAAAATCCAGAAAGGCAGGACAGGCCATGGAGAACTGGGAGCCTTGTTATGCTGATGGGCGGGATGTAAATTGCCAACAACCACTGGGGAGAAGTGTATGGTGTTTCCTGAAACATCTAAAAAACAAAGCAACAGAGCCTAGGGCACTTCCACTTATGGTCCTATAGCTTAGGGAATTTAAAATCAAAAAGACACAGCCACCCCAAAGTTTTGAACGGCTCTGTTTACAAGAACCTCGTTTACAGTAGAAGTTCAACATCGCAGAAAGTGAAAAATGGATAAAGAACTTGTGGTACTTACGTACAATGCAGTATCACTCAGCAATGAAATCTATGTCATCAGGCCCTTAGCAGCATAATGAGTGGATTCAGGTATGATGATTCTAACTGAAATAAGTCACACAGAAAAAGAAACATCATAAGATATCACTAATACACGGAATGTAAACTTGGCTACACAGGAACTGAATTACAGAACAGAACAGGGTCTCAAATTTAGAAAACCAACTTATGCTTGCTTAAGGGGAAAGGTGAGTTGGGGTGCTGCATAAAACCAGAGATTGAAATGAGCACAGATAAAGTTCCTTAAGCCAAATATGGAATAGACAAGAGCTACTCCTTGCTCAACGAAATGGACTCAACACCGCATATTAAACGCCTAAGAATGTACCTGACTAGTAAGTATCTTAAAACCTATGGATTGCTATGTCTCCGAAACAGAATCAAGCATGTGTACAGGGGCATAAACGCAGCAGTGATAGGATTGGAGAGGTTCGGTGAGCAAATGAAGACCCTTTGAAGTCATATTGCATGGTACCCATTCCACGGGTTTCAACTACCCAGGTTTTAGGTATTCTTCCTTCAGCTAAAACATGCATGTGGAACCCAAGTATGATCAACCATGTGAACGGGAGACGTGTTCAAATATGTCTCAGTTTTCGTACCCTGGTACTCGGGTGCAACATTCCAGACGCTTTACTAACACTCTCCCCACTTGGAAAGTCAGCGCCTTTAACCTCCTGTTTGTCCCAGTTTGCAATTTCTGCGGAAGATGAACAGGAATAGCGAGAACCAATGAGAGGCTAGCTGGAGGTGTCTGGACGGGCAAATTTAACTCTCATTTCCCACCAGGAAGAGGAAATAACCAAAGGCTCAGCGTGCCGTGCCGGAACCAGATTAGGGCCTGAAGCCATCCTGCGGTGTTGCAGCCAGCTCAAAAGAAAGCGAGTTGAAGAAAGGAGCTCAGGGGCACTGTAATTCACAAACCTGCAGAGTTATAAATGACAGCTATCGTCCAAAAATAGACTGAAGTAAGGCTGCCAAGAGGACTTGAAAGCGGGGCAGAATTGCAGGAAACCGATTTCAGGAGGTAGACTGGAATTGCATTGAAAGCATAGGAAAAGAGGCAGAACGTCCACAATGATGCACTTGGCCAAAAAGGGCGTATGCGTTTTTTCCTGAATATATTCAGGAAAAAACGCATACGCCCTTTTTGGCCAACCAAGCAAGCTTGCAAAGGAAATCTGCACTACAATGAAGTCTCACTTCCCCCCCGGTCTAAAGGGCCATCTGAAAAAAGTGTAAAATCCAGAAAGGCAGGACAGGCCATGGAGAACTGGGAGCCTTGTTATGCTGAAGGGCGGGATGTAAATTGCCAACAAACACTCGGGAGAAGTGTATGGTGTTTCCTGAAACATCTAAAAAACAAAGCAACAGAGCCTAGGGCACTTCCACTTATGGTCCTATAGCTTAGGGAATTTAAAATCAAAAAGACACAGCCACCCCAAAGTTTGGAACGGCTCTGTTTACAAGAACCTCGTTTACAGTAGAAGTTCAACATCGCAGAAAGTGAAAAATGGATAAAGAACTTGTGGTACTTACGTACAATGCAGTATCACTCAGCAATGAAATCTATGTCATCAGGCCCGTAGCAGCATAATGAGTGGATTCAGGTACGATGATTCTAACTGAAATAAGTCACACAGAAAAAGAAACATCATAAGATATCACTAATACACGGAATGTAAACTTGGCTACACAGGAACTGAATTACAGAACAGAACAGGGTCTCAAATTTAGAAAACCAACTTATGCTTGCTTAAGGGGAAAGGTGAGTTGGGGTGCTGCATAAAACCAGAGATTGAAATGAGCACAGATAAAGTTCCTTAAGCCAAATATGGAATAGACAAGAGCTACTCCTTGCTCAACGAAATGGACTCAACACCGCATATTAAATGCCTAAGAATGTACCTGACTAGTAAGTATCTTAAAACCTATGGATTGCTATGTCTCCAAAAGAGAATCAAGCATGTGTACAGGGGCATAAACGCAGCAGTGATAGGATTGGAGAGGTTCGGTGAGCAAATGAAGACCCTTTGAAGTCATATTGCATGGTACCCATTTCACGGGTTTCAACTACCCAGGTTTAAGGTATTCTTCCTTCAGCTAAAACATGCATGTGGAACCTAGAGTATGATCAAGCATGTGATCGGGAGACGTGTTCAAATATGTCTCAGTTTTTGTACCCTGGTACTCGGGTGCAACATTCCAGACGCTTTACTAACATTCTCCCCACTTGGAGAGTCAGTCCCTTTAACCTCCTGTTTGGCCCAGTTTGCAATTTCTGTGGAAGATGAACAGGAATAGCGAGAACCAATGAGAGACTAGCTGGAGGTGTCTGGATGGGCAAATTTAACTCTCATTTCCCACCAGGAAGAGGAATTAACCAAAGGCTCAGCGTGCCGTGCCGGAACCAGATTAGGGCCTGAAGACATCCTGCGGTGTTGCGGCCAGGTCACAAGAAAGCGAGTTGAAGAAAGGAGCTCAGGGGCACTGTAATTCACAAACCTGCAGAGTTATAAATGACAGCTATCGTCCAAAAATAGACTGAAGTAAGGCTGCCAAGAGGACTTGAAAGCGGGGCAGAATTGCAGGAAACCGATTTCAGGAGGTAGACTGGAATTGCATTGAAAGCATAGGAAAAGAGGCAGAACGTCCACAATGATGCACTTGGCCAAAAAGGGCGTATGCGTTTTTTCCTGAATATATTCAGGAAAAAACGCATACGCCCTTTTTGGCCAACCAAGCAAGCTTGCAAAGGAAATCTGCACTACAATGAAGTCTCACTTCCCCCCGGTCAAAAGGGCCATCTGAAAAAAGTGTAAAATCCAGAAAGGCAGGACAGGCCATGGAGAACTGGGAGCCTTGTTATGCTGATGGGCGGGATGTAAATTGCCAACAACCACTCGGGAGAAGTGTATGGTGTTTCCTGAAACATCTAAAAAACAAAACAACAGAGCCTAGGGCACTTCCACTTATGGTCCTATAGCTTAGGGAATTTAAAATCAAAAAGACACAACCACCCCAAAGTTTGGAACGGCTCTGTTTACAAGAACCTCATTTACAGTACAAGTTCAACATCGCAGAAATTGAAAAATGGATAAAGAAGTTGTGGTATTTACTTACAAAGCAATATCACTCAGCAATGAAATCTGTGTCATCAGGCCCTTAGCAGCACAATGAGTGGATTCAGGTATGATGATTCTAACTGAAATAAGTCACACAGAAAAAGAAACATCATAAGATATCAGTAATACATGGAATGTAAACTTGGCTACACAGGAACTGAATTACAGAACAGAACAGGGTCTCAAATTTAGAAAACCAACTTATGCTTGCTTAAGGGGAAAGGTGAGTTGGGGTGCTGCATAAAACCAGAGATTGAAATGAGCACAGATAAAGTTCCTTAAGCCAAATATGGAATAGACAAGAGCTACTCCTTGCTCAACGAAATGGACTCAACACCGCATATTAAACGCCTAAGAATGTACCTGACTAGTAAGTATCTTAAAACCTATGGATTGCTATGTCTCCGAAACAGAATCAAGCATGTGTACAGGGGCATAAACGCAGCAGTGATAGGATTGGAGAGGTTCGGTGAGCAAATGAAGACCCTTTGAAGTCATATTGCATGGTACCCATTCCACGGGTTTCAACTACCCAGGTTTTAGGTATTCTTCCTTCAGCTAAAACATGCATGTGGAACCCAAGTATGATCAACCATGTGAACGGGAGACGTGTTCAAATATGTCTCAGTTTTCGTACCCTGGTACTCGGGTGCAACATTCCAGACGCTTTACTAACACTCTCCCCACTTGGAAAGTCAGCGCCTTTAACCTCCTGTTTGGCCCAGTTTGCAATTTCTGCGGAAGATGAACAGGAATAGCGAGAACCAATGAGAGGCTAGCTGGAGGTGTCTGGACGGGCAAATTTAACTCTCATTTCCCACCAGGAAGAGGAAATAACCAAAGGCTCAGCGTGCCGTGCCGGAACCAGATTAGGGCCTGAAGCCATCCTGCGGTGTTGCGGCCAGCTCAAAAGAAAGCGAGTTGAAGAAAGGAGCTCAGGGGCACTGTAATTCACAAACCTGCAGAGTTATAAATGACAGCTATCGTCCAAAAATAGACTGAAGTAAGGCTGCCAAGAGGACTTGAAAGCGGGGCAGAATTGCAGGAAACCGATTTCAGGAGGTAGACTGGAATTGCATTGCAAGCATAGGAAAAGAGGCAGAACGTCCACAATGATGCACTTGGCCAAAAAGGGCGTATGCGTTTTTTCCTGAATATATTCAGGAAAAAACGCATACGCCCTTTTTGGCCAACCAAGCAAGCTTGCAAAGGAAATCTGCACTACAATGAAGTCTCACTTCCCCCCGGTCAAAAGGGCCATCTGAAAAAAGTGTAAAATCCAGAAAGGCAGGACAGGCCATGGAGAACTGGGAGCCTTGTTATGCTGAAGGGCGGGATGTAAATTGCCAACAAACACTCGGGAGAAGTGTATGGTGTTTCCTGAAACATCTAAAAAACAAAGCAACAGAGCCTAGGGCACTTCCACTTATGGTCCTATAGCTTAGGGAATTTAAAATCAAAAAGACACAGCCACCCCAAAGTTTGGAACGGCTCTGTTTACAAGAACCTCGTTTACAGTAGAAGTTCAACATCGCAGAAAGTGAAAAATGGATAAAGAACTTGTGGTACTTACGTACAATGCAGTATCACTCAGCAATGAAATCTATGTCATCAGGCCCGTAGCAGCATAATGAGTGGATTCAGGCACGATGATTCTAACTGAAATAAGTCACACAGAAAAAGAAACATCATAAGATATCACTAATACACGGAATGTAAACTTGGCTACACAGGAACTGAATTACAGAACAGAACAGGGTCTCAAATTTAGAAAACCAACTTATGCTTGCTTAAGGGGAAAGGTGAGTTGGGGTGCTGCATAAAACCAGAGATTGAAATGAGCACAGATAAAGTTCCTTAAGCCAAATATGGAATAGACAAGAGCTACTCCTTGCTCAACGAAATGGACTCAACACCGCATATTAAATGCCTAAGAATGTACCTGACTAGTAAGTATCTTAAAACCTATGGATTGCTATGTCTCCAAAAGAGAATCAAGCATGTGTACAGGGGCATAAACGCAGCAGTGATAGGATTGGAGAGGTTCGGTGAGCAAATGAAGACCCTTTGAAGTCATATTGCATGGTACCCATTTCACGGGTTTCAACTACCCAGGTTTAAGGTATTCTTCCTTCAGCTAAAACATGCATGTGGAACCTAGAGTATGATCAAGCATGTGATCGGGAGACGTGTTCAAATATGTCTCAGTTTTTGTACCCTGGTACTCGGGTGCAACATTCCAGACGCTTTACTAACACTCTCCCCACTTGGAGAGTCAGTCCCTTTAACCTCCTGTTTGGCCCAGTTTGCAATTTCTGTGGAAGATGAACAGGAATAGCGAGAACCAATGAGAGACTAGCTGGAGGTGTCTGGATGGGCAAATTTAACTCTCATTTCCCACCAGGAAGAGGAATTAACCAAAGGCTCAGCGTGCCGTGCCAGAACCAGATTAGGGCCTGAAGACATCCTGCGGTGTTGCGGCCAGGTCACAAGAAAGCGAGTTGAAGAAAGGAGCTCAGGGGCACTGTAATTCACAAACCTGCAGAGTTATAAATGACAGCTATCGTCCAAAAATAGACTGAAGTAAGGCTGCCAAGAGGACTTGAAAGCGGGGCAGAATTGCAGGAAACCGATTTCAGGAGGTAGACTGGAATTGCATTGCAAGCATAGGAAAAGAGGCAGAACGTCCACAATGATGCACTTGGCCAAAAAGGGCGTATGCGTTTTTTCCTGAATATATTCAGGAAAAAACGCATACGCCCTTTTTGGCCAACCAAGCAAGCTTGCAAAGGAAATCTGCACTACAATGAAGTCTCACTTCCCCCCGGTCAAAAGGGCCATCTGAAAAAAGTGTAAAATCCAGAAAGGCAGGACAGGCCATGGAGAACTGGGAGCCTTGTTATGCTGAAGGGCGGGATGTAAATTGCCAACAACCACTCGGGAGAAGTGTATGGTGTTTCCTGAAACATCTAAAAAACAAAGCAACAGAGCCTAGGGCACTTCCACTTATGGTCCTATAGCTTAGGGAATTTAAAATCAAAACGACACAGCCACCCCAAAGTTTGGAACGGCTCTGTTTACAAGAACCTCGTTTACAGTACAAGTTCAACATCGCAGAAATTGAAAAATGGATAAAGAAGTTGTGGTATTTACTTACAAAGCAATATCACTCAGCAATGAAATCTGTGTCATCAGGCCCTTAGCAGCACAATGAGTGGATTCAGGTATGATGATTCTAACTGAAATAAGTCACACAGAAAAAGAAACATCATAAGATATCAGTAATACACGGAATGTAAACTTGGCTACACAGGAACTGAATTACAGAACAGAACAGGGTCTCAAATTTAGAAAACCAACTTATGCTTGCTTAAGGGGAAAGGTGAGTTGGGGTGCTGCATAAAACCAGAGATTGAAATGAGCACAGATAAAGTTCCTTAAGCCAAATATGGAATAGACAAGAGCTACTCCTTGCTCAACGAAATGGACTCAACACCGCATATTAAACGCCTAAGAATGTACCTGACTAGTAAGTATCTTAAAACCTATGGATTGCTATGTCTCCGAAACAGAATCAAGCATGTGTACAGGGGCATAAACGCAGCAGTGATAGGATTGGAGAGGTTCGGTGAGCAAATGAAGACCCTTTGAAGTCATATTGCATGGTACCCATTCCACGGCTTTCAACTACCCAGGTTTTAGGTATTCTTCCTTCAGCTAAAACATGCATGTGGAACCCAACTATGATCAACTATGTGAACGGGAGACGTGTTCAAATATGTCTCAGTTTTCCTCCCCTGGTACTCGGGTGCAACATTCCAGACGCTTTACTAACACTCTCCCCACTTGGAAAGTCAGCGCCTTTAACCTCCTGTTTGTCCCAGTTTGCAATTTCTGCGGAAGATGAACAGGAATAGCGAGAACCAATGAGAGGCTAGCTGGAGGTGTCTGGACGGGCAAATTTAACTCTCATTTCCCACCAGGAAGAGGAAATAACTAAAGGCTCAGCGTGCCGTGCCGGAACCAGATTAGGGCCTGAAGCCATCCTGCGGTGTTGCGGCCAGCTCAAAAGAAAGCGAGTTGAAGAAAGGAGCTCAGGGGCACTGTAATTCACAAACCTGCAGAGTTATAAATGACAGCTATCGTCCAAAAATAGACTGAAGTAAGGCTGCCAAGAGGACTTGAAAGCGGGGCAGAATTGCAGGAAACCGATTTCAGGAGGTAGACTGGAATTGCATTGAAAGCATAGGAAAAGAGGCAGAACGTCCACAATGATGCACTTGGCCAAAAAGGGCGTATGCGTTTTTTCCTGAATATATTCAGGAAAAAACGCATACGCCCTTTTTGGCCAACCAAGCAAGCTTGCAAAGGAAATCTGCACTACAATGAAGTCTCACTTCCCCCCGGTCAAAAGGGCCATCTGAAAAAAGTGTAAAATCCAGAAAGGCAGGACAGGCCATGGAGAACTGGGAGCCTTGTTATGCTGAAGGGCGGGATGTAAATTGCCAACAACCACTCGGGAGAAGTGTATGGTGTTTCCTGAAACATCTAAAAAACAAAGCAACAGAGCCTAGGGCACTTCCACTTATGGTCCTATACCTTAGGGAATTTAAAATCAAAAATACACAGCCACCCCAAAGTTTCGAACGGCTCTGTTTACAAGAACCTCGTTTACAGTACAAGTTCAACATCGCAGAAATTGAAAAATGGATAAAGAAGTTGTGGTATTTACTTACAAAGCAATATCACTCAGCAATGAAATCTGTGTCATCAGGCCCTTAGCAGCACAATGAGTGGATTCAGGTATGATGATTCTAACTGAAATAAGTCACACAGAAAAAGAAACATCATAAGATATCAGTAATACATGGAATGTAAACTTGGCTACACAGGAACTGAATTACAGAACAGAACAGGGTCTCAAATTTAGAAAACCAACTTATGCTTGCTTAAGGGGAAAGGTGAGTTGGGGTGCTGCATAAAACCAGAGATTGAAATGAGCACAGATAAAGTTCCTTAAGCCAAATATGGAATAGACAAGAGCTACTCCTTGCTCAACGAAATGGACTCAACACCGCATATTAAACGCCTAAGAATGTACCTGACTAGTAAGTATCTTAAAACCTATGGATTGCTATGTCTCCGAAACAGAATCAAGCATGTGTACAGGGGCATAAACGCAGCAGTGATAGGATTGGAGAGGTTCGGTGAGCAAATGAAGACCCTTTGAAGTCATATTGCATGGTACCCATTCCACGGGTTTCAACTACCCAGGTTTTAGGTATTCTTCCTTCAGCTAAAACATGCATGTGGAACCCAAGTATGATCAACCATGTGAACGGGAGACGTGTTCAAATATGTCTCAGTTTTCGTACCCTGGTACTCGGGTGCAACATTCCAGACGCTTTACTAACACTCTCCCCACTTGGAAAGTCAGCGCCTTTAACCTCCTGTTTGGCCCAGTTTGCAATTTCTGCGGAAGATGAACAGGAATAGCGAGAACCAATGAGAGGCTAGCTGGAGGTGTCTGGACGGGCAAATTTAACTCTCATTTCCCACCAGGAAGAGGAAATAACCAAAGGCTCAGCGTGCCGTGCCGGAACCAGATTAGGGCCTGAAGCCATCCTGCGGTGTTGCGGCCAGGTCAAAAGAAAGCGAGTTGAAGAAAGGAGCTCAGGGGCACTGTAATTCACAAACCTGCAGAGTTATAAATGACAGCTATCGTCCAAAAATAGACTGAAGTAAGGCTGCCAAGAGGACTTGAAAGCGGGGCAGAATTGCAGGAAACCGATTTCAGGAGGTAGACTGGAATTGCATTGCAAGCATAGGAAAAGAGGCAGAACGTCCACAATGATGCACTTGGCCAAAAAGGGCGTATGCGTTTTTTCCTGAATATATTCAGGAAAAAACGCATACGCCCTTTTTGGCCAACCAAGCAAGCTTGCAAAGGAAATCTGCACTACAATGAAGTCTCACTTCCCCCCGGTCAAAAGGGCCATCTGAAAAAAGTGTAAAATCCAGAAAGGCAGGACAGGCCATGGAGAACTGGGAGCCTTGTTATGCTGAAGGGCGGGATGTAAATTGCCAACAAACACTCGGGAGAAGTGTATGGTGTTTCCTGAAACATCTAAAAAACAAAGCAACAGAGCCTAGGGCACTTCCACTTATGGTCCTATAGCTTAGGGAATTTAAAATCAAAAAGACACAGCCACCCCAAAGTTTGGAACGGCTCTGTTTACAAGAACCTCGTTTACAGTAGAAGTTCAACATCGCAGAAAGTGAAAAATGGATAAAGAACTTGTGGTACTTACGTACAATGCAGTATCACTCAGCAATGAAATCTATGTCATCAGGCCCGTAGCAGCATAATGAGTGGATTCAGGCACGATGATTCTAACTGAAATAAGTCACACAGAAAAAGAAACATCATAAGATATCACTAATACACGGAATGTAAACTTGGCTACACAGGAACTGAATTACAGAACAGAACAGGGTCTCAAATTTAGAAAACCAACTTATGCTTGCTTAAGGGGAAAGGTGAGTTGGGGTGCTGCATAAAACCAGAGATTGAAATGAGCACAGATAAAGTTCCTTAAGCCAAATATGGAATAGACAAGAGCTACTCCTTGCTCAACGAAATGGACTCAACACCGCATATTAAATGCCTAAGAATGTACCTGACTAGTAAGTATCTTAAAACCTATGGATTGCTATGTCTCCAAAAGAGAATCAAGCATGTGTACAGGGGCATAAACGCAGCAGTGATAGGATTGGAGAGGTTCGGTGAGCAAATGAAGACCCTTTGAAGTCATATTGCATGGTACCCATTTCACGGGTTTCAACTACCCAGGTTTAAGGTATTCTTCCTTCAGCTAAAACATGCATGTGGAACCTAGAGTATGATCAAGCATGTGATCGGGAGACGTGTTCAAATATGTCTCAGTTTTTGTACCCTGGTACTCGGGTGCAACATTCCAGACGCTTTACTAACACTCTCCCCACTTGGAGAGTCAGTCCCTTTAACCTCCTGTTTGGCCCAGTTTGCAATTTCTGTGGAAGATGAACAGGAATAGCGAGAACCAATGAGAGACTAGCTGGAGGTGTCTGGATGGGCAAATTTAACTCTCATTTCCCACCAGGAAGAGGAATTAACCAAAGGCTCAGCGTGCCGTGCCAGAACCAGATTAGGGCCTGAAGACATCCTGCGGTGTTGCGGCCAGGTCACAAGAAAGCGAGTTGAAGAAAGGAGCTCAGGGGCACTGTAATTCACAAACCTGCAGAGTTATAAATGACAGCTATCGTCCAAAAATAGACTGAAGTAAGGCTGCCAAGAGGACTTGAAAGCGGGGCAGAATTGCAGGAAACCGATTTCAGGAGGTAGACTGGAATTGCATTGCAAGCATAGGAAAAGAGGCAGAACGTCCACAATGATGCACTTGGCCAAAAAGGGCGTATGCGTTTTTTCCTGAATATATTCAGGAAAAAACGCATACGCCCTTTTTGGCCAACCAAGCAAGCTTGCAAAGGAAATCTGCACTACAATGAAGTCTCACTTCCCCCCGGTCAAAAGGGCCATCTGAAAAAAGTGTAAAATCCAGAAAGGCAGGACAGGCCATGGAGAACTGGGAGCCTTGTTATGCTGAAGGGCGGGATGTAAATTGCCAACAACCACTCGGGAGAAGTGTATGGTGTTTCCTGAAACATCTAAAAAACAAAGCAACAGAGCCTAGGGCACTTCCACTTATGGTCCTATAGCTTAGGGAATTTAAAATCAAAACGACACAGCCACCCCAAAGTTTGGAACGGCTCTGTTTACAAGAACCTCGTTTACAGTACAAGTTCAACATCGCAGAAATTGAAAAATGGATAAAGAAGTTGTGGTATTTACTTACAAAGCAATATCACTCAGCAATGAAATCTGTGTCATCAGGCCCTTAGCAGCACAATGAGTGGATTCAGGTATGATGATTCTAACTGAAATAAGTCACACAGAAAAAGAAACATCATAAGATATCAGTAATACACGGAATGTAAACTTGGCTACACAGGAACTGAATTACAGAACAGAACAGGGTCTCAAATTTAGAAAACCAACTTATGCTTGCTTAAGGGGAAAGGTGAGTTGGGGTGCTGCATAAAACCAGAGATTGAAATGAGCACAGATAAAGTTCCTTAAGCCAAATATGGAATAGACAAGAGCTACTCCTTGCTCAACGAAATGGACTCAACACCGCATATTAAACGCCTAAGAATGTACCTGACTAGTAAGTATCTTAAAACCTATGGATTGCTATGTCTCCGAAACAGAATCAAGCATGTGTACAGGGGCATAAACGCAGCAGTGATAGGATTGGAGAGGTTCGGTGAGCAAATGAAGACCCTTTGAAGTCATATTGCATGGTACCCATTCCACGGCTTTCAACTACCCAGGTTTTAGGTATTCTTCCTTCAGCTAAAACATGCATGTGGAACCCAACTATGATCAACCATGTGAACGGGAGACGTGTTCAAATATGTCTCAGTTTTCCTCCCCTGGTACTCGGGTGCAACATTCCAGACGCTTTACTAACACTCTCCCCACTTGGAAAGTCAGCGCCTTTAACCTCCTGTTTGTCCCAGTTTGCAATTTCTGCGGAAGATGAACAGGAATAGCGAGAACCAATGAGAGGCTAGCTGGAGGTGTCTGGACGGGCAAATTTAACTCTCATTTCCCACCAGGAAGAGGAAATAACTAAAGGCTCAGCGTGCCGTGCCGGAACCAGATTAGGGCCTGAAGCCATCCTGCGGTGTTGCGGCCAGCTCAAAAGAAAGCGAGTTGAAGAAAGGAGCTCAGGGGCACTGTAATTCACAAACCTGCAGAGTTATAAATGACAGCTATCGTCCAAAAATAGACTGAAGTAAGGCTGCCAAGAGGACTTGAAAGCGGGGCAGAATTGCAGGAAACCGATTTCAGGAGGTAGACTGGAATTGCATTGAAAGCATAGGAAAAGAGGCAGAACGTCCACAATGATGCACTTGGCCAAAAAGGGCGTATGCGTTTTTTCCTGAATATATTCAGGAAAAAACGCATACGCCCTTTTTGGCCAACCAAGCAAGCTTGCAAAGGAAATCTGCACTACAATGAAGTCTCACTTCCCCCCGGTCAAAAGGGCCATCTGAAAAAAGTGTAAAATCCAGAAAGGCAGGACAGGCCATGGAGAACTGGGAGCCTTGTTATGCTGAAGGGCGGGATGTAAATTGCCAACAACCACTCGGGAGAAGTGTATGGTGTTTCCTGAAACATCTAAAAAACAAAGCAACAGAGCCTAGGGCACTTCCACTTATGGTCCTATACCTTAGGGAATTTAAAATCAAAAAGACACAGCCACCCCAAAGTTTCGAACGGCTCTGTTTACAAGAACCTCGTTTACAGTACAAGTTCAACATCGCAGAAATTGAAAAATGGATAAAGAAGTTGTGGTATTTACTTACAAAGCAATATCACTCAGCAATGAAATCTGTGTCATCAGGCCCTTAGCAGCACAATGAGTGGATTCAGGTATGATGATTCTAACTGAAATAAGTCACACAGAAAAAGAAACATCATAAGATATCAGTAATACACGGAATGGAAACTTGGCTACACAGGAACTGAATTACAGAACAGAACAGGGTCTCAAATTTAGAAAACCAACTTATGCTTGCTTAAGGGGAAAGGTGAGTTGGGGTGCTGCATAAAACCAGAGATTGAAATGAGCACAGATAAAGTTCCTTAAGCCAAATATGGAATAGACAAGAGCTACTCCTTGCTCAACGAAATGGACTCAACACCGCATATTAAACGCCTAAGAATGTACCTGACTAGTAAGTATCTTAAAACCTATGGATTGCTATGTCTCCGAAACAGAATCAAGCATGTGTACAGGGGCATAAACGCAGCAGTGATAGGATTGGAGAGGTTCGGTGAGCAAATGAAGACCCTTTGAAGTCATATTGCATGGTACCCATTACACGGGTCTCAACTCTCCAGGTTTTAGGTATTCTTCCTTCAGCTAAAACATGCATGTGGAACCCAAGTATGATCAACCATGTGAACGGGAGACATGTTCAAATATGTCTCAGTTTTCCTCCCCTGGTACTCGGGTGCAACATTCCAGACGCTTTACTAACACTCTCCCCACTTGGAGGGTCAGTCCCTTTAACCTCCTGTTTGGCCCAGTTCGCAATTTCTGCGGAAGTTGAACAGGAATAGCGAGAACCAATGAGAGACTAGCTGGAGGTGTCTGGACGGGCAAATTTAACTCTCATTTCCCACCAGGAAGAGGAATTAACCAAAGGCTCAGCGTGCCGTGCCGGAACCAGATTAGGGCCTGAAGCCATCCTGCGGTGTTGCGGCCAGCTCACAAGAAAGCGAGTTGAAGAAAGGAGCTCAGGGGCACTGTAATTCACAAACCTGCAGAGTTATAAATGACAGCTATCGTCCAAAAATAGACTGAAGTAAGGCTGCCAAGAGGACTTGAAAGCGGGGCAGAATTGCAGGAAACCGATTTCAGGAGGTAGACTGGAATTGCATTGAAAGCATAGGAAAAGAGGCAGAACGTCCACAATGATGCACTTGGCCAAAAAGGGCGTATGCGTTTTTTCCTGAATATATTCAGGAAAAAACGCATACGCCCTTTTTGGCCAACCAAGCAAGCTTGCAAAGGAAATCTGCACTACAATGAAGTCTCACTTCCCCCCGGTCAAAAGGGCCATCTGAAAAAAGTGTAAAATCCAGAAAGGCAGGACAGGCCATGGAGAACTGGGAGCCTTGTTATGCTGATGGGCGGGATGTAATTTGCCAACAACCACTCGGGAGAAGTGTATGGTGTTTCCTGAAACATCTAAAAAACAAAGCAACAGAGCCTAGGGCACTTCCACTTATGGTCCTATAGCTTAGGGAAATTAAAATCAAAAAGACACAGCCACCCCAAAGTTTGGAACGGCTCTGTTTACAAGAACCTCGTTTACAGTACAAGTTCAACATCGCAGAAAGTGAAAAATGGATAAAGAACTTGTGGTACTTACGTACAATGCAGTATCACTCAGCAATGAAATCTATGTCATCAGGCCCGTAGCAG
This sequence comes from Delphinus delphis, assembly GCF_949987515.2. Taxonomy (NCBI): domain Eukaryota; kingdom Metazoa; phylum Chordata; class Mammalia; order Artiodactyla; family Delphinidae; genus Delphinus; species Delphinus delphis. The sequence continues at coordinate 684,682 of NW_027192698.1, read as the reverse complement.
AATAATGAGTAGATTCAGGTACGATGATTCTAACTGAAATAAGTCACACAGAAAAAGAAACATCATAAGATATCACGAATACACGGAATGTAAACTTCGCTACACAGGAACTGAATTCCAAAACAGAACAGGTTCTCAAATTTAGAAAACCAACTTATGCTTGCTTAAGGGTAAAGGTGAGTTGGGGTGCTGCATAAAACCAGAGATTGAAATGAGCACAGATAAAGTTCCTTAAGCCAAATATGGAATAGACAAGAGCTACTCCTTGCTCAACGAAATGGACTCAACACCCCATATTAAACGCCTAAGAATGTACCTGACTAGTAAGTATCTTAAAACCTATGGATTGCTATGTCTCCAAAAGAGAATCAAGCGTGTGTACAGGGGCATAAACGCAGCAGTGATAGGATTGGAGAGGTTCGGTGAGCAAATGAAGACCCTTTGAAGTCATATTGCATGGTACCCATTACACGGGTCTCAACTCTCCAGGTTTTAGGTATTCTTCCTTCAGCTAAAACATGCATGTGGAACGCAGAGTATGATCAACCATGTGAACGGGAGACGTGTTCAAATATGTCTCAGTTTTCGTACCCTGGTACTCGGGTGCAACATTCCAGACGCTTTACTAACACTCTCCCGACTTGGAGAGTCAGTCCCTTTAACCTCCTGTTTGGCCCAGTTTGCAATTTCTGCGGAAGATGAACAGGAATAGCGAGAACCAATGAGAGGCTAGCTGGAGGTGTCTGAACGGGCAAATTTAACTCTCATTTCCCACCAGGAAGAGGAATTAACCAAAGGCTCAGCGTGCCGGGCCGGAACCAGATTAGGGCCTGAAGCCATCCTGCGGTGTTGCGGCCAGCTCACAAGAAAGCGAGATGAAGAAAGGAGCTCAGGGGCACTGTAATTCACAAACCTGCAGAGTTATAAATGACAGCTATCGTCCAAAAATAGACTGAAGTAAGGCTGCCAAGAGGACTTGAAAGCGGGGCAGAATTGCAGGAAACCGATTTCAGGAGGTAGACTGGAATTGCATTGAAAGCATAGGAAAAGAGGCAGAACGTCCACAATGATGCACTTGGCCAAAAAGGGCGTATGCGTTTTTTCCTGAATATATTCAGGAAAAAACGCATACGCCCTTTTTGGCCAACCAAGCAAGCTTGCAAAGGAAATCTGCACTACAATGAAGTCTCACTTCCCCCCGGTCAAAAGGGCCATCTGAAAAAAGTGTAAAATCCAGAAAGGCAGGACAGGCCATGGAGAACTGGGAGCCTTGTTATGCTGATGGGCGGGATGTAAATTGCCAACAACCACTCGGGAGAAGTGTATGGTGTTTCCTGAAACATCTAAAAAACAAAGCAACAGAACCTAGGGCACTTCCACTTATGGTCCTATAGCTTAGGGAAATTAAAATCAAAAAGACACAGCCACCCCAAAGTTTGGAACGGCTCTGTTTACAAGAACCTCGTTTACAGTACAAGTTCAACATCGCAGAAAGTGAAAAATGGATAAAGAAGTTGTGGTATTTACTTACAAAGCAATATCACTCAGCAATGAAATCTGTGTCATCAGGCCCGTAGCAGCACAATGAGTGGATTCAGGTACGATGATTCTAACTGAAATAAGTCACACAGAAAAAGAAACATCATAAGATATCACTAATACACGGAATGTAAACTTGGCTACACAGGAACTGAATTACAGAACAGAACAGGGTCTCAAATTTAGAAAACCAACTTATTCTTGCTTAAGGGTAAAGGTGAGTTGGGGTGCTGCATAAAACCAGAGATTGAAATGAGCACAGATAAAGTTCTTTAAGCCAAATATGGAATAGACAAGAGCTACTCCTTGCTCAATGAAATGGACTCAACACCGCATATTAAACGCCTAAGAAGGTACCTGTCTAGTAAGTATCTTAAAACCTATGGATTGCTATGTCTCCGAAAGAGAATCAAGCATGTGTACAGGGGCATAAACGCAGCAGTGATAGGATTGGAGAGGTTCGTGAGCAAATGAAGACCCTTTGAAGTCATATTGCATGGTACCCATTACACGGGTCTCAACTCTCCAGGTTTAAGGTATTCTTCCTTCAGCTAAAACATGCATGTGGAACCCAGAGTATGATCAACCGTGTGAACGGGAGACGTGTTCAAATATGTCTCAGTTTTCCTCCCCTGGTACTCGGGTGCAACATTCCAGACGCTTTACTAACACTCTCCCGACTTGGAGAGTCAGTCCCTTTAACCTCCTGTTTGGCCCAGTTTGCAATTTCTGCGGAAGGTGAACAGGAATAGCGAGAACCAATGAGAGACTAGCTGGAGGTGTCTGGACGGGCAAATTTAACTCTCATTTCCCACCAGGAAGAGGAATTAACCAAAGGCTCAGCGTGCCGTGCCGGAACCAGATTAGGGCCTGAAGCCATCCTGCGGTGTTGCGGCCAGCTCACAAGAAAGCGAGTTGAAGAAAGGAGCTCAGGGGCACTGTAATTCACAAACCTGCAGAGTTATAAATGACAGCTATCGTCCAAAAATAGACTGAAGTAAGGCTGCCAAGAGGACTTGAAAGCGGGGCAGAATTGTAGGAAACCGATTTCAGGAGGTAGACTGGAATTGCATTGAAAGCATAGGAAAAGAGGCAGAACGTCCACAATGATGCACTTGGCCAAAAAGGGCGTATGCGTTTTTTCCTGAATATATTCAGGAAAAAACGCATACGCCCTTTTTGGCCAACCAAGCAAGCTTGCAAAGGAAATCTGCACTACAATGAAGTCTCACTTCCCCCCGGTCAAAAGGGCCATCTGAAAAAAGTGTAAAATCCAGAAAGGCAGGACAGGCCATGGAGAACTGGGAGCCTTGTTATGCTGAAGGGCGGGATGTAAATTGCCAACAAACACTCGGGAGAAGTGTATGGTGTTTCCTGAAACATCTAAAAAACAAAGCAACAGAGCCTAGGGCACTTCCACTTATGGTCCTATAGCTTAGGGAAATTAAAATCAAAAAGACACAGCCACCCCAAAGTTTGGAACGGCTCTGTTTACAAGAACCTCGTTTACAGTACAAGTTCAACATCGCAGAAAGTGAAAAATGGATAAAGAACTTGTGGTACTTACGTACAATGCAGTATCACTCAGCAATGAAATCTATGTCATCAGGCCCGTAGCAGCATAATGAGTGGATTCAGGTACGATGATTCTAACTGAAATAAGTCACACAGAAAAAGAAACATCATAAGATATCACTAATACACGGAATGTAAACTTGGCTACACAGGAACTGAATTACAGAACAGAAGAGGGTCTCAAATTTAGAAAACCAACTTATTCTTGCTTAAGGGTAAAGGTGAGTTGGGGTGCTGCATAAAACCAGAGATTGAAATGAGCACAGATAAAGTTCCTTAAGCCAAATATGGAATAGACAAGAGCTACTCCTTGCTCAACGAAATGGACTCAACACCGCATATTAAACGCCTAAGAAGGTACCTGTCTAGTAAGTATCTTAAAACCTATGGATTGCTATGTCTCCGAAAGAGAATCAAGCATGTGTACAGGGGCATAAACGCAGCAGTGATAGGATTGGAGAGGTTCGTGAGCAAATGAAGACCCTTTGAAGTCATATTGCATGGTACCCATTACACGGGTCTCAACTCTCCAGGTTTAAGGTATTCTTCCTTCAGCTAAAACATGCATGTGGAACCCAGAGTATGATCAACCGTGTGAACGGGAGACGTGTTCAAATATGTCTCAGTTTTCCTCCCCTGGTACTCGGGTGCAACATTCCAGACGCTTTACTAACACTCTCCCGACTTGGAGAGTCAGTCCCTTTAACCTCCTGTTTGGCCCAGTTTGCAATTTCTGCGGAAGATGAACAGGAATAGCGAGAACCAATGAGAGACTAGCTGGAGGTGTCTGGACGGGCAAATTTAACTCTCATTTCCCACCAGGAAGAGGAATTAACCAAAGGCTCAGCGTGCCGTGCCGGAACCAGATTAGGGCCTGAAGCCATCCTGCGGTGTTGCGGCCAGCTCACAAGAAAGCGAGTTGAAGAAAGGAGCTCAGGGGCACTGTAATTCACAAACCTGCAGAGTTATAAATGACAGCTATCGTCCAAAAATAGACTGAAGTAAGGCTGCCAAGAGGACTTGAAAGCGGGGCAGAATTGCAGGAAACCGATTTCAGGAGGTAGACTGGAATTGCATTGAAAGCATAGGAAAAGAGGCAGAACGTCCACAATGATGCACTTGGCCAAAAAGGGCGTATGCGTTTTTTCCTGAATATATTCAGGAAAAAACGCATACGCCCTTTTTGGCCAACCAAGCAAGCTTGCAAAGGAAATCTGCACTACAATGAAGTCTCACTTCCCCCGGGTCAAAAGGGCCATCTGAAAAAAGTGTAAAATCCAGAAAGGCAGGACAGGCCATGGAGAACTGGGAGCCTTGTTATGCTGATGGGCGGGATGTAAATTGCCAACAACCACTCGGGAGAAGTGTATGGTGTTTCCTGAAACATCTAAAAAACAAAGCAACAGAGCCTAGGGCACTTCCACTTATGGTCCTATAGCTTAGGGAAATTAAAATCAAAAAGACACAGCCACCCCAAAGTTTGGAACGGCTCTGTTTACAAGAACCTCGTTTACAGTACAAGTTCAACATCGCAGAAAGTGAAAAATGGATAAAGAACTTGTGGTACTTACGTACAATGCAGTATCACTCAGCAATGAAATCTATGTCATCAGGCCCGTAGCAGCATAATGAGTGGATTCAGGTACGATGATTCTAACTGAAATAAGTCACACAGAAAAAGAAACATCATAAGATATCACTAATACACGGAATGTAAACTTGGCTACACAGGAACTGAATTACAGAACAGAACAGGTTCTCAAATTTAGAAAACCAACTTATTCTTGCTTAAGGGTAAAGGTGAGTTGGGGTGCTGCATAAAACCAGAGATTGAAATGAGCACAGATAAAGTTCCTTAAGCCAAATATGGAATAGACAAGAGCTACTCCTTGCTCAACGAAATGGACTCAACACCCATATTAAACGCCTAAGAATGTACCTGACTACTAAGTATCTTAAAACCTATGGATTGCTATGTCTCCAAAAGAGAATCAAGCGTGTGTACAGGGGCATAAACGCAGCAGTGATAGGATTGGAGAGGTTCGGTGAGCAAATGAAGACCCTTTGAAGTCATATTGCATGGTACCCATTACACGGGTCTCAACTCTCCAGGTTTTAGTTATTCTTCCTTCAGCTAAAACATGCATGTGGAACCCAGAGTATGATCAACCATGTGAACGGGAGACGTGTTCAAATATGTCTCAGTTTTCCTCCCCTGGTACTCGGGTGCAACATTCCAGACGCTTTACTAACACTCTCCCGACTTGGAGAGTCAGTGCCTTTAACCTCCTGTTTGGCCCAGTTTGCAATTTCTGCGGAAGATGAACAGGAATAGCGAGAACCAATGAGAGGCTAGCTGGAGGTGTCTGAACGGGCAAATTTAACTCTCATTTCCCACCAGGAAGAGGAATTAACCAAAGGCTCAGCGTGCCGTGCCGGAACCAGATTAGGGCCTGAAGCCATCCTGCGGTGTTGCGGCTAGGTCACAAGAAAGCAAGTTGAAGAAAGGAGCTCAGGGGCACTGTAATTCACAAACCTGCAGAGTTATAAATGACAGCTATCGTCCAAAAATAGACTGAAGTAAGGCTGCCAAGAGGACTTGAAAGCGGGGCAGAATTGCAGGAAACCGATTTCAGGAGGTAGACTGGAATTGCATTGCAAGCATAGGAAAAGAGGCAGAACGTCCACAATGATGCACTTGGCCAAAAAGGGCGTATGCGTTTTTTCCTGAATATATTCAGGAAAAAACGCATACGCCCTTTTTGGCCAACCAAGCAAGCTTGCAAAGGAAATCTGCACTACAATGAAGTCTCACTTCCCCCCGGTCAAAAGGGCCATCTGAAAAAAGTGTAAAATCCAGAAAGGCAGGACAGGCCATTGAGAACTGGGAGCCTTGTTATGCTGATGGGCGGGATGTAAATTGCCAACAGACTCTTGGGAGAAGTGTATGGTGTTTCCTGAAACATCTAAAAAACAAAGCAACAGAGCCTAGGGCACTTCCACTTATGGTCCTATAGCTTAGGGAAATTAAAATCAAAAAGACACAGCCACCCCAAAGTTTGGGACGCCTCTGTTTACAAGAACCTCGTTTACAATACAAGTTCAACATCGCAGAAAGTGAAAAATTGATAAAGAAGTTGTGGTATTCACTTACAAAGCAATATCACTCAGCAATGAAATCTATGTAATCAGGCCCTTAGCAGCACAATGAGTGGATTCAGGTATGATGATTCTAACTGAAATAAGTCACACAGAAAAAGAAACATCATAAGATATCAGTAATACACGGAATGTAAACTTGGCTACACAGGAACTGAATTACAGAACAGAACAGGGTCTCAAATTTAGAAAACCAACTTATGCTTGCTTAAGGGGAAAGGTGAGTTGGGGTGCTGCATAAAACCAGAGATTGAAATGAGCACAGATAAAGTTCCTTAAGCCAAATATGGAATAGACAAGAGCTACTCCTTGCTCAACGAAATGGACTCAACACCGCATATTAAACGCCTAAGAATGTACCTGACTAGTAAGTATCTTAAAACCTATGGATTGCTATGTCTCCGAAACAGAATCAAGCATGTGTACAGGGGCATAAACGCAGCAGTGATAGGATTGGAGAGATTCGGTGAGGAAATGAAGACCCATTGAAGTCATATTGCATGGTACCCATTCCACGGGTTTCAACTACCCAGGTTTTAGGTATTCTTCCTTCAGCTAAAACATGCATGTGGAACCCAGAGTATGATCAACCATGTGATCGGGAGACGTGTTCAAATATGTCTCAGTTTTCGTACCCTGGTACTCGGGTGCAACATTCCAGATGCTTTACTAACACTCTCCCCACTTGGAGAGTCAGTCCCTTTAACCTCCTGTTTGGCCCAGTTCGCAATTTCTGCGGAAGATGAACAGGAATAGCGAGAACCAATGAGAGACTAGCTGGAGGTGTCTGGACGGGCAAATTTAACTCTCATTTCCCACCAGGAAGAGGAATTAACCAAAGGCTCAGCGTGCCGGGCCGGAACCAGATTAGGGCCTGAAGCCATCCTGCGGTGTTGCGGCCAGCTCACAAGAAAGCGAGTTGAAGAAAGGAGCTCAGGGGCACTGTAATTCACAAACCTGCAGAGTTATAAATGACAGCTATCGTCCAAAAATAGACTGAAGTAAGGCTGCCAAGAGGACTTGAAAGCGGGGCAGAATTGCAGGAAACCGATTTCAGGAGGTAGACTGGAATTGCATTGAAAGCATAGGAAAAGAGGCAGAACGTCCACAATGATGCACTTGGCCAAAAAGGGCGTATGCGTTTTTTCCTGAATATATTCAGGAAAAAACGCATACGCCCTTTTTGGCCAACCAAGCAAGCTTGCAAAGCAAATCTGCACTACAATGAAGTCTCACTTCCCCCCGGTCAAAAGGGCCATCTGAAAAAAGTGTAAAATCCAGAAAGGCAGGACAGGCCATGGAGAACTGGGAGCCTTGTTATGCTGATGGGCGGGATGTAAATTGCCAACAACCACTCGGGAGAAGTGTATGGTGTTTCCTGAAACATCTAAAAAACAAAGCAACAGAACCTAGGGCACTTCCACTTATGGTCCTATAGCTTAGGGAAATTAAAATCAAAAAGACACAGCCACCCCAAAGTTTGGAACGGCTCTGTTTACAAGAACCTCGTTTACAGTACAAGTTCAACATCGCAGAAAGTGAAAAATGGATAAAGAAGTTGTGGTATTTACTTACAAAGCAATATCACTCAGCAATGAAATCTGTGTCATCAGGCCCTTAGCAGCACAATGAGTGGATTCAGGTATGATGATTCTAACTGAAATAAGTCACACAGAAAAAGAAACATCATAAGATATCAGTAATACACGGAATGTAAACTTGGCTACACAGGAACTGAATTACAGAACAGAACAGGGTCTCAAATTTAGAAAACCAACTTATTCTTGCTTAAGGGTAAAGGTGAGTTGGGGTGCTGCATAAAACCAGAGATTGAAATGAGCACAGATAAAGTTCCTTAAGCCAAATATGGAATAGACAAGAGCTACTCCTTGCTCAACGAAATGGACTCAACACCGCATATTAAACGCCTAAGAAGGTACCTGTCTAGTAAGTATCTTAAAACCTATGGATTGCTATGTCTCCGAAAGAGAATCAAGCATGTGTACAGGGGCATAAACGCAGCAGTGATAGGATTGGAGAGGTTCGTGAGCAAATGAAGACCCTTTGAAGTCATATTGCATGGTACCCATTACACGGGTCTCAACTCTCCAGGTTTAAGGTATTCTTCCTTCAGCTAAAACATGCATGTGGAACCCAGAGTATGATCAACCGTGTGAACGGGAGACGTGTTCAAATATGTCTCAGTTTTCCTCCCCTGGTACTCGGGTGCAACATTCCAGACGCTTTACTAACACTCTCCCGACTTGGAGAGTCAGTCCCTTTAACCTCCTGTTTGGCCCAGTTTGCAATTTCTGCGGAAGGTGAACAGGAATAGCGAGAACCAATGAGAGACTAGCTGGAGGTGTCTGGACGGGCAAATTTAACTCTCATTTCCCACCAGGAAGAGGAATTAACCAAAGGCTCAGCGTGCCGTGCCGGAACCAGATTAGGGCCTGAAGACATCCTGCGGTGTTGCGGCCAGCTCACAAGAAAGCGAGTTGAAGAAAGGAGCTCAGGGGCACTGTAATTCACAAACCTGCAGAGTTATAAATGACAGCTGTCGTCCAAAAATAGACTGAAGTAAGGCTGCCAAGAGGACTTGAAAGCGGGGCAGAATTGCAGGAAACCGATTTCAGGAGGTAGACTGGAATTGCATTGAAAGCATAGGAAAAGAGGCAGAACGTCCACAATGATGCACTTGGCCAAAAAGTGCGTATGCGTTTTTTCCTGAATATATTCAGGAAAAAACGCATACGCCCTTTTTGGCCAACCAAGCAAGCTTGCAAAGGAAATCTGCACTACAATGAAGTCTCACTTCCCCCGGGTCAAAAGGGCCATCTGAAAAAAGTGTAAAATCCAGAAAGGCAGGACAGGCCATGGAGAACTGGGAGCCTTGTTATGCTGATGGGCGGGATGTAAATTGCCAACAGACTCTTGGGAGAAGTGTATGGTGTTTCCTGAAACATCTAAAAAACAAAGCAACAGAGCCTAGGGCACTTCCACTTATGGTCCTATAGCTTAGGGAAATTAAAATCAAAAAGACACAGCCACCCCAAAGTTTGGGACGCCTCTGTTTACAAGAACCTCGTTGACAATACAAGTTCAACATCGCAGAAAGTGAAAAATTGATAAAGAAGTTGTGGTATTCACTTACAAAGCAATATCACTCAGCAATGAAATCTATGTAATCAGGCCCTTAGCAGCACAATGAGTGGATTCAGGTATGATGATTCTA